>NC_089652.1:26340714-26647321 GCF_037042795.1 Molothrus aeneus
AAGAGGGAACAAAGGCAGAGAATGTCTTTAGATGTTGTTGTTGTCAACTTTTGTGGATTTTTACCTCTGGAAAACGTTGAGGTTAAAAGTACTAGAGGTATCCAGTGAAAGCAGGAGAATTCTTGATGAAACCTGGCTTAAGGATTGACCCCCAAACACACACACACACACACACACACACACACACACACACACACACACATGTACTTTCTCAACAGAAAATGGTACTTCTGGAGGAAAGAACCCAAACTTTTCTGACCACTGTTTGATCAGTTCCAGGATGACGGCAAATCCTTCAGATTATGATTATAGTCTGATGGATTATAGTCTGCATCATTATTTTTAAGTAGGGCCCATCCAGATATTGCACAAGAAACAGCACTTGCATTGCAGAATTCCCTTGAAGAAGGACACATTTGGGCATCACTTGCACCAACACTGTTCTGCTTCAGGTTGCTGCAGGGCTCAGTTGCCTGCTCTTACTATGCTGGCTTGTGTTTGCTCTGTCTCTGCTGTTGAACTGTTTGGATCCATTCTTCCCAACAGGACACTGCTCCGCTCCGAGAGCAGGATGCTAATTAGGCTTCTCAGATGGCCCATCTGAAGAGACAGCAGCAGAGTTTACCCCACAGACCTCACAACTGTTCTCAATGACCAGGTTTGGAAACATGTGAAGGAGATGCCCAAGAGATTATAATTTACTCTCAATTCAGTTTTCAGCAAATAAGCAGATTTGGAACCAGACAAATATCTGGTTTGCAGTCAGGAGATATGACTAAATAGTCTATGGGACACAATGCTTTTATCAGTGATCTTGTACTCTAGCAAGCAGAGGAAAAACTGCATCAAAGATGTACTTTTTAACAGTAAAGTCCCACTGCAAAGTTATATACAAGTTGGGGGCTTTCTGTCAGTGTAAAAGGATAAGGCCCAGGCTCTTCAGCCTTCCCAGGCACAGCTGGAGTGACACCAGATATCAAAGGTGATACTGATAGGCTTCACTCCCCCTGCCCTGGTTAATGCTTGGTGGCTTCACTGGGGATCTTGCACACCTGCAGAATTCAGGTTGGGGCTAGTCATCATTACTACAACAAAAAGCAAATGAGAAATCCCTGCTTAGGTGTGTTATTAGTATCTGTTTTCACAGATTGCTCTCCAGACTGATTTATTTGGTTTAGGGGGCTGTTTTTTCTACTGGTTTTTCTGGAATGCTAATAGGGACTGGGAAACTTGAACCTATTCAAATTGATCTCTTGATATTTCCCATTCATTTATGTATTGAGATTATTCCATCAAGAGAAAATGTTTGGATTTTTCATACAGAATCAAGCAGCTTTGATATGCCATACTTTACCCCAGCCAGTATCTTCTACATAGAGGGAGTATAGATTGACCTCTGTCATGGTGATATTTTCCTTATCTTTTTAGCAGCATGAAAACTGGCAAGTAAATCTTCTATAGAAGCTCCCAGCACAAAAGTGAAAATGAAATATTTAATCCCCATGGAAACAGCTTATCATGGAAGGAGGATTTCCCCAAAAATCAGATTGTCAGCTTCCAAGAACACATCCTAAAAATGGTGATTTCACATCAAAGCTGAAAAGGCAAGTGGGAGGAGAGAGATTTGGAGGAGGAGGGGGAACCTGACTGCTGGTGTTCACCAGGCCTGTGCAGTCTCACCCTCCAGGACCTAACTCCTCTGGATTTAGTGTACATTTGAGCACTTCCTCAGATTTTAAGCACTATGGGCAGAAGTGGCATTGTTAGGTATTTAATCTGAAAGTAAAGAGGATTGTCTTTCTTCCTTTCAAATCTAAATCCCTTGTTAGCTTAATTTCTTAAGAGGGAAACACAATCAGATGAGGTTTTTTCCCCCCAGTGCAATTGAGAGTCAGGCTTCTTTTCTGTCCTTACTCCCAAAGAAAAGTTATAAAGGAATGCTTACTTTTATTTGTAGCTTTTTTCTGATCACTTAAGTGCACGTGATATGTCCGTCCCTCAAATCCCTTTATTCTGTGTCTGAGTCTGCTCTCGTCCAAGTATTTTGTTTTCAGTCTGCTGTGTCACTTCCCATTTTCCTCAGAGGTTCTCCTTTTACCTACAGCATTTTAAAGCTCAGTAACCACATCCTATCACACAACTACACCATCTTCTCTTAAGTTTTAGATTTTCTAATCTACTTCTAGGCAGTGATCAATGCACTTGATTGCTCATGCCATCTACCAGTAGTGGAAGAAAGGAAAATCTGTCATGAATGGCCCAGACCACTTTTCACAATCCATGGTTGAACTAGGTCCTTCTGCCTTTGTGTCCTGGAATTTATTTTCTTTCTGCAAGTCACTGAATTGTCCTCATATACTTTTATGATGATTCCTTAAGTGTCTCAAGTCATGGCACTTGGACTCCTCTTTTCTGTGGCTTCTCTGCTTTAGAAACAGTGCTCAGGCACTCAAGTTATTTAACTGTTCATGATCTTTGCACAGCTGAGGGAGAACAGATTGTTCCCAGCAAGTAGCCCACTTCAGAACCTTTTATTCCTAATCTCACTGATGTGGATCTTGGCTGATGTCTGAGTAAAAACTGACATTACTTGACAGCTGGTTTTGAAATGAACTGGCAGTTTCTGTTTTCTAAAGGTATGTGGTTGATATGGAATACTGGAAATTTTGGTGACACATTCGTAACAGAGAAGAAGCCAAGGATGGAATTAGCATGCAATCTGAATTACTGCAGCATGATGAAACATCTCTTTAGATCAAATTAACCTCTTGTCAGTGCAAACCACCCCCATGTGTTCAAACTGTTTGGATTATTCCTTTGGAACCTGGACTATTGCAGAATTCAAAAGATTACATTGTCAGATATAAAGACCTGTGCAAGCAACAGAATCCTTTGGACAAAGGGACTTTGGAGTGGCAATATACGGAGGGTGAGGTGGAGCCTCAGCACTGCAAGCAGCTTTGCATGTGCCCACCCAACCACATTCAAGCAGAGGCTCTTCAAGCATTGGAGGCCTTCATCCTCCACTGAAAGCCCGAGATCAGCTTTGCTTCTTGGAAAGACATATTGTGGAAATGTCTGGCCTTCCAAAAACACCACCCAGTCCTAGTGAGTGAGGGGATGGGGGTGTGAAGGGCTTAGTCCTTCCTCACTCAGGCAACATATCATTAATTTCTTTCTGAAAAGAAATAGTTCACTTTTATTAAAACTTGGCAGCAAACAGAAGTCTGAAGAGCAGCACAATCCCAGCAGAATCCCCATGAGGTGTCCATGTGGGGCATGGATGCTGGGCAAGCAGTGTCTCTTCAGGCTGAAATCATTGCTCTGCCTTTGAAGCTGTGCCAAACTCAACTCCCCCTGAGGAAGCACTGAAAAAGAGTGGACTTGTACCAACCATTTGGGGCAATTTTAGTGACTTCCATTCCAACACAGTCCTTCTTTGAGTAAGGAGTTTCAGTTTGTTTGTGACCTGATCTAATGCCTGCCACATTCACTGAGCTGAAAGGTTGTCTCCTCAAATTTGCTTTGCTTGAAGGTTTTCCATCAATTGCCTGTAAAACAGTGAGGCAAAGAGCCTGTTTTCCCATTTCCCAGTGAGGCTTGTTTGACTGATGTTTGTAAAGCACATGGTAGTTTCTGCTTGGGGATTTCAAAGATTTGCACTTCTGCCTAGTCTAAGTACCCTGACCTCAGCAAAGTTATGAACCAGATTAATATCTCCATCTTGTGCTAGTAACTCCTAACTAATTTTATTAAATCCTTTCCAGACCCAGATCAATATCTGAAATGCACTCTGTCCTGTAATTAATCTGATGAGCCATGCTAGCCTTGTTTATAAGTCCCTTCAAATTTTTTCTTAAGAGATTTTTATTTTAAAAAGTAAAATGGCTGTCTTAGAAGAAGCACAGTCATGATCTCTGTTTCTCAGTAGCTTTTTCATGCCCTTATTAAATCTCCTGTGCTGAGTGCATTCAGTAATTCAGTGATCCTGCCTGGTGAACAGGGTTGGACACCAGGTTCTTAGAGACCCTGCACAAGGGCATGTTTGGCAGTCTGATGTCTCATTGTGAAAGGAATTGATCAAAACAACCTGACAGATTTGTGGATTTGTTCCTCAGACACATACATATGTGATGAAGTGTGTGGAACTACACAAGTTAGAGTAGTGTCAGTAGTCCTGGCTCCTGCCTCGTGCAGCCACGTGTCCTCACCAAGGCTTGGTCTGCTTCAGCTCTTGAGGACAGGGTCCACCTCTTGGCAAGGATGGTTTCCTGACACCTGGCTCTTTCAAAGTGAAGGGCTATTCAACAATCAGTGATAAACCACTAATCAGTGCTTAGTGCTACTAATTGATTAGGGCATTAGACCACCGTCCTTAAGCTTCATTGCTCTCCAGAAAATTATCTTTGTTTATTAATAGTATAGATGACAGCAGGACTTAGAAGTAAGCTTAGGAACAGAAGGAATGAACGGAGCAATATCCTGACCCAATTCTGTTGCCATTGACCAACAGTCACATAGCTCACGTACATGAGAGTGCAGGAAATTAACACTCCACTGTTGTGTGCAGGCTCAAACCCACAGCTGTTGGTCTGCTGATGGCAGTAATTTCCAGTCTGAGCAGTAGGCTGGACTGCAGACCTCCACAGGTCTCTCCCAACAAGCCTTTTCAGGAGTCTATGTCCCTGCCCAGGAGTCCTGTCCTGTTGCGTGACACACAAATGTTCACACTCTAGTGAGAAAGAAAGGGGTCTAAGGATGGGGAGAAGCTGTTGGATATACACACAGGGAATCATTACAGATCTGAAAACAATATCATGGTGTTGGTTTCTTTTCCTTCATTGGTCTTTAGTATTCTTCTTTGGAAGGGACTCAGCTAATTGAAGACATCAAGGAAGTGCTGAAGAGCCTTTTGGCAACAAGGGCATCAAGCAAGGTAAGGCTGAGACAAAGCACTGAGATACTGAGAGCAAAGCTTACAAGTATTTCCAGGTCCCTAGAGCTTTCTATGGAAGTCTGAAGTTTTCCCCATTTAAAGAGTGGGACCCACAAAGATTTTTGGCCTCAGATTTAAGATTTCTCCACGAGACACAAAGAATATTGCACAGCTCAAAATGCAGTATGTGCAATCACTGAGAAAGTGTCAGCTCTTGGACATTGCTGTTGCCCCTAAAGGAGGTCAAAGGCCCTGTGAGGAGATCCATGCCAACCCTTTTTATTATTTGAAGCTTATGTCATCATAGAATTGTTTAGGTTGAAAGAGAGATTTAAGATCATTGAGTCAAACCATTAACCCAGGTCTACCAAGGCCACCACTAAACCATGTCCCCAAGTGCCACATCCACACATCTCTTAAATGCCTCCAGGGACAGTGATTCAACCACTTCCTTGGGCAGCCTGTTCCAATGCTTAACAATCCTTCCAGTGAAGAAATTTTTCCTAATATCCAATCTAAACTCTCCCTGTTGCAATTTGAAGCCATTTCCTCTGTCCTGTCCCCTGTTACCTGGGAGGGGAGAAGAGAGAAATGGGCCTTTTTGTCTCTTCTGAAGAGACTTAAGGCACTTAAGTCAATAAACAGTTCAGCTAATGCTTCAAGTTTGGCGCAGCTCTAGAATGTTCTTGTGCCCAGTTCATGTATCTTGTAGCTGATACATATGCTAGTTTGGATTCAGAGCCCATTTAAGAACATCTTCCTTATCTCTGAGGGAATTTGCATGCCTCACTGTTCCCCTTCCACAATGAGGAAAGTCTGACCCTCCAGCTTGTGAAAATCACCCCACAGCTTGTGAAAATTACCCCACTTTTGCATCAAATTTTTTGCCTGGGTCTAGTGACCCGGCCAGCCCTGACTGGGAGAGATAACTTGACCCGCCAGAACCGTACTGGGCTGAGAGGAAATTGGCAAACTCAGTTCTGCAAGGAGCTGCTCAGCTGGGCTGCTGCTGCTGCTGTGTGGGATGTGAGGATAAGAAATCCATCCAGGATGAGATCTGGGACACAGCCCGACCCTGTGTGTGGGCTTCCCTACCAGGGTCACACAAGACCCCTGCTCCTGCAACAGAATTTGAGAGGAGTGCTCGGCATAGTTTGAATATCCCAGCGTGGGGTGGGGGTAAGGGAGCAGCTGGGGGGCTCTTCCTATCACCCTTCATCCTCATGGGAATTAAACATGAGAGCTAAGTGCTCCTTTTCTGAAGCTATTATTGGCAACCAATGCAAAATGTCCCTTTTCATGACAAGTAAATGACCTGCTAAGTACAAGCTATAAAAATTCAGGTCATGTTTTCTGTTTCATTAATATGCTGCCTGACAAAGCCTTTGCCTGCTGGGGCTCTCTGCTGGGGAATGGGAGTTCGAAAACCCTTAAGGATTTCTCACTGTCATTACGAGATAGAAAGGCAAACAGGCTTCTGAAGGAAAGACGGCTCCCAAAAGACAAGGCTTTGTGTCCTGATCTCATGAACAACCACAGGAGGAGGCAAGTAATGCCATTTACACACAGTCCCAGTAGTGTGGGGTTCGAATGCTTTTATGTTTCACTAATAGCTGGGCCTGACTGTCCCAGAAGTCAATAGAAGGTTCTTTTGATTGCAACAGGCAGTGGACCAAAAACGCTATTTAGACACAGAAATGTTTGTTAAGTTGGCAAGGAGGGGGAGAAGAACAATATTAATCAGAAGGAGAATTCAAGGGAGAGTCTGAAATGTTTTTCCAGAAAAATCATAGAAGGGTTTACATTGGAAAAGCTCTCTAAAATCATCAAGTCCAGCCATTAACCCAGCACTGCCAAGGCCACCACTAAACCATGTTTCTAAGTGCCTCATCTAAACCTCTTTTAAATACTTCCAGGGCTGAGGACTCCACCACTTCATGGGCAGCCTGACCAAGGCCTGACCACCCTAACAGTGAATAATTTTTTTCTAACAAACATCCAATCTTAACCTTCCTTGGTACAACTTGAGGGCATTTTCTCCCATCCTGTCCCTGGCTGCCTGGGAGAACAGACTGACCCTCCTCTGGCTACAGGCTCCCTTCAGGGAGTTATAGAGGGCAATAAGGTCACCCCCAAGCCTCCTTTTCTCCAGGCTAAACACCTGCAGCTCCCTCAAATGCTTCTCATAGGACTTGTGCTTCAGATCTTTCACCAGCTCCCATGGTGACTGTAGTCTTTGGGCCAGCAGCATCAAGAATTTACTGGAGATTTTTTAATGTGGTTGTTCTTACCACATAAAAATGTCTTTTAGAAATCAGAGAACTGTCTCTCTGCAGGAGACATCCAAGGTGGATTCAGAGGGTGCATCACTTCTAGCTGTAACTACAGGGATTTCCCATAAAGGATGTAGCAAGGCTGGACCTTCATTCTCATGCTTGGCTTAAGCTGGATGAATCTAAAGCTAGGTTCTGGACCTAAAATCTTCTTCCAGTGTAAGGAGTTTGAGCTTGAAGGACTTTGAAGAGCATTAGGTTTTGATGTGTCCTGCCTTCCTGAGTATGTTCTCTGGGCTTGCAGGGTGGTAACTGATGTGCCTAGGGCTGAGGTTTGGCTTTCCACCTCCAGGTCAATTCCCATCTTCTCACCTGTCCTGCTTCCTCGACTACAAGCTGATAAAGTGAGTTTCATGTGGAGAGCATGGAGGCTGAGACACAGCAGGGAGATCCAAAATGTAACCTGAATGCCATTCAAAGGGTTATAAACATATAATTTATAAATAAAAATCACTGCCATTCAGAGGGCTATAAATATTTCCTTGAGCCACCAGGTATTTCCATGTTTGGCATCCAAATGTCCTGATGAATTACTTCTTGCCAAAGGTAGGTTTTAGGGACCTGGCTGCTTTGTGCCCTTTGTGTGGTTCACTACCATGTATTTTTTTCTCTGCAGTGCTCTTGCCCAGAATGCCAATGTTTTGGAGCAGCACTATCAGCCTCATTCCAGGGATACTCAGCCTGCAATGAATGCATTGATTCATAGTTTATTTTCAAAGCCAGAAGGAATTGCTATGCTGATCTGCTCTGACCTCAAGCATTCAGTGGGCACAGGAGTATTTATAGCTCTGTTTACAGCACTCTGCTCTGTATACAAGCAAACAGGGACAAGAGCAGGTTCCCTGTCCCAATGTAGGTTTGACAGCCACTACAAGTTCAACTGCTTTATTAAGGTATTGCCCTCAGTAACTGGCAGGGCAGATTAGAGAGAGCAATTCCAGAGCACGTGGGCAGGGAGTCACCCACACACAGCACTTGTGCATACAGTTATGGTCTGCCTGCAGCACAAGCAGAAATAAGCTCCAGGTGCAAGGACAGAGATCTGGGAAATTCTGGGTTTGTCTTTCTCAGTCTCCTTGCTAAGCCTGTCTTGTGTCTCCTCTTGGGGGATCCTCTGTCCTATGTTTTAACCATAGGGAAGCAGCTCAAAAGATGCATAAGATCACTGGATAAGATGACTGAAAAGAGCTTAGTAAAAAAAAATACCTTGTAGGGAGGTTCTAGAGAGCAGCAGGACAGAACCACGACCAACTGCAGCTGTTTCAGCTCCCCCAGTATAATATGTCTCAGACACATATATGTGTGTTCCCTGCTTTGTCCTCAGAGTCACGCGCCAGGACACAGTGTGTTCCAGAGCACACCACGCTGCTGCATTTCAGATGTGGTGATGAACAGACCTGCCCCAAGCTCAAGCAGTCCCAGAAGATAAGCTCACTTCTATGTGTGCAACTCAGACGATTAAAATGGAAACTGCTGAAAGTTACCTCACTTTCCACTTGCCATGCCCTGTCTTCATGCCTTGCAGCACACAGCCAGTCTGCATGACCATTTGTCCTTCCCCTGAGCTTAACTCTGTTCCTGAGCTCCTGATGTGTGGTGAATGTCCAGCCAGAATCCTGAGCAACAACCAAATCTATTCATTAGACAGATTAGCTAGTTTTTCTTCCTGTTCAAGGTCAGATTTCTGCAGGTTAATGCCCTGGAACTGCCAGTGCAACATAAGACACCCGTGTCACTTTTCTCCCAGCAAAATGGAATTTGCTACATTCCTTAGAACATTATTTTCATAGCTAAATTTTGCTAGAGTTATGATTGACATGTGTCCTGTCAGGTTCAAATTCCCCTGAGAGCCTGCCTTTTTCACCAAACTGTATTTGTGAGTGAACACATAATTGTCCAACATTGTACAACCCTCAGAGGAAATCCCCAAGAGGAAAAGTAATTGCTTTTTTACATGCACCAAAGTAAAATCAGCTGGAGCTAATGCTCTGATAGTTAAGAGAAGCAGTTATTAATTTTTCTGCATGGAGGCAGGACAGCCACCAAGGCCTTGCTACTGTGAATCTCACAGTCTTGCTCTTGGGCAAAGTATATGCAGTCATCTCTAATCTGTTCTATCTCTCCCCAAGCAGCTTACCCAGCAGAGTGAACAAATTGCCTGAAAATGTCGTCATCGGGCTTCATCTGGCACTATCTCTCCTTCTGTCTGGGTCATTGATTTCCTCATCTCCTCTGCCTTGAAACTCACATCACACATTAATTTGTGGCTCTCTGGTACTGAAGCAGCTGCACTGTGCCTTCGCTGCTCAACACCAGCAGCTTTCAGCCTCTGAAGTGTCCTTCACTGCTGCTCACATGAAGACCTCCTGAATGTGTCTCAAGTGGCCTCCCTGCCTGCCACATAACAACATGTGCTCTGCCAGCTTTTGTTTCATCACAAGAGAGCTTAGAGCTCTTCTGCTTTCGGAAATTGGGTAAGATTCAGTCTCCTTCCTACAATGACTCAGTGTGCTGCAGAAATTACTCCTGCCTTGTATGAGCAGCTACTGTGGATCTCTCAGAGCTGTGCCAGTCTCTGCTAGCCACCAGCCGCCCTCTGGAGAGCAGAGCAAAGACCTGGGGCTGCTCCATGCTCTGGTCTTATGATTCCTAAATATAGTCCATTGATAAATAACATAAATGCAAGAAGGGCACAAAATCAACAGCTGTTGCAGGTGCTAATGCAGCCTTTTCCTCTGTTCTTTCACCCGTCTCACTGATGCCTTTCAACATCACCCTTTGCATTTTGAGTAGGTATTGTAGCTTTGCACAGCTATTTCCAAGGATCTAATCTGGCCAGCAGATTGTGTTTGCAACCTCCTGCTTGTGTTTTATTAGGAGTAATAAAAGTCTCACCTTTCCTCAACACTCTTAAACTGAGTGCATCTGACATGGAAGTAAGTACAAGATGGTGAGACCTCAAATGTGAAGCCCTTACTCCTAAATTAATGGTGATCTTAATGGGAATAATTCCATTCAAAGGAAGTGTCAGATAAAATGAGTCCATTTCCTTAGGGAAGTGTGTTCTTTTATAAAGCTCTGACAATCCTTGCTTTTTTAGAAACCAAATTGGCAGTCTCTTTGTTTTACATCCAAATTTCTGATCCTAGGCCTGGAGTATGTCTGGGAAAACATTTTTAGAGAATCCCCTGTTATAAATAACCTGGAGGAGGGAAGTATCCTTTATATCCTTCCTAGAACAAAGAGCAGCAGGCTGTAAAAGGGCATGGAGAAAGGGCTGATCTCTTGTACTAGAGAAAAAAAAATCTTGATCTTGAGGCTGATGTTTGCAGCATGTGCTCAGGATGAGTCACATGAAAGGCAAATTGAGATAAGAGCAAAGACTCCTGAAAGAAAACGGCCGATTTTAATCTCTGTATCCCAGTTTACATGGTCTTTGCTGTAGAAATAAAAGCTCTGCACTCCATTGTAATGTCTCCTTAAAAGATGCAGCACCACCAGCTCCCTTGAGGTTCCTACCTGTGCCCTCACTGTATGTTCCCTAAGCCTCTCAGGAGCTTTTTCTTTGTGACCCGTTTATAGAGGGTGCTCATGGTCAGCCTGTCCCAGCCCTCCTGCAGCTGTCACAGCCACACCGTGTCCCGTCTCCAGCCATGCTGACTCTGAAGAAGTCACATGAGAAATTTTATCAGTTTATGTAGTTTATGTAGTTGCATGGGAATATCACTAGATGTCCTCTACTGCTAAGCAGCTTCACCGTGGTCTGTGCCAAGCACCAGGGAAATCTGGTGAAATCAATCTCAGTTGTTATGGCTTCATTGTTCCTAGTCCATAGAAGCAGAGCAACACTGTTCATCCATAGCCTGAAAGTGTGATCTGTTTTCTCTGACCAAATGGACTCACAGTGGCAGCAGAGCTACTGCATTGGCTTCATGCAGGTTTGGAGTCAACTGGCTGTGTAGGAACACAACGTTTTCCTTTGCAGGTCGTTTGAGATTGTGCCATCTGACAGAGCTCAGGATGTGGTCTCTGTGCTCTTCTCCAAACTCAACACCGAGGGTCAAGCCCACAGGGCTCTGCTCTATCTAGCAAGATCCAATCTGGTGCAGGATGGTGCTTTTATCTCCACAGGGTGCAGCAGGTACAGCTCCCTGCTCCAACCTGCCTGTCCTCCTGACAGTGATGCCAGCAGCACCTTGCGTTAGTTCCTGGGAGGGCCACTGCATCCCCTCAAACCCCATCTCCATCCCCTGACTTCCCTGAAGTGACCTCTTATCCCCGGCTATATGGCACAAGCAGGAACTTGTACTGACAAAAATCTTACGCGTTGCACTGTTCCTGCAAGGAAAACTTTTTTCCTTTTTTTTTTTTTTCTTTTTTCTTAAATTTTGTGCAAATAGTCTGTCTTGCTGTGGTGCTGTGCAAACCCTTGTGTTTGCAAGCTCCTGCTGCAGAGCCTGGGCAAGGGAAGTGTCCCCAGCAGCCCAAAAGACAGCTGCCAACAAAACAAGCCAAGAGGCTCATGCTGCACTAACCCACTCAGCTTTAATATGGGATAATAAACAGCCACATTCATCTAGACCTAATAGTGAAATACTATGCTACATACATAATGCATCCTCTGATTTAGTGAGAGCTCGCCTGAAGTATAATCTGACTTGGGGAGTTCAGAGGTTGCACGGTCACTTTAATCTATTCACTGAAGCTGAAACAGACTGGAAATGTCATGTGCTTAAATCTGTATGGGGAAAATGTTGGCTGAAATTTTAAGGCGCTCTTTTCTTTTAGCTTTCTATTTCATTCCAAGGTTTGAAGTGTCGTCCATCCTGCAGTCACATCCCCCAGGGAGGGCTGGTAAAGGGGAGGCTCTTGATGCCACTGCCTCTGCTGTCAAACTGAACATGATGTTTTGTTTGAGGGCTCCTTGGGGTGACTCAGCAGGATACAAAAATGCACTTAAAAAGGAGTTGTATTGTATAAGCGCTCAACCACAGCAGAAATTCCCCTTTAGCAATGTTGTTAACTAATACGCACTACAAGAAATTTAATGCTGCTCCAGATACTGGATGGAATTGAAAGAGGACTTTTTAGCTTTCCTCCATCCATAATTTTAGTATTTCTTATGGTAGGAAGGCTCCTGAGAACTGAGCAATAAACTGGACACCTGATGTAGAGGAGCCAGGCCACAGAATTCCTTGTTAAGTGTTACTGACTTTGGTATGAAATGCATCAGAGATTTTCAGGTTTAGATGTCTGAATATTGGGCTTGGGTGGCAAATGCAGCTATCTCGACAGAAGCAAAAGTGTGCAGCTCTGAAGGGTGATTTGTTTGAGATGCCCAAATAGAAAGCTGGATGCTCAGATTTAAAGATCTAAACCTGAAATCTTTGGCCTACCAGTCCCAGGACTGCTGCGTCCCCGGCATTTAGTGACAGCATTTCCACACTTCTGAGGGTGTATAAATTACCTGCTGTGTGCAGCTTTGCCAGTTCTGCCCTCCCTGGTGGCAAGATGTGCTGATAGCAAAAACCAGATTCCTCGTAGCCAGTCGCCTCCATCACTGCACTGCAGTCTGCCCTGGGAAGATGAGGAGACTGTTTCATCCTAGATGGAAAATTTGTAACCAACAGAGAAGCTGTTTCACATCAAATTCAGGTGTAAACATGTGACTCCTTTTGACGAATGCAAATCTTACAAACCCAGCTGTCAATTCACGTGAACAAAACACATCTGTCCCACAGTTTGGTTTGGAAACCTGTGGGGTTCTTCTGGTCTGCTCCCTCTCTCCTCTTCCATGCTGCTGGACCAATACAGGTTTTGAGGCAGATACTCACGTATCTTGTTTGTAAAA
The DNA here is from genome assembly GCF_037042795.1 of Molothrus aeneus. Taxonomy (NCBI): domain Eukaryota; kingdom Metazoa; phylum Chordata; class Aves; order Passeriformes; family Icteridae; genus Molothrus; species Molothrus aeneus. The sequence goes on from NC_089652.1 coordinate 26,353,835, forward strand.
TGGCAGTACACTTCTCTCTGCCTCTTACACATGTGGGAAAGATAGCACGGAGGCTGTCCTGTTCTGTGCATGCCGCAGCGCTGTGCCAGACTCCTTGGGTAGATCTTTCTAGGGACTACTGGAGTGTACACAATGCTCATTCAGCACAGGGACTGTTCACTTGGGTTAAAGAACCATTTTGAGTTCCTGTACCTCTGCGTAGCACACCACCAGGGAGGTAAGCACTGACCTAGCATGGTAAATCAGCAGGTGACTAAATGTACCCCTTGAGATGCTGTGGGCACTCAGTCTGTACCTGAGCACCACCCAGGGTTGTGCCCAAGGTGCTCCTGTGGTAGGACACATCCTTCCTGTCATGGATTATTCTCACACAGCCATCGCTAGCATCCTCTGTGAGGACAGCATGTGTCAGCAGGTGTGTGTAGCGGGAGCAGAGCTTTTGCTGGTGTCAGGTGCAAGGTCTGAGGTGGCAAAGGAGCCCGCAGGTGGCATAGTCAGTGCTGCTTTGGTTCTGCCTCCCAGTGCCAGCCAAGGGCACACATGAGAGGAAAGGAAAGTAACCACTGCCCATGTGTTCCCTGGGCGCTATATAGGATGAGCTCTGGTGTATTAAACACCAGTTCTCTTATTGGAATTAAAGTTGATGAGGCTTCCTCGTATTAAGTATGAATATATACAGATATATATATATGGGGGAGGGGGAGAAGAGGGGTTGTGTGCGCACAGTAGCTGGTTCTCAAAGGCTCGGTGTGTGCCGTGTTCATGCGGCGTGAACGGTGCTTGTGACAGTCCGTGCCCTCCGGCTGCTGCCCCGTCCGTCAGACAGAACCGGCTCTTTACTCTCCTCCTCCTCCTCCTCCTCCTCCTCCTCGTTTGCTGGCGTCTGCACAAACCCGGCGACCGGAGGGTCGGTCCGCTCCCTTCAGCCACAGCCCCGTGGGGCCCGGGGTGCCGGGCGGGGAGAGCGGCCCGAGCGGTTTGGTTTAAGGTGCCGCCGCCGCTGCCGCCCCACTCCGCTCCACCTTAACGCGCGGCGGCGGCGGACGGGCCCATTGCCGCGCCGGGGGTCGGCGGGCCCGGGCCCCCGGGAGCCGCGCCGCCGCCGCGCCCGCCGGACAGCGGCCCCCACGCGCGGCCCGAGCGGCCATCGCGGCCGAGCCGTAGGTGACGGCGGGTCCCCGCACAGCCGCGAATCCCCCTCGGCGGCGCCTGGCCCGGCCCCCGGCGGCGGGGCCGGGCTATTTATAGCAGCCGCCGCGGCGATATAAGGGATGGCGGGCGCGGGCTGCGCGGCCGCGGCCGCCGGGGCCAGAGCGCTGCCGGGCCGCGGGCGCCTCAGGGCGGGCGCTGAGGGCGCGGCCCCGCAGCCCGGGTGAGCGGGCGGGGAGCGGGCTCGGAGCGACGCCGCTCCGTTCTGTGAGCGGGGCGGGGGGACACGGCCGAACAAACAATAACCGGGTGCGATCTGCCCGTCCTCCGCGGGACAGCGCCGCGCACTTTCGGCACTCCACGCGTGACAAGCCCGCGGGAGGGGCGGGACCGCCGGTAACCGCGGCGGGGCTTCCCCCTCTGCTTCTTTCCTCTCCCCACAGCGATTCCTGCTGAAATGCGGCGCCCCACGCTGGGATGAGCCCCGCCGTCGGGAGCAGCGCGCCCCGGGCACCGCCGCTTTCCCTGGCCGCAGCTCGGTGTCGGGAGAAAAGCGCTGTCGCCGCGGAGCCGCCGCTGGCGGCAGCGCCGGACGCCGGGCGAGGGACGGACGGTACGGACGGGGGCTTCGTGCGGCGGGCGGGCTGCGGGGGGCTCGGGGTCCCTGCCCCGCCGAGAGCCGGGGAAAGGGAATGTATGGCGCAATGGTCGGAACGCCGTGCGGAACGTGTCCGCTCCGGGGTGAGCGCTGGGGAGAGGGGTCGCTCTGAGTTACGCGGTGTAATGGAAGATCTTTGTAAGTTGAGGGTTTGTTGGGTTTTGCTTGTGTCAGGGGTTGTTCCCCCCGCCACAGATTCAGAGTCATGGTATTATTTTAGGTTCCTACCCCGGGTGTGTTTGGATGTGATCTGGGTATGGCGAGGATTCTTATCTTACATTAAAATTGCTCTTGGATCACTGAGTACTTTGTATAAGCTTCCATAACTTTTAGAAGGATAGAGATGCTATCTTCAATTACAGAGAAAGGAGGAGGAGGTACGGGTTTGGGTTTGGTTGGTTTTGGTTTTTTGTTGTATTTTTTTTTTCTGGTTTTACTTCACTTTTACTTTGCTTTTATACTTTCTACTTTAAGAAAACAAACTGAACCACAGACAGGACAAGGATTTTTCAGACCTTGTGATTGGGATTGCTGGGGATTAGAAAGAAAACTTGTAAGTTTTTTGTTTGTTTATTTACTTTAATCAATGGCTCAAGAGCCCTAGAAACAACGTATGAAGCCCCGCTTCCTAGGCAGAGAGAAACTAAGATAAAGCCACGCTGGCTGCAAGCTGAGGAGCAAGTTAAATGTTAGACCTCGAGTGGATCACTCTCAAGCATCCTGCACTGCTCTGCTCCAGTGACTCCCCTTGTCGTGTAGCAAACTGGAACTTCACACCAGCAGGTCTGAGTGGAGACAGGGCTTTTCTTGGAAGAGTAAAGCTCACAGGGGAGCCTTGACTCTGGCGTGAGGCTTTTTCCCAGCACAGGGAACTGCAGCCCTTCAGCACTGTCAGCTGGCACTGATCTCCACTAATGCCACGGAAATACGAAAATCTAAGCCACCAACTCGTCAGGTAGCTTAAATCATCTAAATTCGGATTTTGTCGGCAGGCTTAAAGGGATGCTATTGACTGGCAGTGTTTATGTACATCTTACCCGGAAACTGTTGTTCATACAAGAGCTGATATTAAGAAAAGTGAATCAACTTTATAGTTGTATCAGCTATAGATGTGCTTTCTGAGTTTTCACTCTGAAATTACCTGGTTAGCTCAGGCTCTTTTTGCATCAGAGAGATGCATTTCAAATGCCTAAAACTGTTATTTTTCTTTATGAAAGGTACTTGCCTCTTGCTCTGAATCTGTTAAAATGGATTTGCAAAAACGGGGTCTGTTAATTTAAGAAAGGCTAGGAGAAAGATAAGAGAAAGAACAAGGGGTGTGGCAAGGAAATTGCACGAAGTAACAGCTTTAAAGAAAAACTCTCTGTAGGAGAGCTTCAGACTGCCTGAGAGGTAAGATTTCTTTCCAGATATTTGAGTCTCAAAATACCAAGCTGACAGCATCTCCTTAAAAATAATAGTGTATGTAGAAAATAGGTATGAATAGCTTCATATTGTTGTTCTGCATCAATTTGTCTTTCTTTGATTTTGTTCCTCCATTCCAGGAGCTATCCAATATGATAGAATGTATACCCAGATTGCAGAGAGCCAAACACCCCACCAGCATCTCTCCTGAACTAGAGCAGCTGGGTCAGAGCTGGCCCAGCACCTCTTTTTCAGAAATTATCTGAGATACAGTTCTATTTATTGAAGTTTTTGGTGGGTGTTTTCGCAAGCTCCAAATTTTTTGCAGAGAATGCTAAGAATTGCAGGAACTAAATTTCCTTCTTTGGGGGGAACTTTTTGGTATGTGTTGGATTGGATGTTCTTTTCTTGACCTGAGGGACTGAGGCTAACGCTAGGGAGGAATAACATTGTATCAGAAGAAGGTGGTTAGAGAGGACTTTCTTCTTTCTCCCCACCTGTTTTTTTGGCTCTGATGGACAAATGGCATTTGGGGACTGGAAGGAGGAGGATGAGTCCTGCACGTGAGCTGGTGTTGTCATTGGCAAAGGCAATGTAAGGCAGGTGGATGTAGGAAAAATGGGTGTGATGATTCATTATTGTTGTCATTGTGCTGGGGTTTCTTAGACTCCTCTTTAACAGCAGTGTCCTGTACCAAGTCCTCTCTGGCCCATTAGCTGCTCCGTGTGCTCCTAGTGGTGTTTCTGGGCTGACAACATTTGAGCAGAAACTCCACTCCCTTTTCTTAATTCTAGAAGGCTCCTTGAGGAAAACTGTTAAGCTTTATTCAATTCTGCCCTTTTATTTTTATCTTCCTTCCTTGGATGTGAAGTCCTTTTTGTAGCTGGATTCAAGCCAAGAACTTCTACCCACAGCTGCCAAGCCTGGCATCCCTACTGGCTCCAGGTGAGTCAGTTCATTAGGATGAATCAGTATGCCCTGTAAAAGTTTTAGGCTCCAGACTTCAGCTTGACCACTCTTAATAATTTGGTTTTACCTGGTTTATTTGTTAGTCACTGCTTCAGCTAAGCTGTCACTTCTGGTGGCTCCTTGCTTCAGACTTGCTCAACCTTTGGAGCCATGCAGGGCCTTCAGTCAGTGTCCCTACACTTTGTGGAGCTGCATTTGCCTCAGCATTGTAACTTCTCCATGACCACTCATCCCCTTATCTCTCTTACCTGCACAAGGGGAGTTAGGGGGGATTGCCTCAGCATGGGAATGGGCAGCTCTCAATGCAGGGAGTACTTCAGACTCTGGAGGTGCAGAATATCAACATGAATCCACAGGAATGAAGAGGGGACTGTTTTTGCATGGTGGAGGTGTTTGCATAAGCTTTTACAGTCATAAATAAGTAGATTGTGATTCAGGGGACAGATTCAATGTGAAAAATAGGGAATTAATTTTCAGGCTTCCAAGGCAGGGCTGAAGAAGAGAATGGTGTTAAAAGATATGGAAATGTACCTTGAAAGTAACCTTGCAAAGATGGATGACATTATTTTTGTTGTATGAAGCACCCAAATTTAACGAGGTATAAAGCAGAAGGCTTGGGAGGATTTGGTCCAAGTGAAAACAGAATGAGCGTGGGTCTGGCAGATGGGAGGAACATTAGCCCACTCCTTGGTGGAGTTATTACTTCTTTCTCCTGTTGTTGCTTACAGGGGTGCTTGAGAGAAGATCCTTACTGGGGAGGGAAGAATAGCCTTCCTGTTCTACTTGAATGTCACTGGCTGTATTTTTCTCTGTGGGGAAACAAAGTTCCAGTGCTCCAGTGGGTCACATCCTGAGTGTCTGTATCCAAAGTAAATCTAGAGCAACACTGACTACTTCAAAAATATCTGTAATAAGCCAAGACTGGCTCTTTCTGAACAGAGAGGATAAATGAGCGATTGTAACTTCAGATGCTGAATTTTTTGGCATACTTAGTTTTTTTCGAGATTTATGGCTCTTTTATTCTCTGTTTGAGAATGTAGTGGAGCAATTGCTGATCTGTGCATGTGTATGTGTGAGAAAATGTCAGTGGAGGAGTAATATATATGGAAATCTTGCATAGAGATACAACAGGCAGCCAGTTTGCCGTTAGATAATGAAATAATTGTACAAAAATATATCTCCTGAAATAACAATTGAGGGAAGGGGTAGGGACAGGGCTGGGGGAGGTTAACAGTATTTTTGAGTAATTTGCTCTACTTAGAGTACTTGTTACTGACTCTCCTGCAGTTTTACTGCTTCAGACACTGCTTTTCCAGCGAGTGGTGCTTAGTGTTGTGCAGGCAGATAGGTTCCATCTGAGACACCAGCCCAGTTCCTGGAGCTAGGTGAGGGGATGGGAAACTGTCCCTGAGTATTTTCTCTGTGACCTGGCCACCTCTTAGAGGTACCAATGAACCTGCCTTTCACTAAGTCCACTCTTCTTTCTAAAATGGGGTAGTAGAAGTTATTTCTTTGTGGGGTGTCTTGGGAGCATAAATATAGCTAAGATACTTCAGAAGGCATCTAAGTATTTGAGACAGTCTTGGATGAGATTCCCCTTCCTGCTACTTCTCTTCTGGCCAGAACTGACCAGCAGAAATGTTCATTGCTTGTACAATTTACATATTCATTTTTGGCTAAATTTTGTTAACCTTGAAATTTGACATTGATAGGCTCAAGTGTAAAATCTTTAACTACTTTCTTGTACTTTCTTCTACTATAGAGCGGCTTAAAAAGTTCCTGGCACTCTTTCACCTTCTCCCAAATAACACAATACTTGCCTTGGCTTCTGTTTGAGAAGGTCTGCTTCTGAAAAGAATGTTGTACCAAATATATAACTTTATGCAAGGTGGTAAAAATTGTTTATTCTTTCTTCATCCCAGCTCTTGACTGCATCTGCCTAGTTCTTGGTCTAGAGATAAATGTCAATGAGGACTGCCTGGGGACTATTTTGCATATGAATGGTGACTTGTAATGATTCAGGTAATGGGCCAGACCACTGTTTTATGTAGTAACCGGTGCTAGTCCACTGAAGTCCAAACAGCTGCTCCAAGTTTCTATCATCTCCAGTGAAAACAAGTGCAACAGCATCAGCTTGCAGCCAGTTTACAGTAAACCTGCTCCCTGGGCTGTGGGTTAACCTCCTTAAATATCCCTGTGGTCAGGTCTGTTAGTCTTGTATGTGAAAATAAGTCTTGGTGTGCTTTCTGATTTACTGAAGTGTAAATAAACCAAGAAGGTCTTTCACGTTCAGGCTCTCTCATCAGCATATATTAGTAACGCTCATCAGCTCTTGACTGGAACTTTGATGGCATAATTACTCTGAAGTGGTAACATATTCAAAACTACCTGTGTGACTTTGGGAGTTAGATTCCTCAGAGTCTTAGTCATTATTTTAAAAAGCAATTAGCTTTTTAAGCTACACACACTCCTGGAAGTTTTAAGCAAAGGCTTCTGTTTATCTTATCTTTAAAATGCCAGTTTCTAGGATGAGAGCAGTGGCTCTACCACTCCACTTATTTCAGATATTAAATAAGAGTGTTGGAGAAACAATTAGAAAAATACTGTGGTAAATAAATTATCATGGGTAATCTTACTAGAGAGGTCCAAGAGGTAAAAATGTACTTTTCAGTCACCTGACAGCAGGATGGATATGGGCATGCATTTTCAACTATGTCTTTAGGACAGCTGAGAGGATGACTGATGTCTCAGCTGTTATTGGAGACAGAGCAAAGCATGTATTTCTCTAGACAGGATTTGGTGTGCTTAAACAGCTTGTGACTAGAGCAGTTCAAGTCACTGGGGCAAACATGGTTATCAGCAGAAGCAGATAAACTAAGAAAACAGTCTTGCATACTCTAATGTTTGTGTAGGTAAGATTTTAATTTGCTATCAGTCCTAGGGTTCTTTATGAGCAGTGATGGATTAGTCTTGATACTTCTGCAAGTTTTAAAGCATTCCTGTAACACTTGTAATGCAAAATCTATTTATTTTGCAGCATACCTGTGAGATAGGGACCTGCTATTTATCTCATTTGTACAGCTACGGAACTGAAGTATTCAGTAAACCTAAGCACAGCATCAGGGATTGATCACACAAGAAAGTCTGCAGGAGGGCGCTCAAACAGTCTTAATTCTCATGAAAATCAACAAGCTCTGGTCCTTGCTTTTCCCATCTGATTCTTTCTTAGCGCTTCTGAAGCGGCTTGTGGCATTTGCTTGGTTAGACATGGGTTTGGCTTTTCTAAGGAAGAAAGCTCAAGCCTGGTGATGGAGGGAGGGAGGTCATGTGTGTCTGGGGAAGGTGAAGAGTGGGGAATCCCCCAGCTAGAGATTCCTCCACCACCACTACTTCAGTGAGTGGCTTCCCCAAGACTGGCACAGGCTGCTCCTCAGTTACTGAACTATGTTCCTCTCTGGCAAATCCCTGCTCTTCCTGTACCCAGAGCCAGCTCTGCTCCTCTTAATAAAGTTGGTATGAGTGGCTGGGTTGATGATGGAGCTTCCTGCCCAGCTCCATATCTGCTGCCACAGTGCTGAGTCCCTGTGCTGCCTGGGTTCCCTGATGGAGCAGAGCTTCCACTGCTCCATCTCAGCCATGTGAGGGTCACCAGTGCTTGGAGTTTGGTGGAGGAAGTTGTCCAAAGCTGGCAGGAGGAATTTTCTGCCATGGTTGCATGATGAACAGTAACAATGTGAGTTTTATTGCTCAGAATGTATCCACATTTATAGGATGCTATATTTAAAAAGGAGAAAAAATGAGTCATGGGGAGCTATGCTAATGCTAAGTATTTATGTCTACCTCTTGTGAGACTGAAGGCAGTGGGAGTTGAGCAACATTCTTGTGAAGTGTCTAGAGGATTTATGGATCAAACTAAAGCCTGCTGAAGTCAGCTGTAAGTCATGCAGTGCCTTGCTTGGGGCCCATGTCATGTACTGTGTGTGGGTTACAGTGAAATATTCCTCTTGGGAAACCCAGGAGTGCTCTGTGCTGCCGGCTTCCCTGGGCTTGGGCAGGAGCTTGACTTGCTCCCAGTGGTTATTACTCTGCCACTGGGAAGTCACTCCTGGCTTGCTGCCAGGGCAGGAATGTTGCTGTGCCTCCCAGGCCATGCCTGCAGCACCATAGGTATGGTTACCTGTGCCCTGAGTGGGAGCAGGCAGAGCCTGGCATGTCTCAGCTTCTCCTGCACTCCCAAGGAGATGTAGTGTCAGGGTCTGCTGTGGTACAAGCTGCTGGAGCTTTCCTTTCAGAGCTGGCTAGGGTCACAGGGATGCCAGGGTTCAGATGCTTTCACTTCTGGCATGTCTTGACACTAATTCAGTTGGCTTGCACTTAATTATGAAGTGCAAATGTTGGAGTTTGTTTTATTTAAAAGTTCTTTAATGAAATTGCGATCTGATTGAGAGCGCCAGTGAATTCAGCTTTCCAGGCGTCTGCTTGCCAGCATGCCTCAGCTCCTGTCACAGCTATAAGGAAGGACTGGGAGCAGGATTTCAGTGGTGGGTGAGCCAACAATGGAGTATGAAGAGGGACTCTGTGAACAAACCCTGACAGAGCCATGTGTCCAAAAAATGCAGATTTGGCAACAGCAAGAGGATCTGCAGATCCTCTGTGTAATCCACATATTGGAAGGAGAAGGTTTTGAAGTGAGCAAAAAATAATTATTAAAGTGAAATCTTCAGCTTTATTGGACTTTTTAATTTCGTTTTCTTGTGATTTTTTTGTTTTTTTTTTTTAAGAATTGGTCATATCAGTATGAAAGTGAATGTATTTAATCTTCCTTGGATATAGTTTTGAGTGGTGCACTATTGCAACCTCTTTTGTTTTCCAGTGCAAGGCATGCTCTGGTTTATGGAAACAACTACTTGTTCATCTTGCAAATATAAGAGGGGTTGAAAGGCTTTTGAATAGGGATCTGCTCTTTGCACTGCTGGAAGCACTAAGCCTCATGGTGAGCAACAGATGATAGGCAATAGCTGGAACAAACACCCACCCATTTCAGAATAAAAGGATGTTAATGGACATCAGTGTAGTGGGAATCACAGCCACTTTTTTCTTGAACTGGCCTTCCCACATAAAGAACAACTAAAACACCACTGTAGCATGCCTTCAGGTACCTGGTGACTTCAAGGAAGCATTTAAAGGATTTTTCCCTGTAAACTTGTGATCTTGTGATACAAGTTGTTTACCAGTTGGCTGTTGAAACACTCACTCTGAAGGGGTACCAAATGACAAAAGTAACAGGATGCAGATGGAATTTAATCTCTTGGTCACATTCAGACACTATTATTGGGTCTATCATCTGTACTTAGCATACCCAGATAGCTCTTGAGTGGTCTGCATAGACAACTGGCAGTTTAGTAGAGATTGTGATCTTCAGAAAATATGTAGCTGATGTCTTGTGTAATACTCGCTATGGAAGTATTGGTGTCACCAGCCTAAGTGCAACACTTGTGGGGTGGGGAACACGTGTCTGTAAAGCAGGACTCTTTGGAAGATGTTATTCAATACCCAAGCACTCAATCCCAGAAAGAGACCTAAGGGCATCCACAGAGCTTGTGCTGCAGGGTGATGAACTGGGAGCAGGGAGATCACTGAAGGAATCCCTTTGGCTCAGCAGTTGCTTGCTGCTGGCTGCAGTTGCAGACTGAGGCTGGTTTGGTGGCTGCTGGTGTTTAGTAGGGACGAGAATCCCTAACTAACCTTGGAACAGGAGGAGACATGCCCCAGTGCTCTGGAAAAACCCTCAGCTGTTGTGAATTGTTTTTGTGCAGCAGTGCAAGGTCAAACACTGCTGTTGTAGCTCTCAGAATAGTGCATGATCTCGCTGTTAAGGTACCTGCCTGCATCTGACACAGCTGCCCTTGGAGAACAAGGCAGGTATTGCCTGAGCCCACTCTGTGCACTTCACCTGAAGAGACCTTGGTGGTAGCTGGGGAAGGATCATAGCTTGGAATTCGAGCATCCAGAGGTTGTGATCAGCTGGAGGATAAGGTGGACTTGAATAAGTACTTGCAGCAGTACTTCTCTAAGAAAATATTCTGTAGCTCAAGGGCAGAGTGCTTTGAGAGAGACTTCTGTTTCCTCCACATGCTGTGGATGCTTTCAGATCTAATCTGCAAACAGGGAATATGTCAGGCATGAGGAACTGTGCAGACCATTTGCTTTTCTTGAGCTCTGGGCAGGTCCAAAGAGATACTGAATGCTCTGTTGAGATGCTCTGCTGGGCATTGCTTCTTCTGCGCATCCTGCAAAATAGGTCCAGGAAGAACAAGGATGCTGACAAGCTGCTGCATCACCCTTGTCCTGTGAGCAGCAAGGGTTTTGTTACATGAGATTTACTTGTAGAGTATTAAGTCTGTTTTCAAAAGTTTTCCTTGGACCAAACGCCTGTGGAGCATGAAAAGGCTTTCATGTTAATCAGCCAAGTTAGCTAAGAGAATATATAATTCCTTATTCTTTTTGCAATGTAGCAAGCCTGTTTAATTAGGCAACTGGGATTTGAATTATTAAATAACAGAACAGTTTCAACCTACTTTTCTGTTGGTAAAGATCTCCAGCAACCCTGTTTTTATTCCATGGATTTTTGAATTATGAGTTCCAAAAACTCTTTGAACCTCAGGAGGATGACTTACTGGATCCAGGAGGACAGAGAAATAGGACTCTTATTTTAAGGTCTGGTGAGCACAGCAAGTTACTTTCTGTTGTTTACATACCAGCCTCACAAGAATATGGAAATAAATGCTAGGCTATCGAAGCAAAGCAGAAAAATTGTGGTTTTGGGCATCTCCTGTGTTGAAGCATCTGTTTGGTTTTGTGCAGCATAGGAATAAATCCTACTGCACAAAACTCTGGGAGCAGCTCTCTCTCTGATTTAGAGTGAAAGAGAATAGAGCAAAGTAACAGGAGCCACAGTTCATGTGGGCTTGGGAAGACTCTCGAAGATGAACTGGCATAGCTGGGAGATGAGAAGTGATGAAGAGGAGCTGTCTCAGCCAGAGCAGTGAAGAGCTGCTGAACTTAGGCAGTGATTGGAGGTCTGCCACCTTCAAGGCAGTGACAAAAAGGCTGAGGAAATGCCTGCTGGTGTCCATGGTTGGGGCAGACATGCCAGCAGCCCTGGGCCGGGTGTCCTTGTGGGCAGCAGGAGGCGAGGGACTTGCTGACAAAGCCACTTGGACCCAAAAAACTCCTGAAATATCTTCCAGCCTCAGGCTCTCCAAGCCCTCCTGACCCTAGGCTAATGTATTCTGGCTCCTGTTTGGGACTGGTGCACTTCAAAAGCCTTGTTGAGTGGATGGGTGGGTGGAACTGATGACCCAAAATACCATTTCCCCTTCCTAAGGCTAGGCGTATACCAAACTTGTGTCTCTGTGTGGTAAAAGAATATGAACCAAAAGTGCTGAGAGATGCAGTGGTTAAATTGAAACATGCTGTGGCAGGATGAAAGTAATCTTGTCCCTTACAAGGCCTTAATACTTTGGGGCTTTATTTTTTTTTTTTTCCAAGTGGCTGCCATCCATGCTGTCTCTATCTGTGATTTTAATAGAGATATTTTTATATGCAGACATGTGTCAAGATTAAATCACCCCATGTTATATTATCACTCACTAGGTCGATATAAAAAACCAATTTCTATAGCTGTGTTTTATTTAAAATTTGAAGTCTGAATTGTCATTGAAGGTGCTGAAGTATAAGAGAATAACTGTGTTAGGGTCTGTGTCCCTTGCAGTACAAAGAAGGAAGGGTCAAATCCAAATTTTTTGCTGTTTCTATGAGTCTGGTATGTAAAATATGATGCAAATCAGAGATTTACATGGATTGCCAAGACTAAGGCTAATCCATAATCTCTTTGCTTGGTGTTTAAAAATAATGGCGCTGTACCTGCATAGGAATGCCATATGAGATCTACCCTAAGGCTAGAGCAACATAATGCTGCATCCCACTGGTTTTGAGAAGAGACTTTGGTGTCTTGACTTGGTTACAACTTTGCAGCAGGGTAGCTGTACTTTGGAGCTGTGTGGTGGATGGAAATTATAAATGGGTCTTATGCCAGAACCTGAGACATTTCCTTGGAATTTCTCAGCCAAGGTTTTCAGGAGACTGAACATGTTTCCTTGCTCAGATCCTTCTGAGTTTCAAACAGGAGAAGGAGAGCAGAGTAATTGAACCAAAGCAATGATTTGGAAGAGCTAATGAAGGACCAGGGATTCTTCTTTGAAGGTAGCTCTTGATTTACCTTACCTAGATACAGAAACTTTGTCCGGTTATTTGCTTTATTTGGTTCATGCGTGGCCTTACCTGTGAAGTGACCCGTCCCACTGCTCAGGTAAAGCAAAGTTCTGTACACTGCTAGGAGCTCTGAACCACTCAGCTACAGCTGCAGTGTCCAGTGGCATTGTAGTACCACTCACAGTGAGAGAAAGGTGAGTGTGCTCCAGCCCCAGAAGATGACAAGCAGCGTCGTGATACCAGTGTTTAACTGATGCTTTATCCCCTTGTCCCATCCAAGGTCCTTACTGGCCCTGTTGCCAAGACTCAGAGGTGTGTTCACTGCCTGTATTGCTCTGTAGCCCAGCACATCTTCTCATTCCTTTGGGACAGCATCCCCTCAGGGAATCTGACTGTGCAATTTCTGCAAATCTGTCAGTGTCAGCCTGATAATAAGACAGAAGGAGGCCTCATGTTGGGCGTGGAGCACTGAGTACCTTGAAAGCTGACTGCTGAAATGAGTACAACCAAGTGTGGTATGCTTCTCCCATGTGAAAACAGTTTATAGGGCAAAAGCAGATGTTATTGTTTGGTGTGTGTGAAAGATGCTTTGTGGCAGAAGCGGGTGTGCCTCTCTTTTCCTTTAACTGGCAAGAGAATCTGCTGTTCCATTCTTCTTTTATTTTTCTTTCCTTTTTTTTTTATTCCTCCATGCAATGGTGATTGAGTTTTGAGGGGGTTTATCTTTCCCTGAAGTTGTGGGTGAATTTCTGATGTGATTGCACAGTGTAGTGGTGGCTGGAGCCGTGCTGTTGCCTTGTTCATCAGAGCTGCTTCACGAGAGTGCAGAATACTTTTGAGGTATGATTTCCCATCACATGCTAATCCAGTGAAGTGCTGTAGATTCACTTGCTGGCACTGTTTAAATCCATAATGCAGCACCACCTGCCAAACCACAGGGCATAATGGAAGTGTTAATGAATGTACATATATACCCTCCCACATGGCTGCAAGTTGAATGACTTAAGAGTCAAGGCAGAGAATTTAGGCTGAGTGTAGAAGGAACCAGAATTAGGGTATCCTGATGCAGATCTCAGCTGAAACTGGGGAGTGAGGAGTGGCCACAGGGGGTGTAAAATTGGGTCAGCTGACTTACAGGGTGCTTTCAGATGTGTTGATTTTCAGCTGCTGCTCTATGGATTCGTCCAGTCACGACACCTGAGATGTAACTTGGGCATTCAACACCAAAGTGCAGGTACTGAGCAGCACCAGCTGGGGCCCTCGTACCTCTCTTCTGAGGGGTATTCTCATGGGATGCTTCTCTCCAGTGCTGGCAGGGTGAAGGCACTCGATAGGAGAGTGGACTTGAGTCATGCAAGGCTAAACTCTGTTCCTCAGGGGTGGTTTGGCCAGCTGCCCACTGGTTTGAGTGTCAAGGTGTGTGTTTGCCACCAGGATGGCTTGTCCAGGCTGGCACAGAGCGGAAGGAGAATACCAAGGAAAGAGCTAAACAGGGACAGCCAAGGGGTTTGCCAAAGAGAGTGGCTAGGAAGAGGCAGCAGGGCTGGCCTGGCATATGGCTGGGATGTTGGCATTTCCTGCACCCTGTCCTCAGGCAGGTTCAGTGGAATGCTGTGGCTTTGCAAAACCCTACATCACCATGTGTGAGGCAGAGGAGGGGCCCGTGCATCCACCCCTCATCCCACTCCTCATCCCTGTACCCAGCCCTGAGTTCTGCCCACCCTCCTCTTTGAGACAAGCAGTTGGATTTGCCAAGTATGGAGTCACCTCCTCAGCAGGCTGTTCGTAAATAAGAGGCTTATGCTCTTGGCAGACACTGTAACAAGCCTGGAAAAAATTACTGTTATGGGTCCTGGCCCAGTGATGAGATCTTGGAGTCTTCCAAGTGACAGAGTAATGACATGGACCTGGGAAATGCCTGGAATAGCCTTCCACACAGTTCTGGGATTTAGCGTCATTAGATTCTGAATAAAATAGGCCATGTGCCTATTTGGGTAAATTTGAGAGGCAGCTGTTCCTTCCTCTTCTGAAGTCCATGCTGGTGAAGCTCTACTAAATCTCCAGCATTACAGACCACCATACTCTCTGTTATTCTGTACTTGTGAGTATCAGATGTGTTGTGGGGAACCAGGGGGACTGTCCTTGATCCAAGACCCTGGGAAAATTTATAGAGAGCCGTTCAAGCCTGTCCTGTGCCTTGGGGTGTAGAACTATTGAAGAAATATCAGTGCTGCCCCACAGCTCACAGATAATTTCTGGGAACCTTGTGATGCAAAGTGAACAGGCAATGTGTCTTTTTCCATATGTTATGTACAATAGTATTTTTGCCTAGGAAGGACATAGACATGGGTCAAGTTTTGGAACAGACTTGCAGGAAGAGGAGAGATTTTGTAAATAGCCTGAAGATCCCTACTCTCCTCACCTTCCTTCATCTGTCCCTTGGACTTGGTAGGATTCACCCATCCCCTAGTGGAAATGCTATTACCAGGGAACTTCACAGCCTTTATCTCTTTGCAGCTGTCTAAGAGATGCAAAGTGTGTTTGCCAGGAGGGAAGGGAGTCTTTAAAAAGCCATTTACATCCTGAAAGACATCCGGTAGCAACACTGGAGATGTAAAAGCATTAAATACTGAATTGAGCCTGACTGGAAGACAAATGTGGAGCCAAATGCATTGATTGATTTGCAGAAGGGTGACTGGAATGAGGTGGCCCTGTACCCTGTCTATCCATTAATCATCTCCAAAGCATCCATGGGTGCCATGAAGTCTGTGCCTTGGAGCAGCCATGTGTGGACAGCATGGTGCCCATGAGGCTGCAGGGCAATGAGCCTTCAAGGAGCTGGGCAGAGGGGTGGATGCACTCCTTGTTTGGCAGGGGCTTTGGGACTGATGTGGGAAAGGCAGGGTGGAGCAGTGAGGAGGTCCATGCTGGGCAGTCCTTGGTGCTGCTTAGGATCCCCTCACAGCTCCATGATGCAGCACAGGAATTTGTTGCCTGGACCACTTCCACCTGCCCAAGGTGATGCTGGGTGAGGCCAGGAGGGCTGTGCCATGCACATGTGGTTGCATTGCCAGTGTCCACATGCAGGCAGCAGAACATCTGGGCTGCAAACAGGACATTGCTAAAGCACTGGGCTATTGCTTCAGAAACGTCACTGGGCAGTATTAAGAGCAGCAAACCACCCAAGGCAGTGAATTTGGGGTCTTTTCTATTGGTGTGTCAGCAGACTGGGATGTTTAGGAGGGAAGCTGCCCATTTCCAGGGATTGTGCAAGCAGGAAGGGCAGCTATTGGAATTCGAAGCCGCTTCCTCCACTAAATTTGTTCTTGCTGTGTTATCTCTGCCTGGGCAGGGCAGGGGAACATCTTGGCAATCTGCTTTTTTGCTACAGTATGTTTAGGTCAGCTTCATTGGTTCCATGATAACATAGGAGCGGCCTTCCTGGCCTCACTAGCAAAGAATTTGCAATAGTAATGCAGGAATCTGTCATCCTCTGATGTCTCCTGAGAGTTTTGGAAATAAATGAGTAAGGAAAGAGATGGTGGATTTAAGCACACAAGAAGTAATGGAGGTAAGAGTAGCTGAGCCAAGCCCCAGTTACTGAGTATGATGCTCTCATTTCATACCTTGGCAAAAGGCTTGGATCAGCCTCCAGTGGACACCCCTAAACTGGCAACAATACAGTTTTATTTGAGGTCTTAGAGATCAAGGAATGGATCTTGTGTAGCTGCTTTCTGGTCGCATAACTGGATTCTTCTACAGAACTGGTAGTGGCAGAGCTGTAACTACAAATGACCCAAATCTGGCTGAAGTACTGCTTTTAATAATAATAATAATAAAAAATCTGGCATCTGCACCTGACTGTTAGTTTGTCAGTGACGGAACTCTTCTTACATATTTTGAAAAGGACACTACGTCACCCGGGGAAACGGGCTGAAGATTAATGGAGTTGTTGTGGGAGGTGGAGGAGGAGTTGGGAGAGGGAAGCAGAGTTGGTTTTGGATGACATTTGTCGGTGTGATTGACTCATGCTGTGCTGCACTTTACATACATTGAGACACCGACAAGCACGTGCTTCCCAGTAAAAGCAAATGAGTCCCTGAACCCAGGCTGGCCAGGGAAAGCTGCTGCTTAGCTCTTCAGCAAGGGATCCTCCTTACATCACTTAGGGATTCGCAGAGGGGGAAGGTGGGGGGCTGCCTACTACCTAAGCCACTTCCAGTGACGTGGCTTTTTATTATTATTATTTGTTCAGGCTATAATTCTGTGTTTCCTGAAATAACTACCAAGTATTCATCAGGCAGCTCTTGCCTTTAGCTGCCTTTGTGTGAATCTCAAGTGCTTCATTACTCCCCCGGTGCGTTTTCTTTCTCTTACAGTAAATCTGAGCAGCATCTCTGTGGTGGGGGAGGTGATGCAATTTTGGGTTGAAAGGGAGAAAAGGTCTGGCTGGCACAGGAAGCCAGTGAGCAGTTTAGGGAACATAACACTTGGGGTACAGCATCTTTTTGCACAGGAGGAGAATTGATGAGGCCACTTCCAGGACCCACAGTTACATCCCCCCACATTCAAAGCCCAGCCAATTGCAGCTCTTCATTGCTTGGTAGAGGATTTTATTTTTAAACGACAGTTGGTTTAAGGCTTTCTTTTTTTCCCTCTCCCTTTTAGTAGCAATCTGATAGTGCTTTGATCACTACTCCAAAAGGAAATGCCTGTAATTTCCTGTGCAGGTCTTACCAGGTGCTGGGCTCCGTCAGATCCGGAAGCTGATGGGAGTTGGGAGCACCTGTTAGAATCTGCCTTCTTAGAAAACCTCAGAGACTTGAAATTTCATTTGTGTTTTGCAAAACCTAATGCCAGAGCTACAAAGGGCATCAGACTCTGGCTTCCCACGTGACAGATCTGTTCCATGCTGCCTTCCCACTGAAGACTGAACACAGTCCAGCTTTTGTTCAGTGTGTCCTTTTGGAGGCATTGACTGGGAAGGAAATCTGACAGACTGGAGAAAACTTGGCTATGAGTTATTCATTTTTATTTAATAATAATTGGCAGGTTTTTTTCATACACCTACGAGTCCTTTGGCTCTTGATGGTTTGGGACATGGTCATGCCTACTTGAGGGAGAAATTCCTGAAGTTCATTCAGTCCTGATCAGCATGACTCAAGGGAAGTAGCAGCCTCCTAAAAGGGCATGTCCTGTCTTTCAAGGATTCTTAGTAGTTCCCAGCCCAAGGGATTGCCTACAACACATCAGGCTGAACTATTTTGGTACCTGGCTGGCGTCTCTGGGTGTGTCGTGGTGGTTGTGTGGCTGCAGCCAGCAGTCTGCAAGAGGAACAGAGAGGGAAGTGTTCAGATTTTGCAGAGTTTCAGCCCTGCAGGCACTGCATGGAGCTGCTAATGCTTACAAAGTGGCTGGGTAAAAGGGTGTAATCGAGTGAGCTGTGGGCAGGGGAAGAGTTCTTAATTGCAACCGTAGGAGGAGTTGGCAGCCTCGGTGGCTGATAGTCTTCCTCAGGTGAGATTGGCCTCCTCAGGTATTCAGAGCTCTGTCAGGCCATGGGTGAGGAGCCATGGACCAAAACAAGCTGATGATAGGAAAATTGTCTTGGCCATGGGTTGATGGAATCATCAGCATCCGAGCCTATATATTAGTGTGTGCTAAATCATGGCCTGTCTTGCTGAAGTGGACATCAGCTCCCTAAAGTTGTCCGCTTTGGAGATCTGCAGCAGAGGAGGAGGGAGCTTGGTAGTTCCCACACAGGCCCTGCTGTAGCTTTTCTTGGAGGTTTTATAACAGAATTAAGCAATTTGTGTTGCATGTTGCCATGGAGACTGTAAATCACTGTCATGCTGGTCTTCTCAGCCAGGGAGTTGGTGTCTTTAATTGCACTAACCTCCCCTACAAATCCAGGACTTGGTTCTGAGCTTGCTGACCTTCTGGAAGGGCCTCACCCTGGGAGCTCAGCCTTCAGGACAGCAGAGCAGAAATCAGGGAAAGGGGTGACAGCACATTGAGTATCAACTATCTGGAGTCCATTTTATTTTTTATTATTGTCTTATGTGGCCACAATTCTGCTCAGAAGCTGTGCTTGGACCCACTTGCATTCAGGGCAAGTTTTGTAATGAGGCTGGGAATTAGATACGCTACCTACATTTTGTGGGCCAGTCATACAAACTAAAATGAATTTGGTGTTTTTATGTTACTTGGCTGCTCCAAGGGGATAGCTCAGCCCTTCCACTCCACCTCCATGTCCAGACAGGTAAATGGGGTTTTATACAGTTTGTTCTGCCTCCTAAAAGAAAATACTTTTTGCTGAGGAGGCTCAGTTTCAGTGACACCCTCGGACCAATGTTTCTTTTTTCTTCCCATCCACCTACCCCAGAAGTAGCCACACTTCTGACTGTCTCAGCATTACTGGCTTGTGCTGTCAGGCCACCAGTCTTGCCAGTGTGTATGAAGATGGTTGTATAAATGGCTGTATAAATCAGCCTCCTTCCAGTGATTAAACCAGAGCCCTGACAGCATTTGCCAGCGTAGGGTATGGATCCTTCTCTGGGCTGCCTCAAAATAAACAACTATATAAATTGTAAGATGATTATCATCAGACCTTATTAGTGTATTACCACATGCTGCTTTGTATTCAGACAATAGATAAAAACATTTGTGCTTCACTTTTCTCAGTCAGATCTACAGCAAACACGCTGATTCTTGCTCCCATCTGAGGAGGACTGTGTCAGTACTCTTGCCAAAAACACATGAAAATTAGCCCAAGTCTTTTGCACTTGCCTGTAGCTCTGTGCACCTTTGTGAGTGTTCAGTCTTTTCCAGGAAATGATATATGTTGTTTTAAAGGTTTGAATCATGAGCTGGTTAAGTTCATAATCTTGTCAAGGCATGAGTTGTCTTCGTGCTTTGGTTATCAGGGTAGATGGAGGGGCAGAGGGATGGAAGTGCTTGACTTTCTGAAGGTTTTCTTTATGTGCGGGCATGGCTGGAGCATGAGACCTGTCATCTCAGTAGAAAGAGTAGTGTTTCCATGAGCAGCAAAAACAACCCTGCAGAAACATCTAAACTTGCTGCCTTTTGACACTCTGACGTTTTCATCTGTTGTGTTAGCATCACCTAAGATACAGGGAATTGTGCTCAACAGGCCAGCCTACAGTTCTTGACTTTTTTTTTTTTTCAATTGTTTTTTTTCAGTTCAGTTCTTGTTGTTTTCCCCAGGCTATGTAAGAGTCAGTCTGGTGGTTCAGACACACAGCATGACCAAACTTCTGGAAACAACGGGAAGCAAATGCCCCGATTCAGCCGATAAGCATGCTGGGCAGAGACACAGTTTGTACAATGGGCTAAACATTATCCTAGCACTTTGGGGAGCATTTCATGCAAGATAAGCTTGAGGCTTCTTAGGAGTGGGTTAAAGGGCTGGCACAAAATGTCAGTAAAAATGTAATGCTTGTTGCCAAGCAGCAGCTTGTGGTTTTGTGAGGAGGTCAAAAATCGTGCACAAACGGAGTATGTTTTTCACATCTACAGACTGTCCCCTGCCATGTCAGTAACAATCAGTCTTTCATTCTGCCTGGCTGGAGCTGCTCTGCTGTGTAAAGAAGGATGGGGTGAAATCTTGGCCATGGGCAAAGCAAAAAATGGTCATTAACTGTGTTGGAAGGAGAGGCAGAGCTTTAGCCAGGATCTGTGTCTCAAAAAGCCTGTGAGGATCATCTGACCCCAGAAGGATTACACAAAAATAAAACTTGGTATTTCAAGCAAAAATAAGACATTTACTTGAAATTTATTGGTTTTTCAGTAGCCCAGCCTGCTGTGTATTGATGTGTGGTCTCCTAAATATGAGAAAGTGGCTTACTCAAAAATAGGGCTAAGAAACTTTTCCTTGGGGTTGTTGTGAGGAAATGCAGTGAGACTGTTTGAAACTTCAGCTGGTTTGGTCTTCTCCCCATCCAGCAGATGTTGCTTGCAGTGGAAATTCTTGCTATTCTCAAGAATTTCCTTCAAAGGTGGTTTAGAAACAAGCAGACTTGATCATGTTTCTTGCTCTGAAAATGTTGGCTGGTCTTAATTTGGACAAGAGGTCTTTGCTGTTCTTAGACTCAGAAATCTCATCTTCTGTCTCCTTATGGGCTTTTCTTTTTAGCGGTGGTATGGGGTCTCCAGTGTACTGAAAGAACATGAGACCCCCAAGTTCACCAGGTCAAAAGTGCTTTTATGATTCAATATTTTGGATTAAACCAAAGTAATGATTATGGAGAAAGGGACTAGAGGAATCAAAAACTAGATTAGATGATTATGTTTTTGTGTTTTCACAAGAACACAGCTTCTGTGGCACAGAGCACATCAGACTTGCTTGGTGGTTTCTGAGAATGAAAAAGTTGTATTTTTAATGAAAAAGAAATCCCTAGGGTTATTGGGAAAGCCTCCAAAAGCTTGTATTGGTTGGTGGGGATACAGGTTTGGAGCCAACAGTTTATGGAGGTCCCCTCAGAGCAGTCTTGGTCCCACCTCAGCGCTGACCCCAGCCGGTGCCTGCAGCCCAAAGGGCACCAGCAAAACCAGAATGTCTGGGAGCAGGTGCCTGCAGAAAGTGTCACCACAGCTGCTGCTGCACTGAGCAGTATTTTCAAGAAAACCAATACCAGGAAAATCAACTGCCTTGTCTTCAGCCTTATCATTATGATGAATATTTTTTTTCTCTTTAAGTGTGTGAAAGACCTCGCAGAAAATGCAACGGTCATTCAGATCTGGGAGGTGGCCACCTGTTTCCTCTGAGATCTGAGTCAGTATCACTGCTGCCCGAGGGTGGGTGGAGGGCACTTACATGCACAGAACCTCCTGTCTTCCTTCTCCTTAAGTGAGCAGTTTCTGCTGCTGAGTGTTGAAATTGGCCAGTCAGCAACGGCTGCCTCTTCTCCCTTCTCCACAAACCTGTGCTGTTGCCCAGTTTCAGCCAGGGAATTTTTTTCATTTTTCTTTTAGGAGGTAGCTCTGAGATGAGGGAAGCAGTGTGACCATGCTGCTGGGAAGCTGCTCTCTAGGCTGTGTCACAGCCACAGGCACCAGCCTTCCTGCCACAGCAGGGTTGAGGGTTTAAAAAAAAGGCAAAACAAAAACCACCTGTTATTCCTGGCCTGCTGCCTTCTTGGTTTTATTTCTCAAACTTGAAAGTGAGAGAGAAGAAAGCAGCTAAGTGCATTTTTGTGTGCTGTCAGAGCCGGGCTTGGACCTTTACCTCCAGTTTCATCCATCACCAGCAGCTCTGCCTGCAGGTCTGGCCCTAGGATGTAACATACCATTTAATGTTTGCTATACCTTGGGTTAAGCAGTGAGGAATAGCACAACTCTGACTTATCAATGGGATTTGGTCACTGGCAACAGGAAACTGTTAGGAGCTTGATAAGTGCACTGAGCCAGGGTGATTTTTGTCATTGCTGTGTGGACCCAACCCCTGTAGGAAAGGTATTCAGTGGCATAGGTGTTGCATGTGCATTTGGTGACAATTAGCAATGCTTGCAGACAAACAAGGCACAGAGGTGGAGATCTCTGCACTTGTAAGTGCTGGGTGTGAGTTGCAGTAGAGCTGTTGGGAAGGATTGGTGCTGCTGCTCCTTTCCAAAAGGATTTTGGATGTCAGAGCTGCCTTCATTCTCACTTCTTAGGCAGCAGGTAAAAGCTGCCTAGTGCATATTGCCCGTTTGTTGTTGCTGCTGAGTGATTGGAGATGATCTGTTTCTCCAGCAGGTACAGCACACTGGCAGCATGGCTACAAGCGCTGTTCCCAGCGAAAACCTGCCCACATACAAGCTGGTGGTTGTTGGAGATGGTGGTGTGGGCAAGAGTGCTCTCACTATTCAGTTTTTCCAGAAGATTTTTGTGCCAGACTACGACCCAACTATTGAAGACTCCTACCTGAAGCACACGGAAATAGATGGGCAGTGGGCAATTCTTGATGGTAAGCAAGCTACTCTCATGATCCCCTTTCCCTTCTAGGTGAGTGCAATTGCAAATAGTCCTCAGTGTCTCCCACAGCATGTTGTGTCTCTGTCCCTCCTGCTCTGCTGTGGGCTGGCAGGATCTGGAGCTGCAGTGCATGGTCTGCAGCTGGTCTCCAGCAAAGCTTCTGCTTCCAGTTGCTTTGGTTCCAGTTCTGCACAGAAGTGTTTCTTGCAGGCCTGTGAAAACCTACAGATCCTCATTGACATCTGGAGTAGGCTTCTGCAGCCAGTGAATTACAGCCCTGCCAGGTGGCTATTGCTAATGATACTTCATTGAGGCTGAACTTATTCCCTGGGAAATAACTGTGAGTGGGTAACTGAGTGAGTGTTTATAACCAGAAAGAATATTTAATCAAAACTGTTGTCCAGTGACAGTGAAGAATTTTTACAGCTCTTAAACTCAGTCATTCAGGATGATGTTTTCATATTTAATTAGCTGTCTCATTTCAATATGGGTAGGGTAGCAGCCTGGAGATCTGTTGTAACCAAGTTTTCAGTTCTTTGAAGAAAAACTGCCTTTTTTTTTTTAAACAAAACAACAACAGTGAAACACACAGAAAAAAAACCACACACACACACAAAAAAAAAAAAAAACAAACCAAAAAAAAGCCCAAAAAAATCCCCAAACCAACCACCTTGATTAGCAGGAGAGGAGAAAGCCCTGTATTGCCTAAAGCTGCAGCTTTTTCATTTATGCTTCATGAAGCAGACTAACTACAGCTACAAAGGGAGTCTTGCTCTTAAACGTTGTAAGTTTTGTTTTCATTTATAGAATAACTAGGTAGTACATAAAATCTAGCAAGTATTTTGTGCCTTAATTACCCAAGTTTATGTATGTGGCCACTAACATAACTGAGCTAAATTTAGCCTCACTTTTGCCAAGTTCTACCTCCGCCCTCTTATCGTGAAGGTGCTCAAGATCTTTGGTGTCTCTGCATAAGTGTCACTGGTGTGTGGGGACAGAAAGCTGGGGAATTGTCATGAGTGGTGGAATATGGGTGCTGGTGGGATTTGCTGTGAAGACTGTTAGCTTGGTCTGGAAACCTGAGGTCTTAGTTGCACTCTTAAGGATTTATCAGGTATAATTTAGTGAGTACAAATGGCCACAAAGTCCTTAAAAGAACAGCTTTTATTCAGAATTAAAAAAAACAAAACCAGCAAACAACAAAACGAATTAATCTTGCCAACATTTGTTCATTTGAATATGTTAACAGTTGATATGAGGCAGTATTTGTGAAATTAGTGCTGAAATGTCTATTCTTGTCATCTGCTTTAGAGATATCTGCTCCCAATTAATCATCTCATAATGTATACATGTACCTTTATTTTTAAAATGTCAGTCCTGTATAAAAGAAAAATCCAGTCCTGCTGTAAATTTAATTCATTATTTTGAGTCCAGAATCCAGCCCTCTAAAATGTGTGACCTTTATCTTCACTGGTATGCCCCATGTTGTGATATATGTATACCAGCTGCTCTACCTGTTGGTGTTAGCTGAAACAGCCTTGGCTTTGCAAATTACTGAAAAGTAGAAAAGGCATCTTTTACTGAGTATTTGGAATTTTTGTTTATACAAAACAAACAAAACTTCAACAAAAACCCCAACCAAACCTGATCAGAGTGGGAGTGATGAAAGAAATTGTTTTCCAACGAGCAGAAACTTAACCCTTTGTTTTAATGACAAAGCATTTCTTTTGCTCAGATGGAGCTTAATGGCTGTACTTGGGCTGAACAGAATTCAGCTGTGACCTTGAATGGCATTTTGGGAATCCCTGACTTCCAGGGCTTGTGTGCCCACAGATGCTTCACAGCCAGAGAAGTGAAACTGCAGCTGCTTCTCTTTGCTACCACTTGAGATTTTGAACAATCACAATTTTGGAAGAAAGGCAATATTCTTGCCTGAAAAAGGATGTGACCCTTCTCCATCTGCCCTGAAAAAACAGGGCACCAGGACTGACTAACACTTGTGTCATTTGCCTCAGCTCTCTGTCACAGGCTTTGGATCTAGGCCATTCTCAGAGGTCACCATATCCTGGGACAGCTGCTCTGCTCTGGCTGCATGAATCACTTACGGGATAAAATTAGGGACAGACATGATAGGTAGGGTCAAGATGCATCATGATAAATCCTAGACTTTCCAGTTGTTCTTTATGACCAAAGCCTTTACGAGCTGAGGTTTCATGCAGTGCTTGGTGGGCAGAAGCAGCTGCCCACCCCCAAAATAGGAACTAGTTTTGGAACATGAACAAACAAGTTCACGAGGAGCTCTATAAGCTCTCAAACAAGCACGAGGAGCTCTATAAGTTTTGAAATTTTCAGAAACAGTTATTATTAAAAAAAAAAAAATACATAGACATCCAACAACTTTAAAAAAAAAAGGGAAACAGTCCACCCTTTTCCAGGCTGTTGCCTGAGCAGTTCTGTACAAAGCATCTCAAACATTTTGTAACTGCACCAGCATTATGTTGTAAAAAAACCCTTCTGCTAGCCAGCTTGCATAAAGCATTTGGCTTCCCTCCATGAAGACCTTCACCCACATTTATTCAAGAGCACTAACTGCCTGCATGATGAAATGTTTGACTTGCATTTTTTTCTCTAGCTGAAATCTCTCAGTGAAAGTAGACTGAAATGGAATAAAATTTAAATCTTGGAGCAAAAGCTACATTCAAAATCTTCCTTTACCTGTTTGTTCTTTGGCTTGGGCATGTTCCATTTTTCTCACCAGGAGTTGTCTGTGATAGTTCCCTGCCTCCCAGAAGATTATGGGACCTGTGTTTGTTGTGTTCACGTTCCATACTACACAAACCCACTTTGTTGTTGACCTTATGCCAGCTTTAGAAGACCATCAATGCAGTGTTTAGAAGTGTTGTAGAGTGGAAGAGGGCACTTAACCTGAATCAAAGATGTGCAGGCACTTTGTGGCTAGCCCATTTTTTGGTTGCTGCCGCTCTAATGAGGCTTTAGGACCAACCTCCAATTTTCTCTGCATATGTTATCTTGGTTTATTCCCTGCTGGTAGTGCTGAAATCAGCACAGTGCTGTGTTCAGTGAAATGCACATAGGTGCTGTACAGACATGAGGGCAGAATTAAGTGAGGGCCAGGGTTAATCTGCTTTGATTAGCTCTTGCTCCAGTTGCATTGCTGTGATTAATTTTGCACATTCCTTTCTGTGTGCAGGCTAACTTAGCAAGTAGCAGAGGATTTCTTTTGGTGTGGCTGCAAAATGCCAGTCTGGAATTATTAATCTGGGCATGAAGCCAAAAGTGGAATACCTTAATATGGCAAAAAGTTCCCTATGGTTCAGAATTCCTTATGGTTCATACATCACACAGAGATAAAAAGGTGGCAAGCAAAGGGATATGAAGAGATGACCACAAGCACATGGCTTGGTCTTGTTGGGAATTAGGCTGAACTCTTAGCTCTCAGTAGGGCTGTGCCAGTTGGTACGAGCCAAACAAGGAATTGTGTTGGCTGAAAGGAAGCTGTGGTCTCCCTTCTCTTCCCTTTCCTTTCCCTGGTATGATTTTGATCAAACTCTCACAGCCTAGAAGTTGTCTCTGCTCCTGAGGTTCAGTTTCCCTTCTGGTTCTCTTCCCAAGACCTCCTCCCAGTCCTGGGGTGCCCTTGTACTGGGCTGGACCTGCACAGCCTGGTGTGCACCCCTGTGCATCACACCAGGCTCTATTCCTTCCCCCACACTCTATCTGCCCTTCCCACCTGTCTATCCCTTGCATCCCTTTTTGTTGAGGGTTTTTGCTTCTAGTCTTTCCTGGGCACACTGTCTGCTTTTCTTCTGGGGAAACTTGAGATCAACTCAGCCACAAGGCCAGAGGGAGATCAAAGGTCACTTCAGATTTGCAGGCAGAAGGGTTGGTTTGTGGCTTGCTTTCTTCTCGTTTTTGTTAATTTAGAGTAGCATCACTAAGAGCATTAAAATTCAAGTTAAATTTGTACTTTCATTATTTTATTTGTGTGTACAGTATTTGCCCTCCCTTAATTGCTGTGATTTTGCAACAATAAATGAGGGGGTTTTGTCTTGGTTTGGATTTTTTTCCTGCCAGGAAAATTTTGATGTTGCAACACGGAAAACACAAAGCTTTGAATACTTGCCCTTTGTTAGAGAAAGGGCTCCTTTAAGGGCTTGCATCTTTTTTCTGTTTATTGATGTGGAAGCCTTTCTTCTTTTTGCTTAAAGAAAGGGCAATAATTCAAGTACTTGGGTTTTCCATGTTATAACTTCTGTGTATTTAGCTAGGGCACAGAAGAAGGGCTCATAAAAGCCCCAGTGTTTTCCTGTCATGTGTTTTTTGCTGAGGAAAGCTGTCATGCCAGGGGCAGCGTGGCTGTGTCTGAGAAGGAGCAGAAGCATCAGAGTGACCGAGTGAAGCATCTGCCTTGCTTTGCACATGGCAAGGGCACCTCATACCTCTTCAAGGTGACTTGGGGTGTGGGGACACAGAATAGGAGCTGTGACCCCAGTACCCCATCTGTGCAGTGCCCAGAATACCAATTCCTCAGCTCTAGCCAGTGGCTGATAGGAGTGCCCTCTCCCATGGTGCTGCTGATGGGAGACAGAGACTCTGGAGGTGGCTTTCCTCAGCCTGAGGCTCATTAGTTTGACTTGGCAATTCAAGCTCAATTTTCCCATGAGCTTAGGTACCAAGCTGCAGGGCAGTGAAACCCAAAGGCTGAAGGACAGAAAATGGGTTGACATGCCTGTCAGTTCATCTTTATCCCCTCTAGATGCCATGGACAGTGGAGAAACTCTCTTGAGGTGACCTATACACCCTGCTGCCTGGCAAGGTAAAGATGTAGGAGGACATTTCGCCTAGATTTGAAAAGAGAAGAGCTCACCTGCACAACCAGATCTGAGCTCCTCGAAGGCTGGGAATGCTGTGTTTGAACTGAATCCAGCCTAGGCTCCAGAAAAAGCCATGCCATTGCTGGCTTAGAGTTCACAGTGTGTCTCTGCCTTTGGTTTAGATTGACCAAGTGCCTTTGTCTCTGGATGGGCACTTGGAGCACTGTCAGTTGCAGAGACATTGCCACATGGTACACCTTGAAGCACCAAGGGCTTCTATTTTGGACCACAATTCCCGTGTATTCCTGGGTTCCTGTGCTTGCTCAGAAGTGCTCTCTAGGCAGCTGCACTCTCGCATAACCCATCAGGATTCACATAAAAATGGTATGGAGAGCTCTAAAGGGGCAGGATTCAATTAGCAAGGAGTTCATCACAGCAGCTGGGGGTCACATCCACTGGAAACTCGAAAAGGCCATCTCTTCACTCAGCAACCTCTTACCTGCAAAGCAGGAGACATCCCTGCTGGGCTCTCACAGCCTAATTGCTCTTAGTTTAGTCTCCAGCTGGTCTCATGATAGCTCTAAATGGCTTTGCCCTCTTTGGATGTCTGTTCCTACATCATACATCATCCTTGGCTTCTCTCTCCTTCAGCTTATCCAAATGCTTTCCTAATTGTTCCTCCTTGCTTCTTTGGTCAAATCTGTGAGAAGTTTATGAAGTTTTCTGTTGGAAGTCCCTGACTATGTGCAGCCTATGAGTCTGATTTCAGTTCTTGGAAGAATGAGGTAGAAGAAACCCCCTGTGCTTTGGTCCTTGTTTCTGTGCTGGCATTTATGTGCTGCCAGTGGGGCAACTGGTGGTTCAAAGTGTACCAGCTCACAGTTCTCTGCTCATGGTTCTTTCTGTCTTCTGGCATCCTGTCTGTAGAAACAGGAATTTTAAAAGAAGGTGAATGCTGGCTAACATGCTAAATCTTCTCATCCCTTTGGGAAGACAATCACCTTCTGAGCTACCCCTTCCCTAGTTTCTCCTTGCTCCTTCCCATTTCTATAGGTAGGAGTTTTCTTGAAGCTTTTATGCCACAAGGTACCACAAGCAAAGCCACTTATATCTGGCCCTTTTTTGGTGCTGATGCTTTTCAGGATGGGGTGCTTTCCTGCCCACAAAGGATCCAGGTCCCTTTCCTCTGTTGTTTGCAATTCACAAAGCACAGAAGTGTTAGGCTGGGGGTTTGCCTTGATGAAGAGCACATTTAATGTTAAGACAAGGTCTTTCTCTGGCCATCTACACAATGCTTAACTTTGTATAAATAACCTTAACCTTCACACTGCTGTGTGTCTTTTACTTACACTTTCAAATTGCCATTTTAAATGCTGCCTGGACTTGCTCACCTTTTTATCAATGCTGCAAGTGAATTCCCTTTAAATAGCAGCTGCTGACACAGCAGCTCTGCCTGTGTTTAGTGTGATGGCCAAGATCCGGGCAAGATAGGAGAGCCCCATGCAGTGGGGTATCCCCACAGCCCCTACAGGGCTTGCCCCCTCTCCCAGGGGATGCAGAGCTTTGGAGAGGCAGCAGCTGGGGATGGGTTGATGGGTGCAAAGGCACAGCTGGATGCTTCTTATGTGTTTCATGAGAAGTTTGCAAATGTGCCAGAGCAAGGGGAAGTCCCTAAGCAAATTACCATGCAGGATACAGCACATCCATCTCCACCTTCCTGCCCACAGCTTGTGCTGGAGCACCTGCCCTGTCTCAGGGGGAGGGAGGGCAGGAGGGCTCGGCTCTCAGTGGGGAGCTCTCCCACTCCCCCACAAGTTGGGTTTGTGTGCTGGCTGTCAGCTCTCAGCCCTGCCCTGACACCGTGTCTAGCTGCTGCAGGAGTCAGATGAGGGCAGCCCAGCCTCTCTGGACAGGTTGGGCAGGTAGGAGAGATCAATTTCCTCTTCTGTCCCAGCTCCAGATTCCTGGCCTTATTCCATGGTAGCAATTCTGCCCAGGGCATAGAAATTTACCAGCACATGCGGTCTCTTTGGGTTTTCTATTTCTTTTTTTTTCTTTTTTTTCTGTACAGTCCTTAAGAATAGCTGAAATGCCTTTAAGTTGAGACCATTGTTTCCTAGATTTAGAGGAGAGGAGCAGGATAAAAGGCTTTGAAGAGGCTCAGGTGACTTTCCACCAATCTTGGCAAATAAGCCTAAATCTCAGCATCTTTGCAAGAGCCTGGAAGCTCTTTTTACCTTAAGAGCTCATGAAAGCAGACATTCAACGCCAGTTAATGCAGGAGAACATATGAGGCTGAAGGCTGTAAAGGGCCTGCCAGCACCAAGGATGGTCTCCAGGTCTTCCAGTGTAGCTGTCTCTCCTCCAGACACGCAGGGGAGGTGTGTGGCTGTCTCCTGGGGTGTGCTGTGACATGTAGCATGTCCACCTGTGCTGATGCAGCAAAATGGTCTTTATCATGGTCCCATCTGGAAACTGGGGCAGCCTGAGCACTTCCCCTACAGGGAACACCTTGCTGGGTCTGTGGCTTGGTTCAGACCAGACAAACCTGTATGAAGCCCTGCTGCTCTGTCAGCAGTATGCTCCTGCCACTGTCTCCAGCCACAGCTACCCTGGGCTTTCCCCATCACTTGTGGGAAGCAGATGTTTATACCACGGCTGTACAGCAGAGGCAAAACAGTTTTCCCACCCAGCCCAGTTGACTGGGATTTGAAAATGCTTGCAGTCATCATGAAGGTCCCATGTTTGCCTCTGGGGTGCAATGATGCATTAGGACTAGTACTTCTGAGCAGCTGGTGCACTCTGAGTGCACCCCATGTTGGTACTGGCACAGCCTAAACTGATGAACTCCTCTGCAAGTCCAGACAAAATCCTGGCTGTGCACAAAGCTGGGGCTCAGGAGCTAGCACTGCTGTGTGGATGTGGTGTTTACCCAGAAGGCTGGGGTAGCTTGTTCCACAAGTGATGGGACCCCCTGCAAGACAGATCCATGGAGAACCATTGAGTTATGGTTCCATTAAGTTTAATCTAGTGGGGAGCAGCATCTGAGTGGCTGTCACAACTGAGGTGTTTTAGGGCATTTGAGCATGGATTTATTCACCAAAACGTGATCACTGTATTGGATGTGCAAGGTACTTAAAGCTTTTCCATCTGTTTTAGTTACCTCCTTAGTATCAGCACACCATTTGAGACTAAATATTTAAGGGGAGTTCCCCAAGGCTCACTCTGAAAGGACAAAATTGTCTAGAAATAATATCCAGGTGTTGAGAAAAAGAAAATGCTTGTAGCTTTTACTTTGGGTTGTCTCCCAGCTCTGCTTCACCAAGCATTTTTTAGGTTATCCCTGACATTTAAACTGGCTTTTAGCTAATCTTCCAGTCTTGGGTTTTCTTTTCTGGGAGAGGGGAAAGTTGGGAGGGTTGTGAAATACTTTGAGCTGTATCTTGCCAGAGGAGCAACTCTCCAAGTTCAGTGATCTGTATTTGGTACTGGAAAAGGAAAATTAAATCCAGAGTGTCATCTTCCCCTGCTCCCAACTTAGGCATACAAGGGCAAGTGAGGTCTGGGACAGAAACCCCCTTGTCAATCCAACGTGATTTCATCACATCTTTGCAGTCTTTGAGGAAGCCCAGCAGAGGCAGAAAGGCCACAGGACGCATAGTGGTGCCAGCAGCTACAGGTCCCTCACAGTAATTAAAAACCTTTGTCTCTTCTGTCCTAGTTCTGGATACTGCAGGCCAAGAGGAGTTCAGTGCAATGCGGGAGCAGTACATGAGGACTGGAGATGGTTTCCTCATCGTCTACTCGGTGACAGACAAGGCCAGCTTCGAGCACGTGGACCGGTTCCACCAGCTGATCCTCAGAGTCAAGGACAGGTGGGTGCCATGGGGCTCCCCACCATCCTGGGGGATGGCTGCACGTCTGACCCCAGCTTCTGCCTTCTGCGTGTCCTGAGACAAATCATAAGGTGGCATTTGTGGACCTCATGTGGTGAATAAGAAGGGGTTTACTTCTGATAAGCATGAAGGGCTTTCAGTGTGGAAAGGGTCAGTGGTGTTACAATGGAGTGAGAATGTGTCAGAAGGGAGAAACTTCTGCCAGAGCAGTGTGAGGAAGAGAGATCAGACACCTTTGAAGGTAACCAGCTCAGCTCTGAAGAGAGGGAAGGATGCTCTGTGCACAGTGCAGGCACTTCAGGATCACCAGCAAGGGGTCAGCAAGCATTTCAGCCCTAATTATTTTGTGTGTCCTGGTACCATCTTCCTGTCCCTGGCTTGTGCCACACACACCTTCGAAGGCCCTGCATTATTTGGGGGTGTGAGCAAGTGTCTTGAAGGGGAAAAAACTTGTGCTGGAACTGTATTTGTTACCAGGGGTGTGATGTAGTTAATGCACTGTGCTCTGCAGTGAACAATTACATAGAATAAAACATCTGTCTGTGCCTGGGGAGACAGCAAGTGAGGTCGCCTCTCTCCTTCTTGCATGTGCAGGGGAGAAGGTAGCACTGGGAATTTAATCATGGTAAATAAATGTGTCCTGGCACAGTGAGGGGAAGCTGCTGGTTTATCTACAAGATAACTCCCTCTTCCCATCCTGGTTCAAGAGGCAATGGATCCATTCTCACTGGGTGGGGTGTGAATTAAGCCCTTATATGTCTGCAGCTTTGAATCACTTAGTTCTTCCGTTCATAATGACTTTTAATTATGGAAGTCATCAAGAAAAGTCACCAGAGGGTTTGGGCCTCGTTGCTGGCTTCCTTTCACAGCTCTGAATAACTTCCCCACAGGAAGGGTGGACTCCTATCATGTGAGGTTCACAGCTGACAGCTCTTCCAGTAAGGCATCCAAAGTGTAACCCACAAGAGTGAAAAGTAAAGGAAAAACCACCCTTTGATTTCATTGAAATGAAGAAGAATGTCAGTCCCTCAGTCAGCCTCTCAGATCACAGCAGCCTCAGCACTGCTGGCTTAGCTTGGGGCAAAGTAAATCTGTTTCTAAAAGCTGAAGGAGACGGGACAGAATTTCCTGTAACCTGCCCCCAATCTGATGCTGATTTTATCTAATTTAACTTGGTGAAAATAAGATGTGGCATTCACTGTTTGCTCTGGACTGAAACTTTTGCCCTCCATACACGCTGTGCAGTGCTGCAGCAGCGTGTGAGAGGCAGGAAGTGAAACGGGCTGGCGAGGCTGTTTGTGCTCCCCGCTCAGCGCCACTCCGAGCGTGAGGAGCGTATTAATGCTTCACCAAAACCTGAGCTGGGGCAGAAAATCGCAGCAGTGGGAGCAATGTGAGTAAAAAACCCTCCTGCTAAACCCACAGCGAGCTGGGAGCAGAGCATCACCCTGGTTTTCAGTCTGGCAGGCAGTTTTGGCAACTTAAAATCCAAAAGAATTGCAGGCTGCTGTGTTAGCAGGGCTGTTCAAAGCCTTCCTCCCATTTTCTTTCCACAACTTTCATTATAGTAAAATTTCCAACTGTAGCAGCTTTGTCCAACTAGCAGTTGTACAGCTTACAATAGGGAACAAAGTCCCCATAGAGTTTTATGCCTGATGTAAACAAGGAAAATGAGATACCATCCAAAAGTAATCCCTTTCTAATCAATGTGCTGCAAGCCACAAAGCAATCAAATAATTCAGACAAGCAAACATTTTGCTCCAGAAGGATCAGAGTCAAAATATATCAATGCTCAGGTATTAACATTAAATCACAGTCACATTATCAGAATGAATAACTCTAAGACTCATTTAAAATGCAGAGTGCAGTACAGTATTTTTCCAGCCAGAGCAATGGGGCAACATGCCAGAGGGAAGATGGAGCTCTTATCATCTCGATGAAAAATGACCCAGAAACGCTGTTTAAAAATCCAGAGTTACCAGGGAAGTGTTTTATACAGAAATTAGTATGGCCAGCTGCTCCTTACCCCAGTAAAATCAGCTCTGTTACAGCAGAGAACACTGGGATCATTTAGGAGGACTTAAATATAAGACAACAATACTGCAGTAAGTGTCAGTGATCAGAAGGGACCTCCTCCCTCCCAGCAGTGGCCAAGAGGCCCTGCAGCAGCTGATTGCTCTGTTTCATTAAGCCAGAGGAGAGAGTGTGGCACTGCCAACACCTCCCTCCCATGGCTCCCAACCTTGGTTCTGTTTATCACTGGAACAGTGGAGCTTTCTGCAGGGGGAGAGGGGGAGAGCCTTGCACAGGACATACTGTGGATAAATGGATCTCTTCTCAGGTGGTAGCTGAAGGCAGGCACTTACATGCCAAGTAGTTAAGGAAATACTGAGTATTATTGCAGAGGGAGATGGGTTTGGTATTTTTTTCTGGGATTAGAAACAGGAGATGGTAGGTAATAGCACTGGAAGCTTAACAAATCTCTTTGGTTCCTTCCAGCCTCCTTCCAGCCACCACTGCCAAGCCCAGTTTGTCTTGGGGTAACAGCTGATGGGCTTCTCTTTGCACCCACTCATTTTCTCCACCATTTGATGCCCCTCTAAGCACTAGCTCCCAGAGTCCATCTTTCTGTCCCCCACAGTTGCTCTCAGTAGATGACCAGGAAAGAAATTACTCCAATTCTTCCATCATCCCTCAGTATCTTGCCAAGATATGCAGTCACTGAGATGCCTTAACTAATACAAAAGAGTCCCAGTCTCTTGTCCAAGATCTGTCTTTATGTCTCAGTTGATTTTCTGGCTGATTCTCTAGATCTTTCTTCACCTAGTTGGATCTTCAGGCTTAGTTATCATCAGGCATTGCAGAAATTGTGACAATAAGTTCCTGAAGTCTCTACGAATAACAAGGAATGTGTGCATAAATGCAACTTGTCAAGTAAATTTTTACAATATGAACATATGTATAGCACAGCCTGGGGGTTTCCTTTTTATTTCTTTACACATATGTGGTATGTCTGTAGCTGAATGTTAGATGATGTCAGAATCGAAAAGTGAAATTTATGCTCATAATTTTTGTTGTACTGTGGTAATAATTGGGTGGTGGTTTTGATGTTTTCCAGGGAGTCTTTTCCAATGATTTTGGTGGCAAACAAAGTTGATCTAATGCACTTACGGAAAATTACAAGAGAACAGGGGAGAGAAATGGCAACAAAACATAACGTAAGTTTGCAGGATTATTTAATGGCTTCTTTAAAGTCCTATTACAGGCATTCAGAATCAAAAGCTGTGCTCATTAGGAGCTGCATTAAAGCTTACAATGAAACATTTGTAAATACAGTTTTGACTACTACAAAGTAGCAGTTCTGCAGTTTCCTTCCAGTAGGGCCAATTCATCACTGAAACCAGAACCTCTGCTGTGCACCAGGCTGTAGGAGAGGTGTGGCCATCACTGAGACTTCTGTACAAGGTGTCTGAAAGTGCTGAGAAGTGTTCAGGATGAGGGAAGAAAGTGCACCTCCCTGGAGTGAAAAGGCAGAGTCAGGCATTAGGAGGTAAATCCAGGTGCCTGAGCTTGTTAAAGATAATGAAGTTAACAGGGTTGTTAAGCCTATATAAACCTGGCCCACCATCTCAGCTCTGCATTATTCATGCTGTTAGTTTAGCCTGAGAAATTGGTCTTAGATGGGTGTAGATCACATGCTGCTCCACTAATCACCTCGAAATGCCAGCAGCCCTGAATACCCAGAGGGATACAGCAACTCCCTTAGGAGGTGGAACTGAAGGAAAAGTTAAAGGCAAACAAGCCTGAGACCTCTTGGCAGCTTGCTGTGCCTAAAGGACAAGTGTGTGGTGGTTTCTAAGCAGACCTCGATGGGAGTTTGGCAGGGCAGGTTCACTCCCCCTCCCCACGGAATCTGGTTTCTGTCAGAGCCAGGACACCTAAACTGCAGCACAGCATGTTGTATCCATCTGTATACGCACGCCTTGGAAAAGGCCATGCATGAAAATACCTTATCAGAGGCAGTTTTATAAATCTGCCAGTGTGCTGGACAAGCACTCTAGGAGGCCCCATCTGGCTGTCAGACTTTGAAGGGGAAGATCATTTTACACTGAAGGGGAATTGTAGTCATGAAATATTCATGCAGTAGTCCCAATAAAATGTGGCAAGCAAGAATTTTTGGCAAGTGCTGGTCTTTCAACAACCTTTGGCTATTTTCATGTCTGTGAGCAGAGCTCAGGGGGAGAGAACATCTGACAACATGAAGTCTGGGATTATTCTCCCCCAAACCCACACCTCAATAGCAGCTGTTTAGCCTGGTGCTTATTCCAGACCTTTTGTAAGCAGTCACTGACCTTGCTGCAAGCGTGAGGGTGTTGATAGCAGTGTCATGGCAACACTTTGTTTACCTGTATTTCTGTGGTATTAGCAGCCCGTTTCTCCAGCCTTCAGGCTTTTCATTTTGAAACTGGTATTATCACTGATCTCTTTCATGATACACTTCTCTCCTCCAGATTCCTTATATAGAAACCAGTGCCAAGGACCCACCTCTGAACGTGGACAAAGCCTTCCATGATCTCGTGAGGGTAATAAGGTAAGCTGCAAACTCCTCCCTTCCTTACTGCCCATGGATGGGACGTGCAGGAGTCATGGCCCAGAGAGTCAGGAGCCAACTTCTGGGGAGCCAGGTTTTCTTGGGGGTGGGATATTTCTGGTGTTTATTAACTTTCTTGTCCTGTATCTGCTTAGGTCTGTTACTAGCCCTTAGCTACCTGTGCAGGACATCAGTACCATGCCCAGTAAGAAGTAGCTGTGGCTGTAATGAAAATATTTTATTCAATGAACAGTGCAAAACCTACTATAATGGTCAGCTCTAAAAGGCTTGCATTGAAAGCTCTGGACCAGTAATTTGGGTTTTCATAGTTTTGTCCTCTCAGGATCTTGCCTTGCTAGAAGTTAAAAAGGACCAGCAAAAAATTCTACAAAATTCTAATTCTGTAGGTGACTTCTAACATTTTCTGCTCGCTAAATGGAAAAAATTAGGCCATTTTGTATGAGAAACTGCATGACCTAATGGCTAAGCCCCAGGTTTCCTCAGACTGCAGAGGTTTGTTCCCAGTTCTGGCATGAGCTGCCTTTGCTCGTTTTGGCAGACGCGCTCTCCGGGCGAACCCCTGCTCGGGCTGCCAGCAGGGAGGGACTGCCTTCCCAGAGCCCGGCTCCCCTGCAGGAAAAGAGCTGCACACACATCCCAGTATCTCCCTGATAACCTCAGTTCTCTCTGAGAAGATTTGTTTTTCTGGCACTAGTTGTCTGCCAGATTTTCTGGGCCCTCATTTTTCATGTTTTGGGAGGGCACTGAGCTGAAATCATGCTCCTCCCTGCCGCGCAAAGCGCCTCGCCCAGCAATTAAACCACAAGGCACTTATTCACAGCATATCTGTACTTGTGAATATCCTAGCAGAGCCTCAAGCCAGCCTCCATCAAAACCAGATGGTACTGCCCACTCTTCCCACATGTCTCAAAAGCAGAGGGCAGAAAGTCTTTGGAGAACTGAGTTGGAAGTGTCCCAAGCTCTTTCCCAACTGTTCTCTAACTCAGTATTAGCTGGCTGGATATTACTTTTGTGTTGCAGCAAGCTCTTATCACCATCTACTCTGCTCTGCAGGAAAGAAAAACAGCCAAAAAAGATGGAAAGGCTTTGTTTGCTTTCTCCACGTAACACAGCTCCAAGCAGGCTGAAAGGAGTATTGTAATGAGGCATTACTAATTTCAAGCCCTGAAAATGCACTCCATAACCTCAAAAATAAGTGGTACACCTCAGTTTCCTGAGTAGCTACTGTGAAATCCATGCCAGCCTGTGATGTCAAGGGCACCAGCAATGTTCACAAGAGCTGGAACTTGGGTTAAGTCAGAGAGCAGGAAGATGCTGTATGATCTGGCTGGTCATTGGCTACAAAGCAGCTTTGCTTGGTTTTTGGACTTTACAAACTGTCCATAGTCAAGGGTAGCATCACCTATCAGGTATTGTTTTTCTGGTTTTCAAGTAAGCTTTTTCAAATAAAATGCAAATTTCAGCTCCTTGATAACTGTCATTGACAAAGTGCTTTGCAAATGAAGTGCTTCCTCAGAGCCCTTGTGAGCTCTCAGGGTGAGGATGCTTGTTCAGGGTTGCACTGTTGGTGCTTCTTGCACTTGGCTGATTCCCAGTTTATTTAGCTTCATGCAAGAAACTGTTGTCTGGAAGTAATCCAGAAAGGAGCAGGGTGATTGAGTCCACTCAATGGATGTTTTAAATTTCCTGTGCCCCTTTTATGCTGCAGCAGTGCACACACAGGAACTGTCACAGCAGAAGCCCTGAGCAGGCCCAGGGTGTGGTTTCTGGATCTCTAAAACAGATCCAGAAGATCTAAAACAGATCCACAGCTTGTGGTCACTTAGTGTTTATCCAGATTTAAAGTATTTTTTTAAATTACATCTTTGTAGTTTTGAGCTTTAAAGTCTTATGTTTTTCACATCTCCAGCCCTCATATTCACCAAGAAAAAGTCTTACTAGTCAAGGCTGAGTTTTTCAGGTAGTTGCAAGAATTTGGAAGCTGAGGCTGTAAGAGAAACACCAGCTAAAGCCATAGTGATTTATGCCCCAGTGATGTCTCATCCTGGTCTGGATTACTTGGTATGAACACTTGGTTTAATGCCTGGAATATTACATGACCAAGAGGCTGCTTTTGAACTGTTCAGACTCTCAGGTTTGAATCTATGGAAGCTGCTGGTGTCTGTATGTTTTATCTTGCACTAAAATCTGCATCTACAGGCTGCCTGTCAGGTGTTTGAGCTACAGAGCCTTCACTGGATTTGCACTGCTGGGCTGGCAGAGTAGCTGCTGCAGCTGGGTGCAGCTGCAAACAGGCATTTGGACAGTACCTCACCTTACTGGACAGGGAGAAGTCCTGAACAGAATGCTTCAGAGGCTGCTCACAGCTCCAGGGCACACTGCTGGAGGGCTCTCAGCTGTGTGTTCCTGGTGGCTGTGACTTCAGACAGCCAGGGACATCTTTCTGGGATCAGCTCATTCTCTGTGCACCAGTGCTCTTCACAACATCAGAGGAAGCCAGAGTCCCTTCAGCAGCAAACTCAGTTTATTTTTTAGCTCCCCTCCATCACCAAGTCTGCATGAGTGCAGCTGGCTAAAGGCAATGCCAGCTGAATGGCAGAAGAGTGTATTTCTCTGTGCTCTCTGTATCTCTCTCATCCTCTTCCCTACTGAGTGTCAGCAGTGTAATGGATGAGATTGCATCGCTTGGAGCATCCCTGTTTCCCAGAGGAGCCCCCATGGCAGGGGAGGAGGCAGCAGTTCACCATGGGCAGCTGGAGGCATAGTGCCCTGGCAGGACATACATCCCTGCCATTATCCTTAATGGCTTCTTTCCTCTTTCCTGAAGAATTCAGGCCAGGCCCAGCAGTGTGGCATGAAAAGCCATGCAGTGCTGGAAGGGTATATGGAGAAATGTATACACATATGCACACCAATATACTGCTCTACAGGCTGCCCAGGGCTCTGGATCCAGCCCAGCCTTATGTCTCACCTGCCTGCTTTCTTCTCTGTCTCCCAAAACAGGCAACAGATCCCAGAGAAAAGCCAGAAGAAGAAGAAAAAGACCAAATGGCGGGGGGACAGAGCCACGGGCTCCCACAAACTCCAGTGTGTGATTTTGTGACAGGACACCTTGGGAGTGTCTTGGATGCCTCCCTCCTCCCCTCCTGACCCCCCAGCAGCCCGGGTGAGGAGCTGCAGCCCGATGCTGATGCCCACAGGGCCCCGTGGTCCCCGGGCTCCTACGGCGGCTCAGACCCAGAGCAGGCGGCTCAAAGGGTCCGGACCCTGGAGAGGGGCTGCACGTCAGGGCCAGCGTGGAAGCTGTGTCAATGGGAGGCAGAAGGGATCAGCAGGACCTCAACTCTCAAACATCCCCAGCACCTTCCAGGGGCCTCCATAATGTTTATAAAAACAAAACAAAACAAAAAAACAAGGCAGAAGTTAAAAAAAAGTGTTGGTTTGATCTGCAAACATTTCTCTTTGTGACCCATTTCTGAACAGCCTTGAATAGACCCCCTGTTTGGTACAGTTGTCTGTGTTTGTGGGGGAAGGGAAAGGGTTTTTCTTTCTCTTAATTTTTTTTTTGTCCTCTTCTTCTTTTTTGTTGTTTGCTTAGCAAGTGCTGGGTTGCAAAGAAACAATGGCCAGGCTTAGATTTTTTGCACTGGACTCTCTCTTGGGCAGCAGTGCCAAAACACAGCTTCATATGAAAGTGCATAGATTTGGAGGAAGAAAATTAATTCCAGCTGCTCTGGGTGCTCCAGACATTGTGTCAGACTCTGGAGGGTTGCCAGCTCACAGACCATAAACTCCAGTTTAGGAAAGGAGGTTTGGGCTTGGATTATATATTTTTTTCTTACCCTTCGTCAAGAGGTTTTGTTTCTGTTTTGTAACTTCGGACATGTCAAACTTAAGGCATTTTGTTAACCTTAAAGTATTTAAATTAAAGCAATTTACAAATGGAAGGGTATTTCATTTTTGGGGGAGGGGGGTGGAGGGGAAGGGAGAGAGGAAGTAAAATCTGAACTGAATTTGTTGTTTGGGTGTTGAATTTCTCCCTCATAAATGCATGTAAAGTGGTGTGATCTAAATCACTCTATTATTCCTTAACCTTTCCCTGCAAAGCCACTCGTGGGTAGATTAATTGTTTTGCTTTTCCCAGGCTCATCTCACACACACAGGAAACAAAATCTGTTTATGGAGTTTGGCTCAATGTTTCTTCTTCTCCCTCCTTCACCAAGTTGGTGACTTGAAAGGAAGAGGTGTTTTTAAAATTATTCAAGTGGGATGGGTCTCTTCATAAGCTGACTCTATCTAAAATGTCTCCCTGAAAACAGCAAGGACTAAATATGCCTTATGAAAAGACAAGGCAAAAACCCTGCAAGCATTCAAACTGCCATCTGTAGCACCAGAAATATGGCTGTGCACATCCTGGAGGGGCCACGTGTTCTTTCACACCTTTCCTGGCAGGAAGAACTGCAGTAGCAAATTTGTCTTTAATGGTATGTCATGTGCTGGATTGAATCCATTGGCTCCATTCACATGGTCACCAAATCTGTTTAAAAGTAGCAACTTGCTTTTCATCACTTGAATCCTATTCAAATATGCTTTGTGGGCATGATTTAAAATATTGGCAGAGTATGAATGCCTGTGATTTATGTGTCTGAGCACAGAAAATCCTGGTATTGGATATTGAAGATATCCATCCAAGATGATGATCATCACAAACTTAGTTGTCCGTACTTGTCTATTTGCCCCCAGATTTAATTTCTTGACCCTTTGCCAGGCCACTTTTTAGAAGTGAGTTGGCTGCTGATTATTTTTCAGGTGAATGAGGGTAATGGAAACATGTTCTTAATTTGTCCAGTCTTCATTGCAGCCAGAAGATGGCAAAGGCCTGTGGCTGGCTCAGCAAGCTGCTTGGAGTAATGCTGGCTCTGCTGCCTCTGTCCCCTTTGGTGTGGTGACAGATGCTGGGGATGGATTAAGCAGAGGGATATTGGAAAGAAGTGTCTCTCACAGACTCTTAGGTTGGATGTGGGCCATACACTTCAGTGAAGTAGCAACATGCTGTGTCAGCTGAGATGTGGCTCCCAACCATGGCAGCATTTCTCCCAGTGCTGGCTGAACAGAACTGCAGCAACTGAAGCCATCCACTTCAAATCCAGTAAATCAGAAATTGTCTGATGATCTTTGCAACCACCCCATTTCACCATCACCCCTGTAACCACTTCCCTACCAGAATCCGTGTCTAGCCTGACTGCTGGCTTAATAGTTTTAATTATACACTACTAATGCTATGGGATCCCACACAGAAGAAGATTATGGCAATTTCAGGGAACTCTTTTAATGCCCCTTAGAGCCCTTCCACTTAAAAATAACTTGATTTCTGCTGAAACACCTCATCCTTATTATTTTTATCTAAACCCTTGGGAATGCTTGCCTGAAAACAGCATGTGTGTCTCTTGAGTCACATCTGCTGCGTACTCAGCACGGCATGTGAGAAATTATCTGTTTTTTCTAAAGCTTCTTAATTGTTTCTTCAATTCCTTTAGCAACTAACAGCTGTTGCAGAATAATGGAGAGGAGGAGGAGGGGAAAGGGGCAAATTAACAACAGAATATGGAGTAGTGGCCAGTGGGGAAAGCATGGCTGTTTTCTTCTACGTTCATCAACTTGTTTACAGCAAGGAGTGTTTTCCAGCAAGGATTGTATCTCTGACAATTCTAGGGTGCTGAAAATAGCAAGGTATACAAAGCCTTCTGCCACCTAACCCACCCTGTCATATTCAGGGCTGCTGGGAAATGGAGAGCACAGCACCTACAAACCTGGTAGGGAGACACCAGTTGGTGACACAACAACTGCTGCTGTGGGTGGCTTATATTTTTCTGTGGAGCATCCAATGGATAGGGACATTTTTGTTGTGGTCAGGGGCAGTCTGGAGAAGGATCCTGTAAGGGCACACCTGGGGCTCATTGCCAAAGAGCTGATGGTCCAAGTGACCTAACATCATCTGATGTTAGACCTGACCTTGCTTTCAACACACAGTTTCAAACAAGATAAAAAGAGGAGTAAAACCTTACAGATTTATTGGTATTTAATAGCTGAATAACCTCCTTTTTCTATTTTAGACCCTGAATAATATTTGTAGAACAACAAACCAAAACTATTAAGCCACCTAAGATTTGGCTTTGCAAAGGTGTCAACACCTCCCTGACCTGGGATCCCATAGCGTTTGTACCACTGCCATCAGGTAAATCATGTTGCTGTTTCTTCTCTCTGGTCCTGCCTATAAGGTAGCCACTGGCTTTGTTTTCTTACCAACTTCTGAGGTGCAGGACATTTATTGTACCAAGCCAAGTCACCTGTTTTTCTGTTGACCTCATGTCTCTCAAAAGGGGGATAGGAAGGAAGAAAAGGAGAAGTACCTGGTTGAAATAAATACACATTCCTTTGGCATGAGCAGAGTTTAATTGTCCCTCTCTGCCTGCCAACTCTAAATGGCACAAAAGCCTCATAACAGCAAAACCAAACACCACCACCCCACAGCTGAGGAGGCCTGCAGGTGGTGGCCACCTACAAACCTGCTGTCTTGGCTGCCTCAGCCAAGGCCAGGGCTGTCACTGGCAAAGCTGCTCTGTCATAGCCTGGGTACATATAAATAAACCATGTTCAGATGATGGTGCTCAGCAGCAAAACACTGGAGATGGTGAACAAGAGAAGCAAGTATTTAACAAGGGGCTGAAATTGCTTGGTTTGGATCAGATATCTCAGTTTAACAAGAGGCCATTGCCGTTTCTTGCTCGGTTCCTTAATCTGCAATTATTAATTTGGCCGGCTCTTTTAGCTTACAGCTGTACTAGAATTTGCAAAGTAGGACAGGCTGAGGGGTTTAGACATACATGGTGTGTCTTGTCTGGAGAGGAAATGAGCATTATTGGGCACAGAGAGGACAGCATTGTAATGCCGGGTCAGATTTTTTTGTTTTAGCTTGTTTCCATCCTCAGGCCAAAATGGACTGCCCAGTGATTTATTCAGCTCCAGTGATTTCAAGGGATGGTCCCTAAATGCTGCTGAAGTGCTTGGGAAGAAGGTGATCCTCCTGAAAGCTCTGCTAAGAGTAGAATATAATGGGGAACACAGAAGATACTTTAAGAGACACAACTTACAGTCTACCCCAGATATCAGAGTTCAGATATTTATTAAAGAGGGAGACAGAGGGCTTGAGAGAAGTTTGGCATTAGGGAAATAGCCAAGGCCTTTGACAACTGCCACATCAACCTGTGTACCTTGGAATGGACAGAAGAGCTTTGTGTCTGGAAATCTGCTCTCTGTGAGCTGGGTTCAGTGCCAGCCTACTCTATCTGCTGCAGGCTGGGCAGGAAGGAGGAGTTTTAGTGCATTTATTAAGGACTGCATTAAAGTGCACAGCAAATATGACAGTGAAAAGGAGAGGAAGGATGCTGTGGCATGGGAAGTGTTGCTGTTCTTGGTCACTGCTCCCTGTGCTGGGAGGTCTCCAGCAGTCACAGAGGCTAAATTGAGTGTTCTGCATTTATGCATTTAATGCCATCTGAAGGTGCCTGGGCTATCCAGGGCATTTACCTGTGAGTTTCAGCTATAACACAAGACCTATGGGAAACCTGGGCCCTTCTGGAGCAGCAGCCACCAGCCAGGCAAGGATTCACCTGAGCATCTCAAATGGCTCCACATGTGTACCTTGGGCAGCCAGTGG
The DNA here is from genome assembly GCF_037042795.1 of Molothrus aeneus. Classification (NCBI taxonomy): domain Eukaryota; kingdom Metazoa; phylum Chordata; class Aves; order Passeriformes; family Icteridae; genus Molothrus; species Molothrus aeneus. The sequence continues at coordinate 26,397,324 of NC_089652.1, forward strand.
GTGCTCTGAGAATCCTCTTCTATTTCCCAGCAGTGCTCTGAGAGAAGTCAGTGGATATTTCAAGAGTCTCTGGATATCCTAGTACTTCTCCTGCAAAGTGATGTCACCTGTGTTTTAGGTGACAATGCATCTAGACAAAGTCTGAAGTAGAGGTCACCAATTTTGTGAAATGTATGAATTGCATTTTGCAGCCTAGGCGATCTCATGAGTATCAATTGCACAATTAGGCTGTAAATAATTCAATATTTGGCTATCAGGGATTCCATCAATATTATGCAGGCCTTTTGCTTCCTTTTCTCTTGCATGCAAGGGAAAGAAATATTTCATAGATGATCTCACAGATGGCTTCTGGGATGACACAGAAACCATCTTGCAGCAGGAGATCAGGGATAGTGATGCCTGCATGTGCTGGATCCCATGATAGGGAGGCACAAGGTGTTACAGCAGAGAGGTAGGCTCTGTTCTCAGGGAGTTTCCCACCACTGTGGTAATCACTGCTGCTTCTCTCCAGCTCCAAGAAGGCACTCATGAGTGGCCAGAGGTCAGGCAGGTCAAGACTTCCTGAGGCAGGAGAAACATGTAGGCACTGTGTCCCTGCTGTGCCAAAGGGAGGGACCAGGGAAGGAAGGCTCACACCCAGCAGTGGGACCTGCCAGGTGGGTGAGTGCAGGGGTTACTGCTAATGACAGGAGGGGGATGTTCAGCAGTGCTGAGTGCAGAGAGACAGCCAAAATCCCGTAATTCTTGCAGTTTTGGGACAGCTTTTTAATTCTTTTGAATTTGGGGATCCCTTTGCCAAATCCTGGGGGATCAGCAACATCATGCCCAGCCAAACACAGCAGTGTGACTTTCCACAAACATTAGTGCTCCTCTGGTTTCCATCCCTCCTCCCAGGTCTCTCTCATGCAGACCAGGACATGTACAACATTGTCTGAGAGCTCGCACTGGGCATGTGGTCAGATCCAGGAGCCCGAGAGAGGGACTCAGGCAACATCCTGGATTTGGTCAATAAGAGAGCAGGAGTAAGAGGTGAAGGAAGGAGCTTTGTGAAACAGAACCCTGTCCTGTAAAGCCAAATCCTCTGCAAATCTGGGCAAGAGACATTGTACAGCTTGTGATTAAGACAATCTCTGCTGAGAAGTCAGCCCAGCTGAACGAGTCACGAGCTGCTCCTTGGGCTGCCACACACAGAGGGGGTTATCATGTGGCTGCTGTGACAGCAGCTCCTCTCACTACAGAAGTCAGGCCCAGCCAGCCCAGACCCAGGCAGATACTGGGCATGCCTCTTTGCAGCTCAATAGCCCATGTCCCCACAAAGCAGGGAGCTCTTTTCTGCCAGCTCCATAGTAAGAGCTGTGTTTCAAACAACAGTCCCTGGGATGGAGCCGACAGCAAGCAGGAAATTCGAAGTTAAGGCTGATGCTCCGGGCTTTGCTCACACAATTGTTGAGGTTGAACAAAGCACAATGATGTGAGCTGGGGACAGGGTGCTACTCACCCTCCCCTGGGAGCTTCCTGCCTTGCCTCGTCTCATCTCAGTCTCCAAACTTTCATGAAAGCTTGTGCTGGTTTCTGGCATTGAGTTTCCCACAGAGCTGGTCACAAAGATTTGTTCCCATGGTTTCCTTGCTTGGCTTGGTGAAGTCTCTTTGTCTCCCCCAGCACCCTTTGGGCGGCAGGGTAAGAGTGGTGCTGGGGGTGTCTGGGCAGCCTTTGGCAGAAGGTGCTTTGTGGGGAAGAGGAGGTTCAGCAGGAGACAGGGAAAGCAAAGCAGTCACATCATCAGCATAAAACACTTAAAGGCAAAGGTGGCACTCAGCTAGGTTTTTGTTGATTTTACTTTAGCACATAAAAATTGTTCTGGGAAAATTCATGTGACACCTGCTATGATAAAAGAATAGAGAATAGAGAACTAGAATAGAACTAATGAAAGAAGTAGAGAACTAATGATTTTTCACTTCAGGATATTAAAGCATTCAAGAAAAAATCCAACCTCTTGCAGTCAGGACTCTTAGAAGCAGCAGATCCTGTTCCATAGGCTGAAGAAACAAGAGCACAGACATCTGAAATGTAGACAAAGAACAGGGGCTAGTGAGATGCCCAAACATCAAACACTGCTGGGACTTGTGACCAGTTTGTTTCAAGCTGTAAAACTATAATTAACATAGACTTAGCTGAAGATAAATATTAAATGCAAAAAGAAGAGGTCTAAGTCCAGCTATCTCAAGAGCTTCAACCCCTGATAAAATCTGTAAATACCTACTAGATGTAGGCTGCTTTCATAAGTGGCATTTTCTCAGTATTATCAAATGATTTTTCCCCCTAAGCAATCTATTTCCTCCCTAATTTAGGATTCATCTTATCACATCATAGAGATAAACTAAAAATGGAAAAGGTCACAAGTTCTACTTAATTTAGGGGGAAAAAATACCCTTTGTAAAATGCCTTTGGACTTATTTACATTACTGCTTTTGTTTTTCTTAGAGAACAAAAGCTTGACTCCTGCTTGTCCCATGGAGCCCTCAATACCAGTGACTGGATCAGGGACGGGCTGCCTGAGGAAATCAAACCTGTGAGCACCACCTGGAAGCTGTGTGAGCCCACAGATAAGTTGCTGGTTTAGGTTTCCAAGGGTTGGAGGCTACTGCTTAATTTTAAAATGACAGGTCCTGTGGTAATGTTCTCCTAAGACAACAACAAAGAAATGGCACCTCCTAATGCCAGTGACTGTCCCTCCCAGCAACCAGAGGGCCACCAGACCTGGCCGTGTAAATAATGGCACTGATGTCTGTGTGGAAAAAACGACCTCTGCTTCTTGAGACAGGAGTTAGCACCAGCCTGACCAATGCTCCAGGCTGCTGCCTATTTGTTTATGTTTTATTGCCAACTAATGCCAAACTCCAGGCTTAGTCAGGTCTACCAATACTCCAAGTTGGATTTCCTCTTACTGTGACTAGGATGGGACTTGTAGCACTGAAAATTCACTGGAAAGTCAGTCTAGGCACAGCACAACATTTTGTTACTGCCCAGCTGCCTCTTGTCTGCAACAGCCTTTTACCACGGGCTCTGAAAAGGTGGGACAGAGCTGCTGCTGCTCCCTGGAGAGAGGTAAGTGCCTTGAATTTGATTGTGTGCGCCTGGGCCTGTGTCTGCTGCATGCCTCTATCATTAAGGGGATCTTAGCATCTCTTTAGGGCAATTTGGCTTTACAAGAAATGAATTATCTGCATTGACCAGCTGAGGGCAGGAACAATTTGTCTATGTTTTCAGGTGGTATCAGAATTAAGTGGTGGCTTATATATAGATTAAGCCTCAGGAGAGCATCTGTGATGAGAGATGACCTTACCTGCCAGGTGGACTGACCTTGTCCCAGCCCAGGCTCTGTCAGTCACCTGCCCCTTGCAAAAATGTTCAGCAGCAAACACACACACGGGGTGGGTGGCACCTGGCATGAGCAGTGAAGTCAATGCAGCCCAGGACCCCTTCATGTGTGTGCAGTGCATGTGCTGGCAGCAGGAGTGCTCAGCACCACTGGGAATGCACTGGGGTCCTTAGTAAGGGCACATTAAGCTTTTCCAGATCAGTCCTGCCTCCCTCTCTTGCCTGTTGGTGCAGAAAATAACCCAAAGAGCAACTAAACAGCAGACAAAGAAAGCTTCCCTAACATCTTTGTGTCCCTTGTCAGTGAGGGCTGGGAGTAAAACTGTCCCAGACACAATGGTTAAAAAAATGCTGAAGGGGGAGAGTGTAACAGAGAAACTACAATGTGCACTTGTGCTGGTGGCGGATGTTTTTTATTACTGTTATTGGTTATTCAAACACTTACCCAAAAAAAGAAAAGGAGAAGTGGAGACAGCAGCCTCAAATCAAACAGATTTCAAACACTTCACTAACTTTTTCAAAATATATTAATCTTCCAAGTACTCTTTATCCTGTTAGTTAGATTTAAATAATCATGACCTAGTACTTACTAAATAACTACAATCTTTTGAGAGTTCATATTTATAGTCCAGATCCCTGCAAAACAAAGGGCAGAAAGAAATCCCATTTGGATGTGAATATTTAATGCAGCATTTGGAAAGCTGCTGCACTGACACTAATTTGAGCAGATAATCAAATAAGTATTAAAACAAACAATTGTGCAGACATATAATTAGAACAGGAAAAGGTTCTAAGTTAAGCCAATAGAAAATGGTTTATAAAGCCCATTTGATCACAGCCTTTCAAACAGAACTGGAACAAAACACCAAGGCTGTTACTTTATATAATTTGGGATTATAGATCAGTGGAGGTACCAGCAGTGGCTGGAATGTAAATACAGGATGGATGCTGGGTCTGTTCCTCAGGGATGCATTTCAGAGCCTGCAAATGTTAACTGGAGCCTTTCTGTTATGTCAAACAGGCTTTGGGTCAGGATCCATCACCCTCTGATGAGGGAGTCCCACAATTCCTTTATTTGGCAGCTTGCAGGAGAAGCAGAAGTAAAACATATTGCAAAAGCCAGGCTCCAACAGGAGTTCTGTTCAATTATGTCTTAACATTAAACTGTAGCTAATGTGCTTTTACCAGATGTCCCGATGAAATACTATTACAAGCTGGTGCATTGCATTAATTAAAGTGAAATTTCATAATGAATTCTTTTTTCAAGGCAGCAGGGATGAATTGATGACCTACATAACCTCCCTTTGCTTTCCAAACTAATGAAATGAATCCCCCTGGTTGTGGCAGGGGAGCGGAGCAAGCTGTGCTTTGCATCCCAGCTACACACTGCGACAGGAAAAAATCTGGGCACTCTCCACAGAGATTATGGCTTGCCTTTCATTGTGTCTAGCAACAAGAGGGAACTTTCAGAGGCAGGAGGACTCTCCATTAAGGCACCTTGCATAACGGGAGGCTTTTGAAAGCTCCATTAAAATTCTTGGACAGTGCCCTCACAGAGAAGCTGGGGGATAAGCTGGCTGACCCTCTACCTTATAAACTGGCACAAATGCACAGACAGTTAAATGCACATTTGTTCAAGTTTAAGAGGCTTAGAATATGTCATTAAAATATAATCCACAAGGGACAACAAACATGCCCACAGCTGGCAGGCTCAGACCCGTCTCTGCGGCGAGCGCGTCGGGAGAGAAGCGCGAGGATCAGCATCACACAGCCCGTGTGTGTGGGGAGCTGATGGGAGGAGGGGAGGCCTCTGTTCCCAGGCATATGTTTTTAAAAGAGAAAATATTCCTGTGAATTCTGATTATGCCTGTGTTAGTACATTTTGATCCATGGTGGTTAGAGATTAAAAGCGATTTATGGTGTTGCTAAGTCTCAGCAGTCTATATTTCACTGAGCCATTGCAGTGCAATCAAAACAGTGCCTCTACCAGTGCTGGATTGTGCCAGTGAGTCCTAATTGCCTGAAAGATAATGGTGTCATTAAAGTCTCTTGCCTCTGTGAGCCTTGTACTCCCCGACAGAAAAGATGCTTTTACTGTTGGTTTCAAAGGAGCCCTCAGTCACTGCTAAAGCACATTGTCCATTCAGAGGTATTGGGAGGCTCCATTCTGTAGCTCCTTTATTTCTCAACTTCTCCCTTCATAAGTAGTGGGCAGGCAAGAGCAATGGAGAGAAATGCAGAAAAAAATATTGACTTTTCAACAAGCAACACAAAATATAAATCAGATATGATTCAGTTAGACATCATAAGGGAAAGAATTGTCTAAGATCTTGCACTGGTTTAGGCTTCTAGCAACGGAAATGGAGAATGCTTATGTATAAGGAGACACACTCCACAAAAAATGCCAACTTCACCAATAATTTTCAAGTCAGTTGTCATTTTGACAGAAAAGCTATGACCAGCTTCTTTATTCATACAAGAGGCATGTGGCCCTGCAATTACACCTTAACTCATGGCCATTCTTCTTTCTGGACAATTTCAATTAAGAAATGACCTCTCCATAAAACATTCAATTCTGCTACAAGATTTATTCCTGTCTTCATCTGGCAACATCTTCCTGAAAACCAGACAGACACTTATGCAGGTAAATTTATCACTTGTCTATTGGTGTGAGTTTTCTTAAACAGAAGAAGGTTTTGCTATTATTATTTGCCTGTACTCTGAATCTTGTTATTTCTTGTGCTTTGAGAATCACCTTTCTATTTGCTTTGCACAGTGCCCTGCTCACTCATGGAGCCTGTCTTCACTGGCTCAGCAATACCAGACCACATACATATGACAGTGACATGCAGAGGAGCCTATAACAAGAGTTTTCTGTATTTGTGCCATCCAAAACTGAACAGAGATGTATTTAATCTCTAAGACCACAGCAGTGTCAGGACATGTCATGTCTGCTGAGTACAGCAAGAAGCTTGGTTTGCACAGGGGCTATAGTCCACCCAACCCGCTATCCTCATAAAATCCTTACAGCTAAATTTACACTCAGCTACCCTTAACAGACTTAGGGAAGGCCATTATAACATAATCCAGAGTGCTCACCAAGGCATGCATTACACAAAAAGTGCTTGGCCTTGCTGCTGCAGGGTATTTTCAAGCAGAGAAGAGCCTCCACAAATCAGCACTCAGATAATTTTCCTTTCATACTTTCCTTCTCCTGGTCGGCCTTTCTCCTAGCTGTTGCTTTTACTCCTCCAGCTGTTATCTTTCCATCTTCTATCCATGTTATCCGTCATGGTGGGTATAAGAGCCTTTCTTCGTCGCATCACATTTCCGGAGTACTTTGGAATATTCTGTTGTAGTTTTGCCAGATTCTCCATTTGTTGAAGACTTACTGGCATTTAATGTTTTTTCTTTGCTGAAGCCTTTTGAATGTTGTATCTAAACTACAGTTTTGCTCAGGGCTGTGCCTGTAAGGTGGCACCAGAGCAGGGGCTTTTTCTGAAGGCAGGAGGGGTCTCAGCTGGATGAGTTAGAGGGGCCTTTCACATGGAGGGCAGTAATTACACAGAAGAACTTAATGCTTCTTGCCTGAAATGTAAGTGGCAGAGGGCGAGTGTTTAAACCTCAAAACCAAATTTGGAGACTCCTCCTCTTCATACAATGCAGTAGCCTGGAAAGGGCCAAAGTGGTCATTGATAACCACACCAGAAAGCCCAGGGCAGCAGCGTGGGCAGCTCTCCCCAGCCTCTCAAATCCATTTCTGCACACCAGGCCCTGCCAGGGACTTGCTCTGATGCCCAAACCCTGGAAAATGTGAGCTCAGATCTTAATCTAGTGTATTGAAAATAGACAGAGTTTTACTTGTTTTTACAAAGAACCAGAGCACGAACAGCAGTAAACCCATGAGCCTTTTGGCTTAATCCCATTTCAGACACAAAAAAGAAACTCCTGCCTGACAGCCACAGCCTCTCTGGGAAAAGTCAGCTCTTCCTATGTTTCCCTAACTATATTTACTCTGCCATGTGCTGTCATCCTCCAATCCTCCTTGAGTGTCACTTGAAGAAAAAAATCTGTAGTGAATTATAATGACAATACATTGAAGATGGCTTACAGCAGAGAATGGCACTTCATAGCAGCAACTGTGACAAATCTGGGTTGGGAGAGAACATTGTGCATGTCCCAGAGATTAGAGCTTTTAAAATAAAAACCTCATTCGTGTTCCCTGGGGCTTTTTAATGAATTGCCACATGCAACAATGCCTTAAACGAATCATTGGTGATTATCCATCTGACTGTGGCTCAATGATTACAGAATAAAAAAACAGGCAGCATCCTGAAAACTCTAAACCTACTTGAAGAGGTCCACTGATGCTAAGGATAGTCCTATTTAAAAGGCAAAGAAGTAGAGGTCACCAAAGGAGAGGTGGGACGTCTTACTGTGGTTAACATTTCTCAGCAAGACAAAACTCCCACATCTGAGCCATGGACCAGTTGCACCACACACAGAATAAGGGTAATAAGTGCCAGTCAGATCCCAGGATGATTCAGACACCTGACTATATGAAACCCATGTTTTGCACTTCTGGCAAGAGCTAGAACAAGGCCAGGAGCAGCAGTACGGCTGGTGTGACCCAGAGGGAAGCGGTTCTTGGAGCACGAGGATGCAGTCCAGTGAGGGTTACAGGTCTTACATCTAGGACAATGGACGTCCTGTCCCATCCAGATATCTGCTTAAACACATCAACACTATGGCTTTTCCCTCTTGGACAGATATGCTGGTCACAGCATTTAACTCTGCGTTTGGCTTAGGGGTGCAAGGGAAGAGTCTAAACTACCACGGCTCCCTCTGCAGTTGCTGGGTGAGATGAGCTCCTCTCCCTTGTAACGCAGGCTGTCCTGTAGATCATGCTGCAGCAAAGTCTACCACTCTCCAGGGACTGTACAGGGGTTCTGGAGACTATAACCCAAAATGCCTCAGCTTGGGCTGTGCAAATACACACCACAGCACCAAGTAGCAGTGGAGACTTCCAGCTCCCTTTTCCATCTTTAACCACTTTTCCAATGCCTGTGCACTGGCCCTCTGGGACTCTCCCAGTGCTCCACAGTCTGTACAGCCCTAACCACCCCTCTGAGTCCAGAAGCATGTTTTAAAGCATCCCAAACTTGATTGCTCTGAATAGCCTCTGCACATACAGAAGGAGGCTGATGCATCCCAATGCACTGGGCTTGCTGCTCATGGAACACAGTGTCCCTCTGCCTTTCCCAGGATGTCCAGATGCCCAGCAGCCTGGCTGGCACATTCCCAGATATCCACTAGCTCACTGCCTGTGCCACTGTGGAGCTGGCAGGTCCCCACACTTCCTCGACGTTCGCCCCGCATTCATTTTCTGTTGCTCCTGGGCTTGGCAGTTTCCAGGGTAAATCTGGGTCAACATCTTTCCATAGGATTTCTGTTCCCTTCCTGCCATGGCTGGCAGAAGGGGATGTGCCAGGACAATACTGAAGAGCCATTGACTGATGAGGAAGGACAGGCAGGGAATGAGGGTTTTTTGGTTTAACTATGTCAAAGCTGTGCACAAACACAGACCCACAGGCATTGCAAGCAAATGTCAGTAAAAATCAGGCTGATGTACAAAAATCTCTTGTTGTCTCCAAAAATTGCACAGATTCATTTAAATCCAGTGGGAAATTCAGTGTTTGCTTTTTTACTGTGATTAATAGCTATTCAGGTTTTCAAAATTTTAAGCCTTTATTCCTAATATATGTAACAAAGTAAGTTTAAAACCATAGACCACTTCAACTCTGAATGCTGGGAAACCCACAGGAAAAAACAGTCCCAGCCCTATTTCTGTAAATGTGCAGGAGGATCAGTATGAGTAAAAGCTCCTGTTAGTTCTCTCATGCTTTGCTCTTAGTAATTGGTTGATATTTTAGGAATGGAATAATCTGTGGAAGTTGCTTTCTGTAGCATGTGCTGCTAACCCTTTTTTTTTTTTTTCTGTCAGAAAATCCTTTTGAAATTAGACCCAACTCCTGGAATCAACCCAGACACTGCTTTTCAAGCCAGAAGCATATGTATAAGCATCATCAATCATGCCACTGACTCTTATCACTACTCTATATTCACTTTCTACCTGGTTTGAATTCCTAATTGGCCCTGCTGAGCAACTTAGAGCCCTGAAGAAAGTGGTGGAAGGGAGGTGGGAGAGAATGTGACTTTCCAGCTGGGACTGGGAGGGTTTTCTGCAAATTACACTGATAAAGTCTGTTTCCTGGGGAAAATAGACAAGAAGCAGTTGGCAACAGGGTGAGTAAGAGTTGGATGCAATGGGGTATGATGTACAAAAGTGTGTACAACTGGCTCAATTATCATCTGAGCAGTTGGCCTGGCAGCTGCTTATATCATGTGTTTCAGGCTCGTGTACTGCAATGCAAGCACACGAGGAGTCACTTGGACAGGAACGGGGTAAATAATTCAGGAGACAAGGCTGGGTTTCTGATTTAAGTACAGGAGAAGTTCTGGAAAAGGCAGGCGATTTCCTGTGCCACCTAGAGCAGGATTTCTCTTTCTCTCCCTAGGAAAACACTGATGTTCTCCCCACCCTCTAGCTGTCATTTACAGAAATCTCTTTCTCACAGTAAGGTTGTCCCAAGCTGCCTAAAACCATGCAAATTGGGTGGGAGCAGCCTCAGGGACTGGTGACCCAGGACATGCTGATGGCTCTGGGCTGTGCCAGGGAAAGGGCTGCCTCCTCAGGCAGGGATGGTGGGTCTCAGGTACAGCTAACCCAAACAGGGACTGGGGCTACCTCTCCATCTCAGGTGCAGAGTAAGCACCAATAGTGTGCACACAGAGCAGTTATTGCATTGCTTTGCCCCCCTGCTGTCCCCCACCCTCTTCCCATTAAGCAATCACACATGCTGCTGAAAGCCAGGGCAGCTGTATTCATCTATCAAAGCCTGTCAGCTTGAGAGCATAGGCTCTTCCCATTAATTAAGCAAATGTAATGTGATTAGCTAAGGCTGTAAATGTTTCTAGGCCCATTTAGGAAGCTACAAAACACTGAGCATCACCATCTCTTGTTTGCATGTGCTTGTGCTATGTGGGATGCTCCTCTGGGGCTGAGACTTAAGCTTTAAAATTTTTGTGTGTGAGAAAAAATAGGGAGATGTAAGAGAAAGCACAAAAAATGGGTCATGTAGTTCTAAAATTGCTGTTTGAATCTGAAGAAGAAATTAGTTTCTGCACTTTTAAAAGACTTTTGCCTACATTTTTTTTTAATGGATGCAACAATAACTGCTAGAAGCTGAATTTTTGGTAAGAATCTATATAGCTCATTTAAGTTTTCTACTTGCTTTGATGAAAAATATATATTACTTAGCAGCTAAGTATCTAAACTGGGGTGCTTTAGGCTGTCAACCTGAAAGCAAATGGAACAGCCAGTGGGAAGTTGTACACAGAATAAGAAAATTCTTGAAGGAAATTTGAGTGTTATGAACTAGAGCTACTTAGGGATTTAAAGCTGAAGTGGGATGCCTAAATCTAATACTGTGATACTGAATGCAGCCCTTGCCAGACTTTCAGTGTGTACGAACTCCAAAGGCTTAAAGCTCTCCAGATGTTTACAGTCATTTTGATCTCTGGGTCTCAAAAGTGCTCCCACCCCATCCAGGCTGAGCTGCTCAGGAATGTCATGTGAATCTGCAGCTCTTTGGGATCCAGAAATTTAGCATTTCTTTCCCCAGTTCCTTGCACAGGCTTAGCCTGGTAGGTATGCACTAAGAATACCTCAGACAAAGGGGAGCAGCTTAGACCACTCTTGAGCTCCTACAAGGACTTCCTAGAGGCTGCATCCACACATGGATCACAGCAAGGGAAGCCCAGTGCCTGATGTTTCACCATCTGTGGGTTCTGTGCCAGCTCTTGAGATCAAAGTCTTGGCACATCACATACTTTAACGTGGATGTTAAAAAGCCCTCAGGACTCAAATCATGAGAGTCATTTCCTGAAGCTGAATTCATTTAAATGAACCATTCCATCAGACACTGACATCCTCTCTAAAATCTCTTATATTGATCCAAATTCCCAACTTTGTTTCCAGCATGGGTGAAGAAGAAGCTACCATCATGGCAGGCAAGGCAAGAACAGGGATGAATGCCTGGTAAGTTCTTTTCCAGCAAGGCAAAAAGCTTTAGGGAGCCTGGGATAAGAAGGTGCTCCCTGCAATCCTTATCTCACTGCTCTCACAAACATCCTGGGGGACAAAGGGAGGAAAATGCTCCTTGAAATCACTTTAAAGCTTTCCCTGAAACGGGGCAGCACAGCAAAGAGCTGCTGCTCTCAGCAGTCAGGGCCAACAGAGAGCACATGGAGGAGTTTCATCAGTGGCACCTCACAGCCTGGTGCTTTCTGAGGGATTGCTCCTTTGACTGCCCCAGCCTCTTCCCAGGGAGCATTTCTAACTGCTGAGGTAGAAATGGAAGGGGGAAGAGAAAGCTGTTGCTCTAATTATCCTCTCATCTAGATGAATGTGTGATTAGATGTGAGGTTTGCCCTTATGGGGGGTCTGTGGTGCTTGAGACCAGACTGGGCTCAAGCCCAATCCCTGTCAAGAGCTGTTTGTGCAGCTGGGGCCACAGACACACCTGGGCCTTTCTCTTACAACACATGGCTGCAGTTGCTAGAAAGGCAGCAGCAATGCCACATTTTGTGTAGTTTCCTAATGTTGGGATCAGCAAGAAGCAGGATTCAGAGGAGATTCAAAGACCTCTCATCAAGACAGTGCCTTGCTTATAGGAGTTTTTGAGTGGAGAAATTTCCCATCTCTCTTGGATCAAAAGCAGAGAAAAGGACTATCAGGGTTATATGGCCAAAGAGCACTTAGAGAATAGGACAATGCTGGAGTTTCATGTTTTGGGCCTTCACCTGGCTGTTAGCATAACTGAGAGTAAACAGATCTATTGAAATACGGCAGCATCTCCTGGCAAATCCTTTTAATGCTGTTAGACCCAGGCCATCAAATGTGATTCCAGTGAGTGTAAGACACCAAAATATCTCCTCTGACTTATTAGCTTTCAAAGAAAAACAGGTTATCAGTCTGATTTCTGGGGGTGTGTTAGCACTGGAAGCAACACAGAGAAACCTAAGTGGCATTTGGACAAGGTACCCTTGGGTTCCCAGGCCTGGTAAAAACCATGGAAGCCTAATAAATGGGATGTTGTGAAACTCTACTAGGTGTCACTCTCCTTCTTCAGGCAAGATCCCCTGGAGTGTTATAATGCCCTTAAAAATCAGTGGTGCTTAGATGGCTGAATGCTTTCAGAAATCTGGCCTCCACCTTTCTCAGAAATGGGAAATTTTCCCTATGATTTATGCTATTGAGGTGTAGCCTCTGACAATAATAGTAGAAACCTAATTTTACTCAGAGGACTCAAAGAGCCTTTTTCATACCTCAGTTTGAGGTTGGCATTCAGTTAATGTTGATGTAATGTCTTTTTTAAAAAGACTGTAATTAAATTTACCGACACAGTCACCAAAGAGCCATTTATAAATTGTATATATAGCTGCAATTCAGCATCTGTTGTGACTATTTCATTGGGTTAGTCCTAACATCACAAGCTAATAATACTAGAAACAGGGCTATGGATAATTCACAAAGGACACTGTACTCAGTATATAGCTAACAGTGATTAAGTAGTCTGTGCTCTCAGAAGAAAGATAAGGGCCAAAAAGAATAGGTCCCTCGATAATATCAGGTAATTCTTTTATATGGTCCTTCATGACACAGGCATAAATCACAATAAAACCCATCTGCAGATCTAAGGGGTGAAACCATAAATCCTGCTTTATAAATGAAACCTGCACATCTGATAGTGTACATTGCTCCAGATTTACAGCAGCTGTAAATGATGTACAAAGGTTCACAAACCCATTTGCACTCCCTGGCTGAGGAGAAGGGAGGTGAGATTTTACTGGGAAGGAGAATATATTGGAAGATGCAATGAGAGGGACCATATGGGTGTGTGTGTGCATGTGCAAGTGAGAAATGTGTCTTTTACACAGACTTGATTTTACATTTGAGACTCCCTCCTCCGTCCCCAGTTTCTGTAAATTCATGGTGCTGTGTTATGCCTTCCCATTCACTCCAGGTCTGACAGGGTAAATGCAGGTGATGGGGCCAAAGGCTCAGCATTTGCTGCTCACTGGAACAAACTGGGCTCAAATAAAACCTTTCATGCTGGCCAGCAGCCTGTGCCTTTTTCAGGCTGCAGCTTTGCCTGAAGCAGGTGAAACCCAAGTGATCATTTAAGCAAGTGCAGGGTGATGATGATCCAGCACCTTTCCTGGTCATGGCCCATCTTCTGGACAAAGCTGGCCAGCTTGTCCAGCTGCTCCTTCTCCTCTGGGCACTGTAGGGTGCATCTCCCCTGGCAGCTCCACCTTCCTCTGACCACAGAGCTGCCTCTCATCGGCAGCACTGAGCCCCCTTGGGGCCACTCCCCACTGCACCCACAACATGAAACATCTCTGGGGCTGCTCCCAGGATGGCAGGTTTGGGATTTTGGCTTGCCCAGCTCCTTGTGTTGCTGTAGCTCTCCCATGACTGCATTTTGCAGGGTGTGTACTTGTCTTTTCTGTTGGCAGCACAAGACATTATTTGCCTGGTGCTCTTCTGTGGTTTGACAATGCTGAGCACAGGGTAGAGGCTGACTGGGCACATTTTCTCACCTGTGAAATGTTGTTATTTGGATTCCCTCTCCTTCACACTGATGCCTCTGCAGGGGCTAACAAGGGTTAAAGTATTTGTGCCGGCACTTCCCTCACACTCTGCTCCAGCTCAGACAGTTAAACCAAGGCATGGTCCAAAATGTATGACTGATTCTTTCATTTTCATTGCTGGGACTGGGGCCTTGGAAATCCCCTGGGTTTCCTATAACATTTGAAATTCACATTCATTAGGATATTTTCCCAATGGCACTCTCGGAGTTTGGCTTCATACACCCAAAGAAAGGTGGCCTTCCTCACACAAGCTTTTGCCACAAAAGTCTTCTCTAACCTTCATTTTTAGCACTTTACTGTGAAGTTCCAGTAAACTCTGCAGCCAAGGTTAGTGTAATCCAGCAGTGCTAACTTCTCTCCCTGTTTTGGTGTTGCTGCCATCCCAAATTTACATTTCTAAATAATTGAGCCCAGCAGTGTTGCTTCTTTCAGAGCAGTTGGAGGTCCCAGGCGTGAGCTCTCTGTGTTTCCAAGTTTCATCTATGTAAAGTTCAGCACCTCCTGAACAATCAAATACGTTCCTGTGTTTTCCTGTGAAATGCCTTAGGGAATGAATGTAACCAAAATGTCAGTCTGAGGAAGAAGTGTCTCCCAAAGAGCGAACAGAGTGTGTAGAAATATGGACTTTGTTTCTCTAGGGGCACCTGCCAGAGATCAGACAATGCATATAAAGCTATTTGCTACCTGTCAGCTCCCCAGAAATCTTTCTTTTCAAGCTAGTAAAGACCACTTTATTTTATTACAGGTTGTTTGGTTTTTTTTTTTTTTTCTGTCATACATAAATATAACATTCTAGCTTTTTAACATAGCTTCCTAAGACAACTGAATCCATGCAGTCCCTCTGTGGTCTGCCTGTGGTAATCTGAATTTCTTGTCCATATAAACACGTATGGCAGACAAATGGAGGCTTCCAAGAGAAGTTTCCATAAGCTCAATGTAGAAATCTATGGCTGGAGAGAGATGAAAAAGTTATTAATGCCTCTACTGAGTGAAAATTGAGGGCCATCCCCTCTGCTTGCTGATGGCTGATTGCCAGCTAGCCCAGTGTAGCTTCAGATCAGCCAAATCCCATAATCCCTTTTGACACGGCAAGAGGAAAAATACATGATGGAGGGCAAGGAGGCAGCTGGGAAGTTGGCTTAGAAGCCATATCATGAAGTGAAAGACAAGGACAAATGAGAAAAAGGAGAGAAAAACATGGGAAAAATACCACAGAGAGGTGTGAGGAGCAAGGTGTGCTCTTTGGGATGTCCTAGGGAGCAGCAACAAAGAGATGGACTATTGCAGGGGGCAGTGCAGGAGCGTGGACCACAAACTGTCAGTGGGCTTGCTTCTTGTGGAAGACTTATTTCAGTGGTGATGGACCTGTGTTTCCATTGCCTCATTAGCCTCTACCTGGCCTCAAAGCCTAAAAGCAAGCAATGTGCCAGCTGCTTTTAAGCAAACTCTTTCTGAAATCCTGTCTGTGGCTCCTGGAAGGCATTCCTGAGTGCTACTGGGGCTTCTCAGACCCCTCTCCCCTGCTGTGGGCACCTGCTTGATATATGAAAAAGGTTGTGAAAATGATGGTAGTGTTTTCTTCATTCAGAAGGTTTATAATATATTTGTCACCTTTTCATACTGCCTTATCTCTCTTCATTGTTGCTGTAGTGTCCATAACTTGGCCCTTTGTGCAAGTCAGCTGAAAGCTATTGGAATTGTCAAGCAATTCAGAACCACTTACTGATACACACAAAGCTGCTTTCCCACTGCTGTCTTCATCAGTTTTGCTGACATTTGCAGCTAATGAGGACAGAACAACAGAGGGTCTAAATCAGTTGTCTTCCATATTTCCAAAGTTTAAAATACAGGAGGGCTATTAACTGCCCCTTTGTCCCACTTTAATGATTATTTTATTTTATTTCACTTTATTTTGTTCTATTTTATTAGCAAGCACTCCAAATGGCTCGCCCTAGGCCAGCAGTTGTGGTCAGGGCTTACCTTACTGCCTGGGGCAGCAAGGGCAGTGGGGTGGCTCTGAGGAGTTAAGTCTCAGTGATATTTCTAGTAGGTGTTTGTCGTGGTTCCTCGGGGCTAAAGGAGGCAGGAGAAGTTCCCTGTGTTTTAGAAAACGTGAGGAGCAAGAAGGGGCCTCCCCAGCTAACAGAGCTGGCACAGGGCAGGTCCTGGTTGCGTGCCCGGGAGCGGCGCTGCTCCAGGTCGCTGCCAGGGACTGTTTGTGTGAGCTGCAGTTTGAAGTTGGCCGAGGGGAGCTCTAGGCAAAGCTCTTTTGTTTAGGTGCTGGCTCAAGGTTCTGCTTGGACCAGAGCTGAGGAAAGAGCTTTAACCCCTCCAGCAGGCCACCAGCTACAGCCAAGAGGAATCACCAGTGGTCTTCTGGGCTATAAAGCAGGGGGGAGGTGGGCTCTGTGACCCTGAGGGAGCTGTTAATTCCCAGGGGTGCTCATCTGAACTGCTCTTGCCAGAAATCCAGAGGATAGGATGTGTTGTGCTTTAAGGGCCTCTTACTATTATTGAAACTTGAAGAGCAGTGCTTCTTGTTTGTCAGTGCAGCAGGGATAACTCAGCTTGGCACCTCTTGGGACTGTTTCACATGAACATTAAGTACATGGTTTAGGACTTCCTCACCTCTCCTTCCATCCACACACAGTTTGCTGGAGGGAGCAGCTGCTCATGTCCCCCAGACAGCAAAGGATGTTTCAAAGTGAGTTCTGTTACAGTTTCAGATATTAACAGATCTTTAAAGTGCACGTTTAATGCTGCTAACCCACTTCAAAGAGAAGCAGTACCTTCTAACCATCCCCTCCATAACATGTGAAAGCTTTCCTAAATTCTTATTTCCCCTGAAAATTTGTTCACAGCCTTATAGACGTGTTGAGCATCTTAACCCTCCTGGATTTTCAGGGTGTCCCATCTCAAGAACTCAGCTGCCTGATTTCAACAGCCAGACCTGTTCCTTGTCTCTGTGCTCTGCTTTGATAGATCTGCTCAGCTTGTCCCTGACTGTTTGGATACTGTGGTTCTTCCTAATATTAGGAGCTGGCCAGGATGGGAGCACTGGACCTGACAGCTGTGGGCACTGTGGCCATGAAGGAGCAAACAAAGGCTTTTCTGTTTTGGGGGCTGTCAGTCTCCAGGCAGGGAAAGGATCACTTGCTGTTCCCTTCCCCTCCTGTTCCCTAAATGAATACAATACCCCATTTTAAACGTGCAAAACTTACCTTCCCCCGCTTCAACTGAGCATCTGGGAGCTTAAAACGGACTCCACTAGTAAATAAAAAAGAAGCAGCTCGATTGGTTTTATAGCAGTAAAAGGGGGTTAATCACTAAAACGGCTTCTTCTGCTGCCATGGTTCAGATAAATGTGTTTAGCACAGCAAGCAGCCAGGGCACGCATTAGTGGCTCGTTCTGCAGCAGAGGAGGAGAGCTGCTCAGCCCATCAGCCCTCCGGGGCACAGCCTGCTGCCTGTGAGCATGGTGGCAGACTTCCTGCTGACTTCAGTGGAGCTGAGATCGTGCTGCAAATAAATATATGTGCTTCCAAAGGGTACAAGAGACAGATCAAACATGAGAGAGCTTTTCTGGTATCTAGTATGATCTTTTCCCTCTATTTCCTCCACGGATTTCCACAGCATTAAAGCTTCACTAAAAAGAAAGTGATTTAAAAATTGCATTTACCTAGAGCCTGTGACGATATGCAGCCATATTGCCACATAAAATTCATGTGTATTCTCAGCTCCTATTGGATTTCAATTGTGGCATCTATAGCACCTGGGCACAGTGATATCCACTCTGACTCTGCCTGTGCAAGCCCGAAATCGAAAGCACCAGCAACTGGTAGCCAGTACCAGCTGACTGTTTGCAGCCTAGAGCCAAAGATAATTCAGGATAATTTTGTTAGTCTGGATGCAGGACTTGGAATATGCTAAATGAGTGGCTGTAGTCTGTATTTGTTCACGCAGCAGCTGGAGCAGGGAATGTGAAGCCAAGGAGGGAAATGGGTATCACCTTCCAGGCAGGAGGGGAAATGCATGAAGGCTCAGTGTAACCTTTGGAGTCTAGAGTTTGGCTAAAACTTTAGGGGGGAACCTTTGAAATATAAAACATGAGGGGTTTTTATGTCCAACCTGTTGTTGGCATAAGGTAAAGCTGTTGGTAAATTATTGGTAACCAAATTTTGAAAGTATTGTATTCCATTAGCACACTGCTACAAACTCTTCAAAAGCAGTTTTATGGGGTAGGGAGAAAAATGCAAGATAGATTTCCATTTCCTGAGTGAATAACTACAACAACTCCTCCAGAACAAATACTTGCATAGATGGCTAAAGGATTTGATTTCTGACATTTCATGTGCAGCAGTGGCATTCACTCCTGCACAGCAGACTCACTGTTCATAAACACAGCAGAAACTCATCATGTTTTGGTGCTTATTGGCTTTGGTACTGGCTTTTTGCTGTGATGTTATTTATCCATTTTTCTGGCAAACTCTCACCTAAAACCCATTAAGATGCAAGAAATCATTAACCTGTGACTCTCATCTCTTGTCAGTTCACCAGGAGACAGCCACCACAGCCCCTTTCCTACAGCATGCTGCTCACTTGAGAGGCTTTCCAACTAACCCTGGGGATCTCACCAAATCTGCACAGGTGGCTGTCAGACAGCCACACCACCCTCCCCTTCTTCACAGAAAGCAGTAAATGAAATCTATACTTATTGACTGTAGCAGACAAGCCATTTCAGGTGCATGTGGAAGAGAAAAGCCATTTGGTGGGTTTTCACTTCAGCAAAAAGCTCTCACACCAGCTGCAACCCTCAGCTCTGCTCCCAAGCCCTGCACAAGCCTTCCCTCATCCCCTCCTCTCACAGTGCCAGTGCTGAGCAGGGAGATGCTGTGTGTATCTGCTCTCAGAGCAGCTCTCTAGGCTGGTGGGAACTGACAGATGGTTGCTCTGAGATATTTCCAAAAGAGGGAAAAAACAGGAGCCTCTCAACCCACTGCAAGTCCCTTGTTCTGGCTGCATTGGTAAGGCAACATGCTTAAACGAACCAGGGGAAGCAAATGAAGTAAGGGGAAGGGTTTGGTTAAAGTAGGTCTCAAATCAGAGTCCTCAAGGCAAATTTTTGTGTAATCTAAGTTTCCATTCTCTTCCCCAATTGCTCAGCTGTTGCCCAATTTATGAGGGAAGCAGACCCAAGCAAATGATAATCAGAAAAATCTTGGGAACTTTTCCAGGAATCAGTGTTTCTCTTTTAGCCACGGCATTCAGATTTCTTATTTCTTCATTTGCCGTTTGGTTGAAAGGAGTAAGCATGTCCCAGCAACAGGCACTGAAATGGGAAGGCCTTGTGTCTGTGCTTGAATTCCTCACTGTTTCTTGCAGAAGGCTGCTGACACTGTTGGATGCCCAGGGGCTCTGTCACAGCTGCTCTCACTCAGGGCTGGTGCTGCTGCTTTGTGGTGAGGCACCCTTACCCTGCCCCACTGCTGCTGCTTCCCTCTTCTCTGTGCTGTGGCTTTTCCACACATCCAAGGCTTCCCCAGTTTGTCTCTTCCCAACACTTTCCCTGGCCTCAGGTTAACCCTTGCACTGCCAAGATCCCTAGATTGCTGATGAAGGAGGAACTTTAAAGATTCCACGTCCCTACTGAGTGCTTTGCCTTACAGTAGGTCTCAACTAATTTGAAGTGGATATGGAGCTATTATAACCCAGAAAAAAGGCTGTTAGTGGGGAAGGGGAGTTGAAGGACAAAATATCAAAACACTGTGCCTTTGTAGCCCTGGGAAATACAGAGATGTCACAACTCTTTGGGAACAGTATTATGCCACTGACAAAAGCTATTTCAGCTTCTCCTTCTTGTTTTTTAATGATATTAAATAGCATTCACTCTCTCTCCTCGGGGCACATTCTGGATAATTCGTATTTCACTGTAAACCAAAAGCATTTCCACTAATTTCAGCAAAGACTGACTCAGTGGAAAGTAGGATTTTTAACCAGATAATTAGGGCATGAAAAATAGGGTGGTTGTCAGGCTTCAAAATTTTTCTCCAATATCTTTGCAATAATCTTTCTGCAAAGATGAACATGCAACAAAGGAACCTGCTTTAATAATTAACTCAACCCTCCCCTACATAAAAACTATGCTGATATCTAAATTAAACAACCAAAAGTCACTCTTAGAATGGCTACTTTGTTACACTGACATTTGTGATGATGAAAACATGGTCAATTTCAACACCTTGCAGCGCTCCTCATTGGCAGAGATTTGATGATGCCTTTTATAACTGACAATACAAAACACCAGACTGCTCAGTTTTTAGCCATGTTACCATTTGAAAACAGTCTTATGCAACAACCCTGTCACCCACATCCTTCTTCTCCCAGTCCTATCACTGTCAGCTATATCACCCAAATTTAAAACAACTGATAGGGGAGGAAAATAGAATCTGAAATGTTATGCAGTGCCCACATATTTAATTAAATAAGGGAGAAGACAAATGCTATTAAGGACTCAGCTTACTGCACAGGGTGAAGGGAAGGCTGGGATGGAGATGACCCTTCCTAGATCTAGGAGGGTCCATGCTGGAACTCTGCCTGTACATGAACCCTCAGGAACAACATGTCTGTGGACTCATTGCTCAGGCTTTGATGTCTCTGTGCATGGCTTTCTTCCCACCCCATTTAACATTTTAGATGAGAAGGCATCCTCCTAATGTGGGCTATAATCTCTGTTATTTCCACAGATCACTGATGGGACCACGAACAAGCAAGTGAGTACATCTGGGTTTCTGTTCCTCCACTTTCCTCCCCTGTCAGCAGTAGCAACTCTTTCCTCCTTTTCCTACCCCAGAGAAGCACAAACACCATGAACATTGTGAGCACCCTCATTTACCACCTCTGTTCACTCCAATCCCAAATGTGTTTTTATGCTTACAACAGAAATACTCCAAACACTCTTTCAGTGCAGGTCCCCGCCTACAAGACAAAGACTCTGAACAAGTGTGTGCATCCTTGCACAGACCATGTTGTCCAAGCAGGTCCATGCATTTGCTATGGGCCTTTGGGGACCTATCCTTTATAGAGCAAGTGCATTTTATATGATGCTTACACACCAGCACTTCACACTTCCTCCCACACCCCCACATTAGTTTGCTCAGGTTGGTAATTCACCATTGCTTTGACATCTGGCACTACAGTCAAAGCAGGATCTCACTTACTGAGGCTGCAAGGCAAGCACATCTCTGTTTCCCTACAGTTTTGTCACCTCATCATGTTTCACAGCAGAAAGTTCATTGCTGCCCCCATGACAAGGCTCTTCTGCTACTAAGGAATTGGTTTCCCATCAGGACTGCTCTGGCAGCAAAGCCTGTCCAAGAAGTTTGTCTGAGTTCAAGCTCCCACCTACAGGTTCTTCACCCCATTCAGGTGTGCTAACTTAACTTTTTCCTGTAGTTATGCCCTCAAACGTTTTTTTTAAGTGGATTTGCTTCTGGGAAACTGTAATGTAGCATGTCACAGAGATTCAACTACTCTTGCCAAGCAAGTAAGATTTCCTCTTACACTATACCATAAAATACTAATGCACACACAGCGAAGCCTGGACAAAAAAAAAGCAATTTGGTATAATTTTGTATGTTTTGGATGGAAGAAAGGCTGATCAAACTTCTGGTAAATTAGGGTTTACTCCTATGTTGCTACTAAATTAGGGATTATTCCCATGCTTCCTACCCTACAATAAAGTATATTAATTTCCAGACCAGAATGTGCACATAGGAACTTACTCTGCCAAGCACAGAATGAATCAGAGGGATATGAGAGGATCTAAGGACTCAGCTCAACTTTTCCCACTGTGCCCATTCACAGCTGCATTCAGTGGCACTAAGTCACAAGACAGATGTTCGTCAGCCCTTCCACACATGACCCTGCCCCAGGAGCTCTGTGGTCAATGCCCCCAAATAAGACAAATCCTTCACAGAAGTACAAGAAAGTCAGTGCAGGAATGAGGGCACAGGTAAAGCAGTTCTGTATCTGAAATGTGATTTGTTGGGATCTGTCATCTCTTTTGTTGGAAATGAAATCAACATTTCAGCAATAACTGCTCTATCACACTGTATATATATATATATATATATATATATATGTATTAAAAAAAACTAACAAAAACCAAAACCTTGAAATTATATAAGAAAAACAGAGCTAGAAAAATTTTAAACTTCCACCATTACCAGCCTCTCTTGGGATCTAGCTGATTTTATTTCCATCATCTTCCCCAACCATGCTATGTATTATTTCAGTCAATTTGATGTTGAGCAGTGTGGTTACCTACCCTTTAGGAGCAGGCTCTTATATTTGCTTTATAATTGTCAGTTGTCACTCTGTGTTTTTCCTGCTATCTGCTGCTTATGCTTTGGATTTCTTTCCCACTCTTTGTTCCCAAATGCTGCAACTACAAACCATGGATCTGTAAACTTACAGCCATTCCTTCATTTACAGGGCAGGCACCAACACATCTCTGAGATCTGTCTGCAAGCATCCAAGCAAAAATCAATTCCAGACATACTGTATCAATTTCAGCACTATGTAGGAACTGGCAGAGTTTAAATCTCTTAGCTTTGTACATCTTGAATCAACTCTGCCTTTCCCTTGCATAGATACAAAGGTAGAATAATCTTCCTAACTTTGAAGGGGTTTGATTCATGGGTACATCTGTCTAAAGAAATGAAATAAATGTGTTTCTCCCAATTCATACATTTTCTGAGGAAGGGGGAAGATGCAATCACTTGATTTTGACACTTCTAGTGACCATCAGCTAATTTTACCTTAGTCCCACATTCTCTGAAGGAATCACAATGGAATAAAAGCTTAATCTTGTTCTCATTCAAGTCAATAAAAAATTCCCATTGGTTTAAATTAGAGCATGAGTGATCCTGAAATATGAGTCAGAATTGCACAACTCAATTTTCATTGGGCTAGGCCTAAAGAATCTCCTTTAAACCACATACTCACTCAAGTTCCTCATGTGCAAAAATACTGGTTTACCAAGTGAGTCCCCAAACCCTGACTCACTGAATTCCCACTACAGTACTGTAAATATTACCTAGGGATTTAGAGATTTGTTCTTTCACCTTATAGCACCATCACTTTTTTCCTTCCCTAAGTCTTCTCCTCTGCAAGCCCCTACACTTTGCCCTGTGCCTTTATAGAAACAGCAAGAGCAATAAACTTTTGTTTCCCTCTACAAACATTATGAAGCTGCTTAATTATTAAAATGACTGTGTTGTTTCACTAGAGGGAAAAAGTCAAGCTCTGCATGTTCTAATTGTTTGTTTTCTTCTCAGTTTCCTTGGCATAGGTTTATTTTTTTTATAAAAGCTTAAGCAAACATTTCTTCAGGCTCAGAATTCAAAAAGTTCCTGGTGAATTAAACCAGTTGCGACTCACCAACCTGAATCTTTCCATGCAGACATGATGAGGGGAGGTGATTTCATTTTATGGTAAGATGCCTGCAGGACATCTATGAATCTCTGGAAGTGAAAGAATATTGTTGGCCTTTCAAACCCCAAGAGTTACAGTCTAAAACCTTCTTGAATCTGTAGCTGAGCTACAGGCAGTGTATTGCAGAGGGGGTTTTCTAGTCAAGATGTAGCTGATGCTGTAATAAACTGTGGTTCACGAGATCTTTGTGGCTGCCAGGCCCTTGCCTGGGCCATCCAGCACAGCAGCAGCTGTGCAGAGAGGCTGTGCAGGCACAGCTTGCCACAGCACTCCTCACAGCAGTGACACAGGACATGGCTCCTGTCTGGAGAGACAGCTTCCTGTCAAAGAGCTCAGGCCCTAACTCTTGCCCCACATCACTCCTGCCCATGCTGGGAGCTGCCTGCAGGAGCTGCAGGCAGGAGAGAGCTCTCACTTCCCTCTCTTTATGAAAATTGTCATCACTAAGGTTTAAGCTCCCTTTCTCTTTGCCTTTTCAAGGCCCCTCAGGCTCAGCTCCAGCAGATGGGCAGCACAAACGTGGTGATTCCAGCAAAGCTGAAGCCAGCATATGCAGGGGATTTGAGTGTGCTCAACGGATCCAGTCCAAATGTCAGCCAGCCTGGGAGGGGTTCCAGCCACAAATGAGTTCAGGACAAATGGCCAAAGTCTTTTTTCAGCCTGGAGAAAGTTGGCTTTGTGAAACATGCCCAGTGAAACCTGCACATATGGTAGCTTTAGCTGCAGAAGACTTCATGTGCATAATCCGCCTTCCCGCACTTCTGTCGCTGACAGCTGGGAGGTCACTATAATTATCCTGAATTTGGATGCTGAGCAGCACTCAGCACTTGTCTGTTTAGGGGAAGAGAGAAAATCTGTTTGCAAACGGCTTGTAGCGTAATGCCTTCAAAGAGTGCCTGCCCCTTCTCCTTTATAAGGCCTGTGCACTGGGAGATCAAGCAGAGGATTAATGGAGTGGGTACTCATCCACTCGAGGTTTTGTTAAAGCTGAGTCACAAAACCCAATTAGTCGTTGGGATGTCCAGGCAGGATTAATTTGGGATTGGAAATAGGCTGGTAAAGAAATGCTGGGTGTGTTTCTCCTCCTCCTCCTCTGTCAGTGCTGTGAGAAGATTTCGTGTGTGTGGGATGTGGTGTGATCAAGTGGCTAGTCCATGAGGGAGGTTCTCAGCAGCAAGTGGAATAAGACATGTTACTCTCTAAGCTGCAAGGAAAAACAGAAGGAAGGTCACTTTGTTCTCTCTTTGCAATATTTACCTGCTATTTTATCAGAACTGCAGAATCCTTCTCTATTAAAAAAATTATCTTAGACTCTTGATGAAGCTGGGCAATTTTTAATCAGAGAGAGATACACTTAAGGGGTTGTACAGTTTCTCAAATTTTTTTCATGACAGCTAAGTCCTGTTCAGTTATTTATCAAGTAACACCCAAAAGGTACTTAAAGAAGCCCAGAAGGATCCAAATTTAAGGCCAAGAAGACAGCAGAACTGTCCTGATCTTCCCTACTAGAAAGAGAGCACATCATCCTGTGTGCACTACTCAGGTTATAGCAATGCAAATTTTTCAGGATCAAGAATCTTTTGGGATGGTGGCAATCAGAGTGGGATGTGCACAGTGTGCACTTCCAAGTACATTCCTCAAAACCACATTTTTGTGTCAGTCCTTCCCTTGGAGGGCAGTAGGCTGGAGGACCTAAGAGGATGGACATGACAGGTCAGAAGCACTGTGGTGTTCCACAAGCAACTCCCAGAGTGGCAATTTGTAAAGGACCTCCTGTACCTGGGACTTTCTCCAAATAACAATTAGACTTTCCAGGAAAGTACACACAAAAGTGTGATGTCGTGACTTCTGAGAACACAGCACTCTCTGCTTCAGGATTTGTCCTTAAAATGTACAGTGCCTTCAAACAAAGAGAACTGGGGCTTCATGCCTCTGTTTAACTCTGCTCCTACGCATAGTTACTCAATGTTCTTCAAAGTGGATGACATTACCTGCTCTCAGCTATGCAGGTGTACTGTGCAAGCAAGGAACTGTAACACAGAGCAGCAGGATGGCATCAGAAGGAAGGGTCTTTCATTTTTGACTTATTCATGACCCATACAGCTAATTTAAATTATTTGTATAATTCTGTTTAGACAGAATGTGTTGATGTTTTGCTCTCTTAAACCCAGAGGGCATTTTTAGGTGATCTAATATGCTATTCCAATGCTTTCAATACTAGTTCTTGAATGAACTCTCTGATCACAGAATCATCGAATGGTTTGGGTTGAAAGAGACCTTAAAGATCATCTCTTTCCAACCCCTCCATCTTCTAGTAGACCAGGCTGCTCAGAGCCCACATCCAACCTGGCCTTGAATACTTCTAGGGATGGGGCATCCACAGCTTCTCCAGGCAACCTGTGCCTCACCACCCTCACAGTGAAGAATTTCTTACTTATATCTAATCTAAACCTGTGCATTCGTCTGTCAAACAGAAGTATTTCCCATAAAATCTAAAGGGGTACAAAACTGTAAAGGGTATAGTGACCCATTGTTTGTACTTGGGAGGAGAGGAGACCTTCTGGGTTAGCACAAAGCTTTAGAAAACAGAGGCCTGAAACACAGCTCTCTGCTCTGATGTCTTCCTGCAACAGCCCCTGGAGAAAAGTATAATTTATGAAGCACTGAGCTTGCAAGTTAAATGAGCCATGTTGTGTGATCTGTGCATTCAAGAACAGGCTCACTTCTTACATGATATGTGAGATGCCGCAGGCTGCTCTTAGAGAAGCGAGTGACACTCCTGGACCAAGATGATTCAGTGTTTCTGCTTTCCAGGTCCTGCTATTGTGCAGATATTAAAAGATGGAAGAGGCACAGCATACAATGTTTGTTGTGCACTGCAGTGAATCTCTTCCCAGTCACACAGCCAAGTTTGAAGCTAAATTCAAATGAAAACAATTCATTTCAATGAAGATAAATTGAAGTTTGCAAAAGATATTTCCCAGAGAGTGCAACTGAGACAGATGATTTCCTCATCATCTTTGGAAGGAGAAGGTCACTTGGGAAGAGGTGAGTGAAAATTAGTCAAGAGTGCCTGTCCAACAGCCCTTCACAGGGAACTGGATCAGATTCAGCTTTGGTGGATGAAAAATAGCGAGACAGGCATTCTGTCAGCTGCCCTTTCCCCCTTCCTGCCATCAGGGGATTCTCTGGTACCAAGCTTTAGCCTTTCTCCTAAGAATAATTATCAGATAGAAAACCCTGTGGACTCCTCCAAATACCTTAATTCTTTCAGTGCATAAGGCGCTGCCACTGGGGGTGACAAGATGAAACCACCCCTGGAGAACTGACAGGGCTAAGCCCATGCTGCTTTCTGCCAGCTTGTGATCCACTCCACTCTCTCATCACATGCACCAGTCAATGCCCGTGCCAAAGCAGACAAATGCCTCTCACTCAGTAGCTGGGAAGTACAGAGACATCTTTTCCTGTTTTCTGGACCATAAAGCACAGGGAAATGTGCCACGGATTACCTGATCTGCTGGTGCTTTTTCCAGCAGAAACCCCCCAAAAGGTGGAAGGTAAGAACGACCTCTTGCAACTGCTGCCTTTTTTAGGAACAGTGGTGCCCAGGGCTGGCTGGCAGCTGATGGAAATGGGCATGAGTGGTACAGAGCCCAGCACCCAGAAGGTGCTGCAGGGGAGGGGCCACTGGTGCAGGGCACAGGTAAAATGCCAGGGGTCAGCTGGAAGAGGGAGGTGGCCATGTGTGCATTAAAGGTGAATAAAATGGGAGAACTTATTAAATCATTGTAAGGCATTTCCCCTTGAACAGACATTCCTCAAGCAGAGGAAATGGAGGTGGAATTTGGGATGAGTTTTGAAACCATTCTTATCTATAATAATGCAACAATAATCAATAATCCTATTACTTGTGCTTCCCCCCATGGTGATCTTACTTGGCACACTGACTTTTTGGAGCCTTGTGTCCAACTTTATCTACACAGTGTTTAGGGCTCTGAACACATTTGGTTGTTGCATGAAGTCCCCAGCTACTTTAAACTAGTATTAATTGAAGACCAGCATAAGGAAGAACTGAAGAGTCTGTTTTTCAAAAGAAAAAGTCTCTTGGACAAGTCTAAGCAGATCACTCTTCTGCTTAGAAAAAGAGAGTAAACCCCAGGTTAAACCACTGAAGAGCACATGCAGCCCTAGTGACCTCCTGGGAAAGATTGTGAATTGAGACCCATCCGTGTGTTGTTTATCAAAAATGATTATGTCAACAAAAATGCACTTATTTTTCTCTGCTGCTTTTCTGACAATCTCTTGTAATTACCTTGGTTTGAGATAGCATTTGATAGCATCTAGCAACTGAACAACCTTGACTGGCACCTCTGATTACAAGAGACTAGATGGTGGGAAACCTGAAATTTAGCTTTATTTGCTTTAGAGTACTTATTCTTTTATACTTGATCCAAAGCCCACTGGAGTCCAAATGAAAGTTTCCATTTCTTTAGGTTTTAGTTCAATACCTTTGCCAAAAGTAATTTAGTCACAGACTGACTACTAGCATATGGAATCAAAACCAATCTTACAAAGAGATGTTACACAGTGTTTGTGGACAGCAGGGGCTCAGCATGGACTTTCACATGGGAGAAAGAGGCTCTCTAGGTCACTCCTGAGGTACTTTGGCAGGATAAAGAGTAGTACCACGAGTGCTCAAATGTTGTGTTGTCCATCTGGCACAATTGGGCCAGACAGATTGATTCTTCAATGACCTCAATGCAGCAAACTTTCCCCTAACAAACCCAGATTCTGTTATTTCTTGTCTGGACCTAGAGTAACTTAGGAATGCAGATTGTTAGAGCTTAAACATGTAGTCTCTGAAAAACAAACCTGCAGGCAGGTTTTGTTACAGCCATTTAAATGGATTAACTCTAATACAGACAAAGTTGGTTACTCTATTTATTTCCCCCTGCCCTGTTTTCATGCATATTATCTTACTTCCTGCAATCCCAGTGGCATAGAAATCAAGCATCTCTTCATTAAAATTCAGAGCTAATAATTTTGGCATCCTCTGTGCAATGAGCAGCTTTATTTCAGATTGCACATAGCCTACATTTTGTACCATAGACAGCTTTACAGAGTAAAGCAAGATATATAGTGGCCAAATAAAAGATGAAAGGAGCAGGTTGAACCTTTCAGGCACAGAGGGTTTTTGGCTAGAAGGTCTGCCAGGACTACATTGTCCTTGTGGTCATTATCAGAACAGGGTTTTTAGGTTTAGAGTTTTTATTAGACTTTCCCCAATACTAACAACAGTATACACACAATTGAGATCTTGATTTTTGTGTAAAATGGCTAACTAGTACTGCTCACATCTTTAGAAATGGTCCTTAAGGTTCGTAAATTTGCAGGTTAGAAAGGAAACAAGACTCAGGTGGCCTAGATCATGAGATGAATCAATTAAACTGGGGTACATTTAAGGGAGAGAGAGAAGTTGTTAGTGAATGAAGTCTGTTTTGGAAAAAAAGGGTATTTCTGTTTGGTCTTTGTATTGGTTTTTTTTTTTTCCCTATGTTGCCAGTTGTTCTGCAAATGAAGCTTTTCACACTGCTCCTGACTTACTGCATTACTGAGGATAGGCTTGGACAACAAACAGGTTTGTTAATTTTTTTTCATTTAAAAATTTTTTTTGGTCTGCACTATAGTTTCTGTCTGTGTGTGCATTTCCATGAAAATTGTTCGTTGCTGTTCTTCCTTAGTATGGAGCAAAAACAAGTACCTGAATGTTCTCCAAGAGTACTCAGGAACAGTCTTCCTGTCCTGTAACTGGATGGAATGTTGGCATCTGTGTGCAGAAAATCATGGTATCAGAGGGATCTGTGAGCTATAGTCAGCTCTTGCTGGTTAGAGTGCTGTTCTGCACGTTCTCCTAAACTTAAATCTGTTAACTTTGAATGAGTAAATCCTGTGACATAAAAAGATACATTTATTACAATTCTTTTCTGTGTTTGAGCTGTGGACACTATGACTCCTCACCTGGTTCTTAGATGTTGTCCCTCATCTGTGAAGTTTCTCTCTGTAAACCACTTTGGCTATCTGTAGCACTTGATATGGCTGCTCCTGACTTTAACATTAAATTATCTATGACATACTATCCAGTGAGTAGCTATATTATGTGTTAAGTTTTCCTTTGTTTTTATGGGTAATATGGACTGCTCCTTCAAACACAGCTTCCAGCTTTTTGATTGACTCTCCAGTTCTCCAGTTTGTCAGGTCCATGTGATTCTCCAGATGCAATTGTGCAATCAGTCACTGTTATCAGCTCCAGATTAGCAGGGAGATTGGTTTGCATTCATCAGAAGTATTCTTGGCATTTACCAACTTATGTTTCAGAATGTGGATTATTGGTTATCCCTGTGTCTTCCCATGTGACATACAAATGTAAACTTCAGTGCTAATAGCCTCTTGCAGGTGTGGCCTAACAATCACAGGTCCCTGCCTTGCATATTCTTAGTCATAGAGTTTCATACTTGTTTATCTGCACCTAGAATTTTATCCTCACCATAGTCCACTTTCTCAGTCCTTTGTTTATATTTTAAGGTGAAGAATACCTTCAGTTGGGGAAAAACAATGGTTTCTACTTTGGGTTTTATTAATAAATTGTTAGGAGGCTTGAAGAGAATGTAACACCACTGACACAAACAACAGACTCTCTGAAACAAAACTGGTTTCTGCATACCAATGCACATCCCCTTTTGTAGGATGCTGGATGGGTTGAAGTTTGTCTCTGGGTTTTTATGGTTATTTCTCCTCATACAGAGTTATTTGTAGGATATTGTTTTATACCATGAATATGCGTTATCACTTTAAAGGACGCTGAACCTGTGGTCCTTCACTTTTCAGTACTGAGATCTGGATGATTTTAGTTTTGGGCAACTCTTGGAAGACAGCAAAAAATTTGTTGTGGTGTGACTGTGGGTGGCAATAACATCAGCTGTGTAGATCTTCAATGCTTATTTTAAAAGGTACTCACAACATCTTTCTTTAGAGCTTACTTTCACAGATTGGGATGCTCATGCTGCAAGCCAGCTATAGGAAATTGTGTGTAGCCTGCACTTCATTAGGCATCATCAGCAATATATAATTGGAGTGGCAGTAGATGTATAAATGAACTTGATATTATGGTATCTGGATTTCCCTTTAGCAGCTATCCTGAAAAAGCTATTGACCTGGAAAGCTAGTATTTGATTAAAGAGATGCTCATAAACCATGTAAACAAACCTATCTCTTTCAAAACAAATTTACTGCTTAAACAGGAACGAGTCTCTCTGGATGATACTGCTTTCTTAAGACCTTTTATCTGAGAGAGGATCTCTTCAAAACTTAATTTATTTGCAAGCACACAAGAACTGATCCAGTTATATATAAAGCTGCAATATGTGCAGTCTCAGAGATCTGTGCAGTCTGAAATACAGCTCAAAAAGTTTCTTAAAGTACTGGAAGATCCTTAAGTGACTGATGAAATAGAAAACATGGACTGTTCAGTGGCCGAACACGTTTTCCCAAGAAGAGTGTGTGGGATCAGACCCCTTCCCTCCTACACACTGCCATACCACAGTGCTAAAGCAGACAGATTTCACCTGGTTTGCAGGGTGGTTGGTTTATGGAGAACAGCTTTGGTTTACTGTAGCTGCTCTCTGCTTCACACACTCTGTGTAAGACTTGATCAGCTCCCACTCAGAAGCTGTTATTTTTCTCCTGTTACACATGCTGTCCAAGAAAAAAGCTGTGTGTTACAGCTATATGTGATCCCATCTTCTCATGATGACCTTTTCTGAAGTATTTTAAAGTAAGACCTCTGACTGAGGGGAAAAAAACCTAGGTGCCACTTTGAGAGAGGGTAAAAAAACTGTAGGCAGGTGTCTTTGAATTAGAAACTCAACAGACTGGGCCTGAGTCTCCAGCTCCCCACCAAAGCACTGGGCAATCAGTAGGGTAACATAAAGAAAATGCTGGATTTCCAGTGCTAAAGAAAATTATTTGTGCATTAACAGAATGTGTCTTTTGTTACTGTTATCAGCATGAGTCTCCTTTTCCTAGACAGTAAAAATGTGGGTCTGAGCTTTGGTAATAACACTGAATAAGACAAGTCTTAAACAGATTGAATTAATAGGAATCCAATGTTCCAAATAGATCTCACTTTAACATTCATCTTGCATTTTCTCATAATTTAATTCTGTTATTTCTAGTGATAGCTCTTCCCTAGAACTGGGATGTCTTTTCAACTGACTTGAGGCAGAGTGGAATCTCTGGTCTGGTACTACAGTAGAATGTACTGGTTTTTAGACTAGCTGGCATTCTGTCTGTAGCTTCCACAGCTTTTAATGAGACAGGAAAAATTACCTTTATCTGCAGTGATAAGGACCTTCCTGGAAGGTCACAGCATTTGTGAAGTAATCCAACTATGGAGTAGTGCTCAGTGACCACCTAGGCTGATTGACTCAGTGAAACAGCCCCAATTTCTGCTTGCTTTCAAATATTATTACCTTTGCAGTAACTTCAAATATTCCCAAGGTTAGACAGTATGATTCAATCTGTTAAATATTATACCATTGCCTCAAAGAACTGGCATCCTCTCCTTCCCAAGACACACTTCTTCCAATTCTGAAGGGAAACGGTGCTAATTAGCTGTATTATGAAGATATGACATCTTAATTCACTACAGTACCTTC
Source organism: Molothrus aeneus (assembly GCF_037042795.1). Classification (NCBI taxonomy): domain Eukaryota; kingdom Metazoa; phylum Chordata; class Aves; order Passeriformes; family Icteridae; genus Molothrus; species Molothrus aeneus. The sequence goes on from NC_089652.1 coordinate 26,429,693, forward strand.
CTTTTAGGAGAGCTAGCTAAATGCAGGACCAGAGCTCTTTAAAATAACTGTATTAGTTATAGACAGTGAACAATTGTCCTGGTTAACAGCTTGGCTCATGTGCACTGCCAAGAAAACCCAGGCTAGACAATGAACTTATGTTTGTCAGTTTTCATTTGATTTCATCAAATGACATCACAATGGTGTCTGTAGTACAATTAATGCAATATGGTATAGGGTCTGTCTGCACAATGTGGATACGCCTGAAGCAGTTTTAAAGAGCAGTAGACTACTTGCAGAACCATGGGCTTCAGCATGAATTGATTTGACCAGATGCTGCAAGTGGTTTTCTTCTCAGCTCTCTGCTGCAGGTATCCAGATTTTCTACTAGCACCCGTGTTCACCTGCTGGATATCACAGAATCAGCAAGTTTGGAACAGATCTTCATGATCATCCAGTCCAACCATCAATGTAGCACCACCACAGTCACTCCTAAACAAGGTGGATGTGTGTATTAACCTCAGCAGAGATTGCAAAGCACATTCAGATCAAGGATTGTTTGATGATTACGCTCAAAGGAATCCTGCTTGAAGGAAGGATTTTCTATTTTACTTCACAGGGTGCTCACTCTTTATCAGCTTCTGGTACATCCAGATAGAGGTGAGGGAGCTTGTACAATTAGCCCCCAGCTCTGAAAATGCAGTAGCAAAGAGATAAAAACCTGCATATTTTCCCTTTTCTGTGTCTGCTGCCACAGAGAGCCTGTCTGTGGTTTAGGCAGGTCTGGATCAGCAAATCAATACTTCAAAAACTCTGGAAAGAAAAGTTAGTCCCAGAGCTGTGTAGCCATCCAAATGACTTGCAGCCTCTTTATGGCTTCCAAAACACTAGTTTTTCATTCCCTGATCAGTTCCAAGCTGTGATATAGTAGGAAGAAAATATCTTCCCAGTTCTTTAAAGACTCTCTGCTTTACTGTGATCTATATACCTGCCAATACCAACAACAAAATTAGTCATCTTTTTAGTCCTTCTTTAATATATATATATAAATACAGGGGTTTGAAGGTTTGATTTGAGACCAGAAATATAACTACCTCTTCTCATGGCTGTGTTTCTGAATGTTTATCCTTTATTATGCTTGTCTACATTACCCATCTTGAGAGGAAACACAAGGTACTATCTTTAATAACATGAACATACCCCAGGTATAAGAAAAATAGTTGTGAATAGTTCATCTTTTTCAACAGAAGAGGTCTAACAAGGAAATGGGAACTTTTTTTTCCTACTACTTCTTATACATGGCTTTGATTATCAGCATAAGAATGCCATTTCAGCCAAACCTTGTCCGTAAACCTGATAGAAAGGAAAATGTGGTTTCTAATCTGCGTTAACTGAGCCAAAAGCAAACTCCTGGTATACAGGCAAAATTTGCAGTTGTGTTCCCCATCAGCTGGTGAGTGTGAATGTTCCATGGGTGGAACACACGGGACTATGAGGCACAGTGGAATGGGACATGCAGGGATATATTATCAATATTTGCTGCTACCTCCCCTTTCCAGCAACAGAAACTGCTGAGATCTGAAGAGCTGCACCTTCATGCTTTTGCTCAATGCCGTGTATGCTTCAATCCCACTGTCACTGTGCTATTTGCTGCAATTTGGAGATGGGCAACTTGCTCAGAATGACAGCTGGAAAGCCCATCTTGCCACAAGCTCTTCTTCCCCTTCAGTGCAGTTCAAGTACGAACAGGCTCAACCTTTTGGCACCTGTCAAGAACATTAAAGGTCACTTAATACAGCAATTTTCAATGCATTTTGTGCTGAGCTGGAAGTAGTTCCAGCACAGGCCGTTGTAAGTCACCTTAGTACAGGTACTTCCTAGGCATATGTTTTGCTTCAGAGCATTGCACTGCTTCTGCATGTTCATTACTGAAGCACTGCATTCAGCAATACTGAAAAGTGGGCCAGGGAGCTGCTCTTAAAAGAAGGCTCACAAGTCATACCCTTCCTGCACAGTAGGATCTTCCCCAGATCAGTCAACACATCTCACTTCAGGATCTTTTTGCCCTCTAACATTCCCTCTGTTCTTCATCAGATTTCTCTGTCCTCATGTCCTGTAAAACTCCCTAATGTCCACGCTCCAGTTCCCTGGCTTTCATGATTACATCCATAGGTAACTGGTGGATGATCTGTGTCCTGTAGGCTTTGGAATCTCTCTCCTCCTGCTGCTATCAATGCAACTCTATAGACATGCATAGTGTAATTTCCTAATCCCAGACTCCTGCAACCTCTCATCTGACACCTGGGACATACAATGTTGCATAAATTTGTGCCAAAATTATAAGGTTCCCTCTGTTAAAGCTCATACCTAGAGGATGGATTGTGGAAAATCTTGCATAAAAGGGCAGATAAATCAGATAAACAGACTCCATAAAGTAAGAAGATGTTGAGGGGAGACATGTCTACATCTTGGGCTCGTGGACACTCACTGATCACATTTACATTTCTACTTTGGAAATCACATGAGCAAAATAGACTGCAAGACCATATAAATCATTAAGCAAAATGAATGATTTTCAGTTCTGTTTTTAAATGTCAGCCTTTTTCCTAATGTAGCAACAAGGCTTCATACATACAGATTGCAAGTTAGAGAGGCAGATGATGGTAGGTACCTCTATCTTATGGTAAAATATGCGAGAGAACTGGATCATGTTCCTGAATGAGTAAGGCAGAGCGTGTCCTACAGCACCACCTAGCAGGCTAATTTAGAAGTGGTCCATATCCCTGGATCCATGACTGCAATGATGTGTATGTGCATTAAAACCAGGGTGCCCTTCGGTCTTGTTTCACCTTCCTTGGTGTAACAGCTGCTTCTTGAAACAAGAACCGTGCCAGCGTGGTGATTAGTAAAGCTGGGGTGCTGTTTCTCCCAGTTGTATTAATTATAAATCTCTTAAGAGAAACCATAGTAAGAATGCAATGCCAGATTTTTGAGGTTTAGTGTAAGAAATCTTTGTTTTCTAGATCTCTCCACCTGGTGCAGACACACTTCCCAAAGTCAGATTTCACAAACCCACCCAACCTTTTCTCTGTATTCACCAGCAGGATAAGTAAATCTCAGTGTGATGAGGGATTTTTAAAGACTGAGAGTCTCTGAGTGTTTCAGTTAGTGGGAGTCTGTTGTCTGTCATCACCTACATACATGTTTTCTTTGTGCATCTGCATGAAGTTTGAATACCAATGCCAGCTTACAAATTGTAAGTTTTGGCAGATGATGAAGCTCCATGCTGAGGCTGCAGAACAAAGACTGTAACAGCTCTCTGCTGATATAAAGAGGGATGTGAAGTTTTTTAGGTTTTTTGGTTGGTTGGTTTTTTGTGGTGTTTTTTTGTTTTTGTTTTTTTGGGTTTTTTGTTTGTTTGTTTGTTTTTGTGTTATTTTTTTTTTCTGGCTGCCTCATACCTTGTTAGAACCTTGGCACTTCTCAGAGCTTTCAATGCCCCCATTCTGCTGGATAACCTAGCAGAAAATGATGCCTTTTTGTCGGTTACTATGTTTTCTGCTAATAGTGAGATAAACGTGATGCATAAGAGGGTCTGATGGGTGACAGAGCTGGCAAAAAGTGGCTCACAGGGGGACAGGTGAAAAAGGTGGGATCTTTTCTCTGACTTCTCCCTTTGGGTGGCAGCAAACTATTCACCTGCCTTGCCATACTGCATAAAACCATAACCTAAGGGTAGAACTGTGCCCTGTCACAATGGAGTGTGTTTTCTTAGCAACCTGCTTATTGGAAGTTAAAACCAAGGCTGCCATTTCCAGCTTCTGTTCACAACAGGCTATGCCTAGCCAGGCCTGTTTAGTACTAGCATTTCTAAAAATCAGGTCATCTAGTGGGAAAACATAGGATAAATGTATTCATTTGGATACTTTCATGAAAGTCCTAAAAATCCCCATGAATTTGAATTAGAACTCCTAAGTAGTCAGTTTACAATCTTAGTCCTTTAATGTGAACTCGAGTGTCATGCTAAAATGTCTGGAAACTAAACCTTTACTGTAAGAAATGCTTAACTCAGGGGCTGCTGCAAAGAAAGCAAGACCTGTCAAAATGAATCACAAGTAGAAAGTAGGAACAGCTTGCTTTTATTTCTATTCTGTTGCCTCTCACCCAGCATAACTTCCATTTGGATAGTGAAAAATCATTACCTTATGACTGCCTGGTGTGGAGGAACACTTTAAAACAATCATCCAGCATGAGTGCAAGCTTCCTATAAATGAGACAAACCCAACCTTTCACTATCTCCATCCCAAATAAAGCCCTAACCTGGCCAAAACCTATTCTGTATTCTGTCTTTGCAAGGGCAGCACATCCCAGGGGCAAGGCTGGACTTCCCAGAGCCCAGCCCTCGGATGCCGGTGCTTCCAAAGGGTGCTGCCCTGCCACCCACCTCCTCTAATTCCACGTCTTCCAGGGCCTTCGGGGTGCCCAGGCTGTAGATCAAATCCACAAGGACTTACTGAGAAACCACACTGGCCATATGCTTTGAACAAACAATAACTGTAAAGCAAATTTTAAAAAATCCCTGCGTATGTTATTTTACCATAAGAAATGACAGATAAATCCTACACGACGGATGCCAGCTCTGCCACTTGCTGCCTTAGCGGCAAGCATTCCTGCCCTGCAGCGGAGAGAGCTGAATTAACAATACAGATGTAAAGTATTTCGCAGGAAGAACGTTGGGACTTAGAACACAGAAAAAAGTCATGAGGCGGGCAGAGAGCGGCAGTCCCCGCCTCATGCTGCGGCTGCCCTTGGAGGAGTAGGGGGGGTGTCTCTTGCTCTTCGCCTGCAGGGGCAGCGGGTCGGATCCGCCCCTCGGTGCGTTCGCCCGAGGCCAGGTTCAGAGGGTCGGATCCGCCCCTCGGTGCGTTCGCCCGAGGCCAGGTTCAGAGGGTCGGATCCGCCCCTCGGTGCGTTCGCCCGAGGCCAGGTTCAGAGGGTCGGATCCGCCCCTCAGTGCGTTCGCCCGAGGCCAGGTTCAGAGGGTCGGATCCGCCCCTCGGTGCGTTCGCCCGAGGCCAGGTTCAGAGGGTCGGATCCGCCCCTCGGTCCGCTCGCCCGAGGCCAGCCCCGGGCTGTGTCACTGCAGCCACACCCGGCCGCTGTGAGGGGAGCCGAGCCCCGCCCGCCATGGCGCCTCCGCCCGCCCCTTCCGTCCGCAGCCCCGCCTCGGCCCGGGACCCGCGGTAGGTGCTGGGCGGCCGCGGGGCGGGGGGGGCCGGGGCTGTACATTTGTATCACTCTCCTCTGCTATGTTTTTAATTTCGTGACAGCCGGAGCCCTGGAGGTGGGTGCGGCCCGCGCCCTGTTTCCTGATGGATCGTGCCTTAAGCTGGGCTTTCCCTTCGACTACGTGCGATTTTAAAGCAATAAATTCAGTAACACACACGTGTTATGGCCAAACCTGCCCAGATATCCCTCATCTGAACTTTAGCTGATGCAGATCTCTGAATTCAAGTGAGAATTAAGTGCTTGTGACACCGCAGAGATAGAAAGTATTTCAGCATGTGGGGGAGGGCGCCGTGTAACCGTGACTTCATGGTTACTAAACGATTAAATTAGCAGGATATGGGCCACATAAATTGCCTTGCAGTTTCCGGTTGCTATCCTCATACATAAATTGCACAAAGTTTATGAATAAAATAAAGATGTTGTGCACGGTTAGGGTTGCAGTGGGATATCTGCAGGAGCTGAGCATCTGCACTGACCCCTGAGGAAGGTTTGGAAGCATAAATGCTAAAATGTTTTGTGGGCAGTTTTCCTTTTATTTTCCTGACTATTAACTATTATGAGAAAACAAATGTGGCATTTCCTGCTTACTTTTGCATTCGATGTGCACTATCACATTTGATCATGCAAGGAAGGAGTTTTTATTAGGTGATGCAAGAAAGGAGAGTGGAGTTTTCAGTGTGGTCTGTCCTTCCCCACACGGGTATGGATGTAAGCTGAAGGGGGACTTTTTCCTTGAAGCATTTCTAATCTTAAAACGATGTTATCTGTCTCCAGTGGGAGGCCATTCTCTGACAGGAGAAACCTCTGAAGTCCCTGCCTCAGCTTCACATGAGGATCAAGTGGTAGGCTCCCTACAATCATCCCCTTGGAAGTGCTTCCCCCTGCACTGTAAATGACATGACCTTTTCCATCAGATCTAAATACCAGATTTGCTGAGAGGTCATAAACTTCAAAATGGTCGTTTGGTATTAAGTACTACCATTTTCTGGGTTTTAGTTCTATTATCAAGGAGATTTTCTCCTGAAATTTGGTTTCATCCAAGGTCTCGGCTCTTTGGCGTGTTTTTCTTAAATAAGATTGTCAGAAAAACACTCACCTCTGTCTTCAGCAGAATATAAGAATACCACTAGTTATTACACTAAAAAATACATATTAAATTACTGTATGATTACATACATCATTGTTTTTATTAAGCACTCAGTGTGTGTTTAGTGCAGCATAAATATTAAACAAGATTATTCTCCCCCTGGTGGGTTTACAGTCTGAAAGATCTTCATAGGAAGGAGTAGTAATAACATATCATTAAAACACCCCTTTAAATTAATCTCTTTTTGTTTCCCTGTGGTTAACTTTCATTTGCTCTTGATCATGACTGGTGTATCCTGGCATGTTCCTGTGGTGCTGTTTGATGATGTTACAGACCCCAGTTGTCCACTCTGCCCCTCTGTGAGAAGTTCTTGTTCAGCACATGTGGAAGGAGAGCATGTGTCCCTGCTTCAGCTGCTGCCACACAGAGCCCAGCAGCATAGCTGAGACCCACCTTTGATGGCACTGCACGCTCAGACTTGGTTGTATCAAAGCTCAATTCCCTTCTTCCACCTTGGCTTTCTGTGAGGACAGCTGGAAACACTCATGTCTTTAACAGCTGCAGCAAGATTCTGTGAAGCTCGTATGTGAAAGCCCTGAGAGAAGAGACTCTGCAAATGGAAAAAGTGGTGCCCAGTTTTCACTGATTTCTGCTGGATTTAGGTGCCTAATTCACTTTTATACCCTCCCAGTAGGATTGTTCTAGGCGGGAATTTTGTATCCAATAGAATTTTTTTTAAGAGGAAATTGGAGCTTTCCTGGGAAGAGCATGTAATACGGCTTGGACCATAAAAAGAACTGATGTTTCCCAAGGGAAGCATGACTCTTGAACTGAATGAGTTGGCAGGTTTGAAAGTTTTTAAGTTTATTTGCTTATTTAAAGAGTCATAACATAGTCATAGGCCCTGAAACAATTTATCTTCCAGTTTCTGCTCTAGACTGAACATAGTATTTGTCAGAGAAATTATTTCAGAGTCAAATTTTTAAAAGTAGCTGCTGAAAGCATGCTGCTTTCTGAAAATACCTTTTTGCTGAATAAGCTAGAACCACTGCCTGGGAGTTTAAATCTGAAAGAAAAGAAAAAAATGTATAGAAAGCACATACTGTTTCTTGTTGGTTTTTGATTGTTTGGTTTTTGTTGGTTTGTTTTTTTGTTTGTTTGATACTGAGCTTGACTATCCATGAGTACAAACTCCTAAAGGAAAATTCTGTCTCCTGAAATTTTTCAAATCAAAATGTGATCCTGTTTGGAAAGTTGTTGTCAAACTCAGCTTATTGAATTTAGTATTCAGGTTACTGATTAAAATTTTTGCAGCTGTACTGTAGAGGAGGTTGGCATAGACTGATCTAATTATTGGCTCTTTCTGACCTCAGTACCTGTAGACTGTATAGTGGAAGGCAGGACTGGGATTGTGCTAGCAAGGACTAGACAAGTATGTTGGGTAAATACAGGGTATATATTGATTGCTGAGGGAGGAGGAAGTATGGTGGCTTTAGTATTGTCTTTATTGTGGTAAATTGATTTACTGGAGGAAAGGGAGAAGTTAATTCTTCGTATCAATCATCCTGTGTTGCAAGGCCCCAAAAATTATTGTGTATCTCTTCCTCTTGTAAAATTGTTTTGCATTTTGTTAATGTAAAAAATTGTTTCTTTGGTTATTGTGCTCTGCTTCTTCTCATGTTTTCTGCTTTGGTTGTTTGGGGTTTTTTTTAGCACTAGAGAGATGACAAGCCTATCTATGCACACTTTAATTCCTGGTTTTGTGTTACAAACAGGTTAGGATTTGACTATGGCAGTGCGGTTCCTGTGGAAGGCATCAGTGTGGTTCAAGAAGCACAAGATCACTGTGTTGGCCGTTTCTTGCATGGGACTGCTTGGCACTAACCTTTCCTATCACGTGTTTCCTGAGCAGACATTCAAACTGCTGCATGAGTGCTGGTCAGAGGGGCAGCCAGCTGAGCTTTCGGAGAAGCTCTGTGGTGTGTTTCAGGATGTCCTTCAAGATACTGGTGTGAAGTCCACTGGCTCCTACAGAGCCTTTGCAGCTTCTAGCTTCCACCCTGTGAGCGCTGGAATTCCCTGGCTGCCTGAAGGCTGTTTGGTGGGCATCCCGCCTAACTTTGATAGCACAGCTGAGGATAAAAAAGGAATAGTCAACCATGTTGTTGTAATAAATGGCAAGGAAGTAGACTGGGAGAGCAGTGAAGGTGTGGCTTTGAAGGGAGCTCTCACATTTTCCCTTAAAGCTCAGAAGTTTGCCATTGCCAGAGAAGTTGTGTACTTGCAGAATGGCAGCCCTTTAGCAAGTGCAGTTGTGGCTCCAACTTGCTTGGTTGGGACGTTTGTCTGTGGGAGCGCTCTAAAGCTGCTGCTGGGGTTATCCAGTGGCCCTGTGATCCTCCGGGGCCTCTGTAACCTTGTCACTGCCATGGGAGGACTGCTCTGCTACTATGTCTCTTCTGATGCCATCACCTATCACCTGGACTGCAGGGCGGACTCGAAGGCAGCCAGGCTTTCCAAGGACTATGCTAGCGGTGGCCTTGAATTTTATGATAAAATCTTGTCCCGCAACAGGATTTTTCGTGGTTTGATGGGCAAAGAAGGGATGAAAATGTATGCCCCGAGTGGTAACCTTTTCCCAAGGCACTGGTTCAGAATAAAGTATACCCCATACACTTACCGGAGAACTTTGATTCTTAATATTTTAAGAGAGCTCCAGGCATCTGATGGGAGTGCTTGAATTTTAAACTTGTGAATTATGTATTTTGGAACACTGCTGTGCTGCTTTTTTTCTTTTTTTTTTTTTTCTTCTGTATCTTCATTAGAATTTTGGGGTTTATTTTTGCATATAGTTCAGAAAGAGTTATTGCACGTTTCTTGAATAAAGAATTCTCTCTTAAAATATTAAAGACTTGCTTCCAAAGTGCTCGGTTCTGTGTGCATCTCAAATCACAAGACTGCTGAGAAGGGAAACTTTTCAGACACTGATCTGGAAGTTCTGCTGTGCTGCTTTGCCTTCCTGCCATTTCAGTCTGGCAAATTGCAAGGTGCAAGTCCAGCGGAGGTTTGGGGATCATTATAATTTAAACTGAGGTGTTTGCTCTTTCTCCTGTGGAACAACACAGATATTTAAAAAAATGGGCGGTCTGTATCATGTGGTTACATAAATATCAAGACAGAGTGTTTCTGTTCTGTGTAAGTTCTTGTGCTGTGTATATTCTTATGCTGCAGTCACCATTCTTCATGGTGAGACATTAGTTATGCTGCAATTCCTACCAGTACAGACAGTTTATTACCAGCACCTGCATAATTTGCTTAAATCTAGTTCTGCTCTCTCTAGTACATGGTGACTGCAATGTCCCCAGGAGTGGTAGTGTGTAAGAGGACTGTCCTGGATTGTCTTCTCACAAGTAGGATAAGCATGTTGAGAAAAGGTTTTTCTGCTTGCTTTGGTAGAGTTTTTTGTTTCATTTAAAAATACGTGTAGATGTATGTCACCTGTTATGTCAGTGATGGCAAGGTATGAGACATAAGTCTGACATTTGGTGCAGAAACTGGTAAGGTCTTGGATGCAGAGTTGCCAAAGGAGATTATTCTCCTGGCTCAACAAGATTTTGTCTGGCAGGCCAAGCTTTGCCCAGGATTACTTATCTTCTGGAGAAGTCTTTAGTGCATGGGCAGTAAGCTTTCCACTATAGTCTCGCCTTGATTTTCAAGGTGATAGTTTTCAAACTTTGTGGTTCCTTCTTTCCTATGTTTCTATTGCTGTTCCAGTAGCTCTCCCTGGTGACGTCAACACAGTTCTCATCTCTGTCGTCATTCTCACCAGCAGCTTCTATTATTTTTTGTCTTCTCAGTCAGAGATGTGCTGAGTGTCCTCTCTGCCCTGGCTTTGTCCTTTCTTCATCTGCCTCAATAAGAACTGTCACACCTGTGTTTGCTCAAAGCATTACTGAGTTCTGTTTCCCTTTTGAATCACATGGTGACATAAAATTGATATTCTGGCTGCTGAAGCACTGCTGTTGCTTTCCATTGCTGAAGCCATGTGTGTGAGATGTTTGAGTTTCTGCTGAAGTAATCTGTGCCATATGCTTCTGAAACATCACCTATTGCTTGCACTTATCCTCAGCAGGTCATGAGATATCTCTCTGGTGTTTTTCTGGCTGTAAGGCATAAAGCTATTGTTTTTGTGTCCTTTTTGAAAGAGTGATAAAATTTTCCTGGTCTGTGGAATAAGAAGAGACTTTACTTTTAGGCAGGGGTCTTTAAAAGCTTTGAGCTTTTTTTTTTATTATTTACTTGTCTTCCAGATAAATCCAATATAAGACATCACAGAAGTTTGTTGGTAGTGACATAGGGACTCAAGATTGGAATATAATTCCTGGTTTATATAGTCTGTGAGTTTATTTCATCCTCCTGTTACTCCTTCATACAAATCTAAACTCTGTGAAATATTCTGAGGGAGAACTTGGCCCATTTAGTTTATGTGGTTGAAGGAGCTGCTGCTACATAAAGAGTGCAGAGAGGAAATCAAGGCCTTCTTGGCGATTTACAACAAGTAATAGTTTAAACAAAATGAAATTAAAGTAATCTACTTGTCTTCTATCACTCTTTACCGTTGCTTTTCATCATGATGCCTGCAGCTAGTGTGGTTATTTGACATTGTTGGGGTGTAAAGCCCCAGTGGTGTAATGGGTTTTGCAGCTGTGCACTTCACTAGACTCTTGCAGTGGGATTCTCCAAGAAGCTCCATGTATCTATAAATGCTGTGTCCCATTTAACCTTCTCTGAACTGGCTGTGGCACATTGGTGTTGGTAAGGAAGGGCTGGCTAGAACTAAGATGCATGACCCTTCTTTCCACAGACAGATTCTTGCCAAGGGCTTACACACCTCCCTCTCTATACAGTTGAGCATAGTGTCAATACAGGGAAAACAGGAACTGCAATCACAATTGCTTAGTAAGATTTCCCTGAACTTTGGGAATGTGCAGGTAGTCCTGGAAAAGATTTTTGTGTGTATGTGTTGCTAGGTAATTGCTGTGTGCAAGATCACCCGTGCTATTTGGCAAGTAAGGATAGCACAGATCAAATACATGGCCATAACAGTACTCGTGAAAAGTCTTTTGTTATACTGCAGGTGTTTTCCTGTAGGTAGAACTATCATTGAAATCAAACGTGAACTCTACATACTGGTAATAAAAATGGTCTGGTTTTGAGAGTATCCCAGAATTAAAGGTGGAAATGGAAATGTTCCATATTAAGAATGGTCTGATGTAGAAAAGCAAGTTCATTCAATGGCCCAGAAAAGGCCAAACAAATCAGTTTTCAGTAAATCGTGTGATATAGCCTCCCCCAGCTCTGAAGCTAAAAATCTGAGGAATTTGAAGAACTTGTTTTAGTATTAACTGGCTTGTCTTTTGCTGCTCAGACAAGACACACTTTGTATAAATTTTTGTGTAGAAAAGCAACAAAAAATGTTAAGCTAAAAGGAATTGCTAGGAGATGTAGATAAAAGAAGTCTAAGTCTAGAAACTGTAAAAGCAAAGATGTCAGTGGAATAATGAGCTCTCATAAAAATGGATACTATCTACAGATATGAACCTCTCTGTCTGGTGAAGTGATTAAAGGATGAAGAAGTATAAGTAGCAAATGACCAAAATGAGCTGCTAGTTTAAATTTAGATAAAATCTGGTTTAAAGAGGGATTTGCTTGACTGGTTTATTTGTGTTATTATCCTGAATGTTCTATGTAACCGGAAAGAAAATGATCCTTGTAACTTCTTTTTTATATAAATGCAATTCTTGCTGCTTCATAAAGCTTTAGTGGGTGATGCTGCAAGAGATGAGGGTTGGCCACCAAGGTGCTTTGCTCAGAATTCCCACTGAAGTGTAAGAAATGTACTCCAGGACCTGACTCAGATATTTCTTTATCCTAAAAATTGCAGTTTCTTGTTGTGGAGGTATTTTCAGATGGTTTAATGGTCAAAAAGATAAAGTTGTCTGAAAAGAGCAATATTGAGACCTAGACAGTTTTCTTGAAGACAAACAAGTGGAAGTCATCTGATTACAGCAATTCCAGAATCAGCTGCTATGGGTATCTGGCTTCTCTAGCAGTTTACAGAAGCAGGAGCTTCAGAAAGAGGGAAATCTCTACCCAGGTGGCACTGAGTAAAGCATGTGGACTTGCCCAGAGGAGTTCAGTTGAAGGGCAGTGGTCCTTTAGAAAAGAGCCTTTTTTATTACAGTAGAGCACTGCTATCACCCCATTTCACATTAAGGTGGTTTCCAGAATTTGACAGGTAAGATGGTGAGAGAGCTGACTGCAGAGCTGTGGAGCTTCTTGCCCTGCAGGGAAAGCTGGTGGTGTTGGGAGAAGTGATGCTGAGAAGAGCCTACTACTGTTTTGCCCTTGGCTGCAGCAGTTGTGAAACAACCACAGTGACAAAGTGTGGCTTGCATGGGTGGGGTGTGAATTTGAATGTATGAATCAAATCATAATGACTGAAACACAAGTGGCTTTCACCAGAGGAACAAATGCAGAGGATCCATCAAGGAGTGCGTACTGCTATGTGCAGAATGTGGACCCTATCCTGCAACTGTTATCTGCTCCTGTTCACTAAAAGCTCCATGTAGCAAGTGTGATTACATTCATATAAAAATCAGTAAGTTGCAGACAATCTGCTATCCATGCATCCAGTCTCTCCTTGATTTCACTCATCTCAGCTGGAAGTCTATATTATTCTGCCTTTCAAGCAGAACAGTGCTGATGTAGGAAGACATACTTAAGATCTTGGAATAAGGAGGGCACCTTCAGGGAGAGAGAAATTTGGTTGTTGTCAAAACCAGACTAAAGAATAGAAAAAACTTATTATTCTCCAGGAATTGGTATGTTAGACAAATTCAACTGAAGGCACTGAAAAATGGCTTATGGATGTTTTGCTGGGCATCTTTTTCACTGACAATATATTGGTTTGTTAAGTTGAAGTGAGTATATTTGGGCTGCTCAAACTGCCAAATCCATAAAGTAGAGAAAATTACTAAAATTTGGCCAGAAATCCATCTGTTTTTCCCATCTGGAAAAGTACAAGCCAAACTCTTAAGCTTCGTAGCCAGAAATGAACATTGAAATATCTCAGCAGTTGGAATTATTTACTGTCCTCAGTAAGACCAAGTTTGCCAAAATCTACCAGGTCTTCAATTTTGAGAGAAAGTGTGTTCTTAAAAACTCAGTTTTGTGTCCAAAAATGCACTTTGATAAACACAGCCAACCCAGGTGTACTTTTTTTGATTCCTACCTTAGTTTTTCTGTAGGAAAAACATACTGATAGAAGAATTTGTGGTGCTCTCAGCTTGTCTTGAAAAAATAATTGTCCCCCAAATCATGCTTACTGGAGAACTTTTTCCTGTTTATTTTTTTTTTCCTCCCATGGTTGAACTTCCATCATCTGGAAAGTTGATCCTCTTTCCAGTCCTGACCTGGTTTCTCAGAATCACTTTCTGCTTTGGTTTGCAGGAGTATTACCTTGTTAATGTAGTCAAGGTGTTAACAGCTTCTTTCAATATAAATAAGTAACAGATGAAGCTGAAGCTGTGTCCTCCTTTGTGTATAATAAAACTGCTTCTGTAGAAGTCTTACAAAAGCAGATCTCATTAGGTTGACTAAGAGTATTTAGAAAACACAAGACATTGTGAGCCTGATCCCAGGTTCACAGTTCCAGCAGTTCTTGCAGAGTGAACATGAAGAAAGGAAATGGAGTATCCAAACAACTTTTATCCAGTAACTGTTTAGTGGTTTAGTGCAGACCTGCTGACCTCTAGAAGCTTTGTTTCTATCATATGCTGGAAATTTTCCAGTGGGAATGTTGTTGTTTCTTCATTCTCTGTTTCATTTCCCCTTGCTCTGTTACTCTAATTGCCTCTTCTGCCTACTGACTCATCTTACAAGCTGCTTTAGCTTGCTCAAGCAAGATTTGTGAACTTTTTAGTGCTCACTTGCTGCTTGCACTTTCATTTGCACCTCCTACTTTTTCCTCAGTACTTACCTGCCAAAGACCACAGCAGCTTCCATTTTCCTGTGTTTTACTACATTTAGTCTACATGTTTTCTCAGGGAAAAATGCTTTTGACTACATGAAAAATAGGCATTGTAGTTAAAATCTTTCCTATTTTGCCATAAGAAAATAATTTGATGTTACTTTTGAAATTTCCGCTTAGCTTTACTCTTTAAAAGATGTATTTCTTATTTGCTGCCTATGGCACCCAGTTCACTTTTGATCTTAATTTGCCTCTGTCACTTTTAAGCTGTTATTCCCTTTAAGCCCTTAGAAACTGTTTCCTGTTCCTGAAAATTGCAGGGTATTTCATATACTTCTGGCTAGGTGAGGTATTGTGAGTTGAGAAGTTATAACTTACGCAGTGCTGTTAGCTGCTTGTACTTAGGCACATCCATGTGCTGGTTTTGAGAATTGTGGATTCTTATATTGCCAGTTACACTGAGGACTTTATACATGGGTTTTAATTATCTGCCACAAGCAGCAGCAGAGGGGTCTGCTGGGTTTTGTCTGCTGAAAAGAACACTTAATTTTGATAAAATATTTTTAATGAGTCTTGCAAGGATGAGGGGTTTGGAATGAGGAAGAAAAGTGTAGGCAAAACCAAAGAAACTAATCCCATGTTCCTTACATGCTCTAAGTCTTGATGTTTACAGAGATGTGTACTGCACAAGAATTGCAATGCATTCTGTAACCAATTGCATCTGATTTCTGGGTTGTCTGTTCAGTGCATCCTCAAGCAGCACCTTTTCCATCCTTCTCAGCTCCTTGTATGCAGGCCTCTTCCAAGTATTCCAGGTAACACAAAGCTTCTGCTTCAGCCCCCTTACCCAAACCAGTTGCTCTTCAGTGCTCCTTTGCCCTGGAAGCAGCTGCTGCTCTGCCACTGCAGATGTCACTGAAGCAAGCCCTGATTTAGAGGAGATGAAAACTCAGTGTGATGGTTCCCTCTCCAACTTGCACTGAGCAACATGGCAGTTCAATATCCCAATGGCACTACCAGGTGTGCTGATCCAAAAAGCCCATGCTACTGCTATTTCCAGCCAAAGAAAATGGAACTTTGCAGAGTTCTGTTACCACAAATATAGTGGTCAATATCAATGTGAATTGGCTAAGACTGAAGCCATAATTTGTGATATAAAAATCTGAAGTGGGATTTTAGAAGTGCAAACTAGTAAATTACACCACTGTAGCTATTAAGAGATTCAACTTATGAGGAAACAAAGATAAAACTATAACCTGCATTAGTATTTTAAAGCTACATTGATTCTTAAATTAATTACTGCACAGTGAAATACTGGATGCGTTTCTCAGGGAAGATTTAAAATTAAGATCAAGCCATGTTGTAAATAACAAGCCTGTTTTTTTTTTAAATATCTTTTCTCCCCCATTTTTTTATTCTTCATTTTCTGACTAGACTGGAGGCAGCTATATAAATATTTCAGACAACAGAGCAGGGTAAGAATTACTCTGTAGAAAGTTTTCCTTGTAAGATCTTTTCTCATTTGGGATGAGTTTCATTGCCTCAGTGACCATGTTTTAAAAGTATGTTATATAATTCTCTGTAGATACCCATAGACAGCTGTATTTATGGTTTTTGGAAACTTCATGTAATTTAGGCATAAATCTTGAAGTGTATTTTATAGTTCCTCATTAATAATAGTTGAGAATTATGCTCATCTAAGGCAGCACACATAAATTCTTAATGTTCAGACATTCATTATATGCCTGTGATGGTTAGAAGTTGCCATAGGAAAATAAAAGCCAGTGATCCCAAAGATTATTTTTATATATTCTTTTAAGCAACTTGGAAAATTGTGTTCATCCCCTAACAGTTATTTCCCTTTGATTTCCACATTCTTCATCTTAACCTAAAGATATCATACTGAATATTGAAAAAGTCAAGTCAGCAACCAGACAAACTTTTTATTGAAGTTTTCATTAAGCATGGTAGAACCTTATAAAAGGAAATGCTGAATCCATCATTTTATGGAAGTTATAAATTCAGGTAATTTTTTTGCAATTGCAATTTAGAGATCCTAATCATGTTTGCCTATATCTTAGATGAAGACAGCTGTGGCACAGTTGCAGGTGGCTGGATGAAAACTTGGCATGTGTACGATGGCTTTACACCTGTGAAGGTGAAAAGACAAAGGTTTTTTCTTGCTTTTCTAGCCAGAACATAATTTATGTATTGCAAATTTAAGTCATGCTTTAGCAATTGCAAATTGAGCTGTAAAAACATTTCTTTCAATTTTTTTTTTTTTTTTACTTTCCAGTAGCAGAACTGGATATATAGAGGCATGGAAATTATCTGAGAGGTGAATGAGAAGAAGAGTAATTGGGATTTTCTACATATTAGGGATTTCTTTCAGTTAGTATTAAAGGAAAAAATCTCTGCTGAGACCTCACAATAGATGAATCAAAAAGGTACATTTTCTTCTGGAGTCACAGGGGACTAGATCTTTTTTTCTGCATATGCAGAAAAAAAATGCAGTAGCCAAGCATGATGCCATTTTCTGAACAAGCAGTTCAGCTGGCACACACATTTATTACTTCCTTGATCCCCATAAAAAATTTGCTTGCACTGGAGAAGTGTTATGTAGAAATACTAAAGGGAAGTTCACCTGTAGCACAGATTTCCCAAATTTTAGCATGGCTGTCTCTGAAGTTTATTTTATTCTGAGGCTGGAAAAAGATTTGATGCAGCTTTGAACTCTGCAAAAATGTATGTGTGCATGTTCTGTGATTGGATATGTCCAAATTTTTTCTCCTTTTACTGAACATTGTCATGTTGGACTTTACAATATGTTGTCTGGTCTGAAATAATTGTTTCTTAGCTGTTTTTTATAGGTGTTTGGGTGCATGTTGGCTTCAGCCTAAACTATGAAAGCTTCTGGAAAAGAACAGACCTACTATGCACTAGTTTTATTTCCTGGTGTTGCTCTGATTTTAATCTTAAAGATTTTCTACTCAATTTGGCTTTAAATGGTACAGAGAGAGCCAATATTGATGGCCAAATCCAACAAAGGTGCTTCCCTCAAACCAGCAGGAGGCATGGCTGATGCTGTGATACAAATTGGAAGCGAAGGAAGGTGCATCACCCCAGCACAAGCTCTGCTTACCTGGCAGGCAGAATGCCAGGCTCTGCAAGTGACCCGGTCGTGCTGCTGCCGACCAGGGAAGATTCCTGCTCAGCCCCTGGGTCACTGCTCCTGGATCTGGGGAGGGGATCAGACTGCTCTGTGCTCAGAGCCACCCAAAGCTTGGCCCATTACCACTGGGATCTGGGATGTCCTTTTATCACATGGCTGCAGGAGGTGACACTGCGCCCACTGTGTTGTGCCACATGTTAGCGTGCATGTTGAGAATATAGATCTGTGCTAAATCGTCTCTTCAGGCTTATGATTTGTAGATTTAAACCATAATCTCCTGGAGATTATATGAGAGAGGGAGTTGCAGGCACGAATGGATGAAGGGGATCCCAGTGTCATGGTGCAGGAGGAAATTTAGGAATTGTGGCTTTGGAAGAGGAAGAGACAGAGGGAATATTATGGTGGGTTAAACAGAATGGGGACTGGGATACTTGTGTCATGCAATCCAAGGAATATTTCCATCATATTCATTGTAGCTAATGTGGAAAGTGTTTAACTCCTTGGGAAACAAGGGACTGAAACCAAGTAATCCCACAAGGAGGCTGACCTCACCACAAAGCACTAATCGGGTTTTCCTTGGACGGATTATTTTCAGCAGTGTGGAACAATGTACCCTCTGCCTCCTTCTCAAGTCTTATTTTACCTTGGGTTTTCTTTTTATGTTGGCTTCCTAAAAAGAAAAAAAAAAGAAAAAAGAATCAAACCAACACTTTCATTGCTACTAAATAGGTTATGGAGAGGAAAAAGACTGCTAAATTATGATAAAAAAAGCCCCTTTCTATAGACTTTGGCACAGAAATATTATCACCTTGTGTCTTTTACAATTTTCTATCTTTACAGCACTTTTTAGTACTTTGTAATTTCCTTAGGATTAGTTTCCATCCAGGCTATCAAAGAGCATGCAATATAAATTTCTTATTGCATGAACAGGTTCCATGAAAAGCAACGTGTCAAATACAGATTATGTTGTAGCTGTTTTATTTTCTTGGTGTTTAATGTGTGCATCCATCACACCATCAGAAACTCATTGTACATTTTGTAACTCAGCTATTAAAGGTTTTCCACCCTGCAGTTTGTGGATGGGTTCATGGGCTGTCAGCTATGAAACAGTGATTCCCTAGCTTAAAAATGACTGCTCAATGTCCCTATAAATAATTTAAGGAAAATCACAAATTCAGAAGTTTTCCCCTGCCCTGTTTCTGGGGGCAGGGGAATAAATATATTGTGGACCAAAGAGCAGTGGTTTGCCAGGCAGAGAACATCCAGGGAAGCCTCTGTGTGTCAGATGTGAACTTTGTGTCCCTCTTTGCAGGCAGGCAGTCACACATGTACTGGCAGCAAATCAGTGATGAGCATATGTGCTTGAGTAACTCCTGCCCAGTGGGGATAACACTTGACATTCTCTCTGAAAGAGAACTTTTTTCAGGAATTCAGCAAGGCACAAAGACTTCGAGGACATGACTGCTTTTCCTGGAATTAACAGGCTGAATGGAGTTGCAGGCTGAGATTCTTTGGTTCACCTAATGTTACATCTGCCATGTATAATCCTGGGATTTTAAGTGCCCAGGCCATGCTGATAGGAAAGCTAGTATCTAGCTCGAGGGCTTGATTAATGAGAGTCAAACCAAGGGGAAGGGAGACTGGCTCAAGGTTGCTGTCATCTAATTAATAAGACTAAAATGAAGAGTCTGCATTGTGGCAACTCTGAATTATTTATTTACCACAGATGGACAGGATGCCATTTGAGTCAAGAGGGTTTGGCCAGACACTGGCTTTGCTTAAAGCCTGGTGTCAGGCACATGCAGCAAGTGTCTTGTCTTGCCAACTGAGCCATTTTCTTTTTCCCATGGAGCCATGGCCCTTTAGCAGCCCAGATGTTGGTCCCTCAGAAGGAACTGAGTGATCCTTCTCTAAGAGGCAAGACTTTTATTTGTGCCAAATTTGCCATTCAAAAAAAATAGGGTAGTTCCAAGGTGCCTTCAATGTTCTGTCCCTAAAAATTTCTGTTTGACCAATAATGGAGAAAAATGATCAGCACAGCATTGCTATTTCTCTGTGGTAACTGTTTGCCAAGTAAATGGTACCATAGGTTTGATGTGTAGATTATTTTCAGGCAGCTCTCAGTTTGTGCTTACCAAGATAGCAGGGGAACAGGTGCCACATCCTGGCTATGGCTCCTACCTGGATTTTCAGTGTGCTGTGTGTGCCAGCCCAGCATGGGCTGGTGAGAGTGGCAGGCACCATTCCAGTCCCCCTGACCTCAAAGCAGAATGGGTTTTGTGCACCGTCAGCCTAAAGATCCTGTATTTGGTCTGGTTTGTTTGGTGACTGGCTTTAACAAAAATTAATATTATAGGGAAAAGCATTTTGTCCAGTTAAGTATTCACCATCACCAAACTGGTTGCTGCCATCCAACTTTCCAAGTATCTCATGTAACTTCACTCCTATGTGAGGATGAGGATATCTTCTATTTGGAGATGTTTGTCTGATGTCTGTCCAGCATATTTAATCTTTCTTGTATAACAGAGGACCACTAACATGATATAGTTTTCTAGACAGACAGAATCCACTTTCTTTATGCAAATATGTTATTTGGAGTCAACAAGAAATAGAATGGTTGCACTGGAAAAGGGTTGCTAGCTGTGAGTTCAGAGACAGAAGGGTTTTGCTGCAGAACAGTAAGAGAGCTTGAGACTGTTTAAAACTATAATATTTTAATGTGCTAAATCTCAGTTCCCTGAACTCACAGTCTTTTTATATTATGGTAAGCTTGTCATAACTTGCAGATGTAGGCTGGTAAATAATCTTATATTTAGCAAATCGGAAAAGAAAATTAAACTTTCCCTGTAGAATTTTTTTCTACTTAAACTTACTGGAAAAATGCAAGATGACATGAACTGTGACGTACCAAGACAGCAAATTTAGATGAGCTTTTTCCTGGGGATGAATATTCAAGGACACTGAAGCATTTCTGCTTCAATTCTGAAAAAGATGCAGACAAAGTAAATTCTAGGTTTGTACTGATTTCTTTTCTTTGCACATCAGGTACCAAGGCTTTTGCCAGTTTTTATTTTGGCATGCCTTATTATGAGGTTTGCTTGCCAAGGCTGTAGAGAAACATCATTTGTTGGCAAGATGGACTAGATGACATAATGTTCATGGTCGTTCCTTGCTGCAGCTTCTTTACTTCTGCTAAACATTGCAGCACTGTTGTTTGGAGGTTTTGTTATTGCCCACTGAAGTAAAAGCTACTTGCTTATAATAAAATAAAGTGCAATGTATTTGAAAGATATGAGCATTTATCAAAGCTCTATTCACAGGGTTTGGGTGTCTGTGGGTCACATTTTCAAAGGTGCCTAAAAACATAATAAACATGTGGAGAAACATGAAGTGACTGAGAGCCTAAGTGATAGTTTGCTCTTTGAACCCAATCTCCTGGTAATGAATGTTTCTCTACTGAGCAAAAGGATTTGGAAGAACAGATTTCCACCTATTTTACCACGTGAGAAAAATCTATTAATCTCTCTCCCCTCTGCAGGGGTGCTATAAATGCACCAAACCATGAAGTTAAGTGTTTTTATACCTTGTAATGATAAATTGTCCATGTTACTCTTCTTTTAAAAGCAGGAACTATATAAGGCACTTCTTCAGGAAATTGGCTCTCTCCTCATTAAACTAATCTTTCACCCCAGAACATGGAGTATTCCACGTGTTCACAATCACTAAAACATGCTCTCACCATTAAGTTGTTAATGAAGGTACCTAAGTAAGAGATACCATTACAGTCATTACCTAGTGACAAGATATAAAATTATTCTGACACCTCATCTTTTAGGCTGAATTCTGTTCTCATTTGGTGTTTCATTATCAAGATAGGAATTAAAATAATACAGACAGGGTTTAGCAAATTTGTTTCTGATCTTGAAGCCATATGGTCCTGTTTCATGATGGTAAGTGCTGCGACCTTCATCTGTAAGCAGAAGAGTGGCAGTAAATAAAGATGTTAAATAATTCCTATGGTTATTGTTCTAAAAAACATGACATAGGTGAATGGGAAATTGCCTAAACTAGAACTGGATAATCACCATTTACTTTGGCTGTCCCTGGACCACAGGATCCTATCCTAATCCCCTCTCTCTCCATCACCTGAGATTTAGATCTGGCCAGAACCTGTGCTGCTATTATCTTTTCTTTCTTGACACATCAGTGTTTTCTTTTAAAAGTAGCTATG
Source organism: Molothrus aeneus (assembly GCF_037042795.1). Taxonomy (NCBI): domain Eukaryota; kingdom Metazoa; phylum Chordata; class Aves; order Passeriformes; family Icteridae; genus Molothrus; species Molothrus aeneus. The sequence continues at coordinate 26,451,483 of NC_089652.1, forward strand.
ACTTACATTTTTCTATGTTCAAAAATTACAAAGTCATAAATATCTGACTGATCTGTCCGATCAGAGATCACAACAGACTTTTAGGTAGTTGGCAGAGTAGACAGAGACCCTGTTCTGTGAATTTGCTTTCTGTTTGTTTATTTATTTTGAGGACAACATGTAGTAATGTGCATTATATTTAAGTAATGTGTGGATGTGTTCGATGTGTTTATTTTCTTTTGCTTCAGCTGCAGTGATCAGCAAATGCAAGTGCAAAGCTGAGTAGAGATAAATTGTAATGCTAGTAAATGGTTTGCCAGAGCCTCATTACTGGGAGGAAGCAGTAATGCCAGTTTGCAGCTAGAAGCATTTTTAAAGTAGCATTTCATTCTAGCAGAAGGGAGCTTGATCTGCTGCAGGAGAGTAACATCTGTGCACACGCTGTAGGGTGCACCTGCACCAGCATTTCTGTTTGGTCCTGGAGCATGATTTTGAAATGTCTCTCCTAACTCTGCTGAGTGTTACTCCCCATCACCTTGGCTGGTTATCCAGTGTCACCCAGAGCCCCCATGTTCCTGCACACCCCACAGCAGGCCAACAGCCTGACCTGTAAAAGCCTTGCCCCAGGGGGCTGCAGCACAGGCACCACGTTATTTCACACGTGGTGATTTGAAAAAAGCCAGCTCCCTGTTGTGGCATTACCATAGCAGCAGTAATAACAGTAATAATGACAGTAATGATGGTGTCTCACAATAAGAAGGGCCATCCTGTAATGTGTGTGTGACCTTTCTAAGAGGGAGGGAGCCCTGATCCTTATGGACACAAGCCGGCCTGTGCCTCCAGGAGCTGGGAATCACTGGCCACATTTTACCTCACGGTATGCACATCTTGTCTATAATTTATAAGAAGAAATACTTTCCCTCAAACTTGGAAGTACAGGCTGTCCACAAGGTTTTGCACCACAAAATGCCAGGGCTGTCCTGTTTTGACCACTGATGACAAAGGTGAATTTTGTTCATGGTGATGGTGTGTTTATATTTGAAAATTAAAGGAAAGGAGACAAAAGTAGTACCTGCATGTCTTGGAGAATATTTGCACGACTGGAGAATTATTTAGAGTTTTGTATGTACAGTCCTGCAAGAACAGCATTTGATCAGAAATTCAGGACTAATTGCAAGCAAATATAAACTGGTCAATCTCAAACAAATAGACAAGAAAATATGAGATTGAGTGTATTCAGGCATTAAAAGAAGAAAAGGACAGAAAGACCAAAACCAACATAAAGAATGTCAGTCAATGGAATAAGGACATAGAACTGATACATATGCATTGACTTCATATTTTGAACTTTTGAGTCACTTTTCCTTGGTTTCCTGTGTTTTTTTTATCTCCATGTTGATGCCAGAAATATTGTGATAGCATGGAGATCTACTGTGTGCAAGAGTTTGCACGTATGAAGCTGAGATTGCAAGTACTTTGGGGCTAACACCAAGTCTGTTTATTAGCCTAGAGACAAACAAGCTCCATGAATACCATTTATTCATTTGTAATGATTAAATAACACAAAGGAAATTGATTTGGAAATAACTATTCAAAGGAAGAAAGAGCTAATATTTCAGTGCAACATTTGCATGAAGAATTATTTGCAAGGTGTTATTCAAACACACATCAAGGTACTGAATAAGGAAAATATTTATCCATAATAAGTATTTGATAAAAATATTGCCCAGCTTTGCAATGAATAATTCAGTCTGCATTAGTAAGATGTGCATGACTTTGCACATTATTCATATCGTTATAAATGCTATGGTAAATTGCTACAGGTTAATAGGTACTTACATCTTTTTCTGTGTAGAATGCTATTAGGTCCAATTTCTCAAAGGAGTTGAGCCACCCAGAAGTTTAAATATGATAATGAGTTGCAGGTAATAAATCTGTGTGTAAATCAGGCCATGGTGATGTTAGTCACAGGGAGGCTGTTTGGGACTTGCATGGAGGAACAATGCAGCAGCCCAAACCAGCGATATGTTTTGTAGGACTCTGTGTGTGTTCGTTTCACCCTAAACATCCCTTTCTTACCAATACAAAAGGCATGTTTAAAATGGATACAATTTAGTGTTTAAAAGATGATTAGAATCTGAACAGATTGCTGATGGGAAATACCAAAGGATGGATAAGACTGGTTATTGGACACTGTGATGAAAGATGAAACCCTTGTGAAAAACAAGACACAATAATCTAGAAAGCTCACTCAAAAAGATCTCCCCACCATGTTTCTTCTTCTCTTTCATTATAATTGACATTTAGGCAGGCAGTGGGAGTCAAGCAATGTAAATAGCTGTGAATCTGGCATCCTGTTGTTAAGCCCTGGACAGGCAGTGAACAAACCCATGTTCCAAGCCACAGAGGTGTATATGAGGTATGTGTAAGAGAAAAAAAAGAAAAATATATTGTGGAACAGTAATAACATTTCCTTTAGATTTAGATTTTTAAAAGCTTGTCATTCTAAAGCAAACTGCAATTGCTTGATTCCAAAAACTGTGTGAGAGGATTTAAAGTTAAGCTGGTTCGATTATTCACCCTCTGACTTCAAAGAGCTCTCTAGACTGTATCAGCCCATGTGTCTGGTTAAAAGTTTGCATCTGTTGTAAAGCAGTTTTGATAACACAGCAGTCATACTGCCATAATGAAGATACATTAATAATAGAACATTAGGAAAACGTTGTATCTATTAATATCTCTCTGCTTATCTTTATGCACGTCCCAACGGACCATTATTTCTGTACATTGAACTATCCAGTGACCTTAGAGTGGGGATGTACACATTGTGCTAGTGAAACATGAGTTATTTTATCAGGAAGCCAGGCCTCGAAGTTCACTGTAAAAAAAGCAGGGCAATACAGTGCAGGCCACCAAAAGCACAGGAACACAATGTCAGCAGGGCCTTGAAGGCACAGGACATTACCACAAGCCTAAAGTACACATCACAATTAGTAAATTACTTTTCTCAAGAGAAATGAAATCTTGAGAGCTGGCTGAAACCAGTTTTAGGGACTAACTGGGACATGTGTTGAGTTGTGTAACAGCCTATTGCAGCTGGCTGGCAGCACAGGTGGAGGCTCCTGTAGATGGAACAAAAGATTGCAATAAAACCAAATAGTCACACAGGAATCTTATTTCAGAATTGGGTATGCAAATTGATCACTCTGATATCCTCTATGGATGCATATTTAAAATTATTTCATCATTGTATTTGCTCTTGTGATGTATTGCTTTTGTTTGGTTTGAGCCTTTGGTTTAATTTGGGTGCAGAAAGCAATACCCTTTGGTTTTTCTTGGAAAACAAACATCTAACTGCTGTATTGCTTAAAACACCTTTGCTTTATACAAAGCTTGCAGACCTTCATCATCCCTGATGATGCCATTCCATATGTCCAATTCTAGCATAATTGGCATTGTAAATCACTGGAAAAGACTGCAAGAAGCAGATATGTTTAGACATAAATATGGGTTTACAGCCTATATGGTCTTTGTAGGAACAAAATTCTTGTGACTTGATTTTTAAGCTAAAGAAAATTCATGTGCCTTTCTACCTGCTTTTATTTTGTGCTGACATAGGCTGATATAGCAAATAAATAAATAATGTCTGCACAAAGCTGTACTAGAATCATGTAGGTTTTATAGCATGGTCACACCTAAACAGCTTGATGATGTTGAGTATTTAAATTAAAGATGTTCTTGCTGCATAAAAAGATGCTGCATGTTGTAAGTGACAAAGCTGAAACACTGACTTACAAATTAGCCGTGCCATCCGGTGAGCTTGTTAAGCAGCATCCCCTCAGGAGACAGTAGTAATGTGAATGATCAGCCATGAATCCACTTAGTGGATATCCTGTAAGGATTCATTTTGAGCCCACATTTTTTATCTGCAGACAGTTCTGAAAAACAGTATCTGTGAAATGATTCCTTAGTGCAGACATTTGGTACAGGGCTGCTGTTACAATTCCAGGACCACCTTTTTCTCAAAGTAATAATAAAGGATTTGACTAGGAAATAATGTGAGCAGGATTCTGATCCACCAGAAGTTGACAGTGCATGTCAGCTGTGGGTACCGGCAGCCAGCCTCCCTTGGGATCACACAGGACTCTGCGTTAAGGCAAATCTGCTTTCCCCCTCCCTTGAGACAGAAGTTCCCACTTCAGCTCTTATTGACACCTCATTGCCAGAGGCATTACTCTTTGATTTTGAGACCTTCTTACCGCTTTTCCAGATTCGACCTGCTTTTTCTTTTCTTCTTGAGAACTAGTGTTACATGCTATTCTAAATGAGACACTTAAACATTCTCTGAGAGATGCCTTCTCAGAGCTCTTCTTTGGGGTTTTTTCCCCGTGTTGTACCTGATGTTATCTACACAAGTAGTCTGTGTTTTTAGGAAGTCATTGAACTCTGCTGTATCAAATCTTAGCATGTTCATTAAGGACCTCTTTCAAACGGGCAAAATCCTCTCAACTTTTCCTTTCTATCCTTGGTATCTGGCCTCTGGCTAATGTATTCTGTCTCCTCACGCTGCCTCCCTCAGCAGCCTTCATTCTGGAAAGCTTTGCTTGGTAAGTACCTGACTTCCTCCGAAGACCCCTCTAGGAGAAAATGAGGTGCTATTGGCAAGCTGAGGAATAAATAGCTGCAGCCTCCATGCTGAGACAGGACAGAGTGCCTTCAGACCAACTCCAGGGTAGCTCACGCTGCGGATCTGAGCAGGCTCTGACACGAGGTTATTTAGTCCAAGTCACAGTTCTGTAGGGTGTTTTAGTCACCTCAGCTCTAACAGGCTGTGTGATGTAAAAGCAAAAATGCATCTATTTTGCTGAATGTCTGAGCAGTTGAATCTTAAATATATATTTTCCATTTATATTTTCTCTTGAGAGGCTATTCGTGCAATAATAACCTGAATTGGTTTGTACTGAAAAGACCTACTTTTATGCCATTTCTCAGCTTCAGAAACTATGTTTAAATTTTATTCTAGCAGGATCTAATTCCTTATTTCACTCAAGCCAAACCCAAGATGTTCACGCTGCTAAAAACAAACAACAACCAAAGAAACCTCAACCTGGCAGTTTCAGCACAATTTTAATAGTATTAAATGATGCATTAGCCAAGACCTCATTACTCTCACCAGATATAGATAGCATGGTGTGTTATAACTATTAGCAAAACTGACCTTCAGTTGTGAAATTAATAGATTTGAGGCACATTTGGCCAAACTTCTACACTTAGTTTGGCAGGGCATCCCCCGAGGCTACTCTGAGATATGCAGCACCTTGGCAGTACTGCTGGCATGTCAAAGCTGATAGTATAGAGCTGTATTCTCCTCCTAAGGTGGGGTGTGAAGGTAGAAATCACAAGTGATTAGCCTTCAGGTGGGCTCAGAGCACCTCCCTATGTGGACCTTATTCCAGGGTTAGTTCCAACATTTGGGGCCAGGTGAGGTTACAGGGACCAGTCAATCTGACCGTCCATCAGAGAACTACACCCACTGCAGTTGGTAAATTTGCCTCATACAAATTATATTGCTGCACCTGGGCTGCTTTCAATTGAGCACTATATTTCCCTCTTTATTTGTGCCTCATCTTTGGCAAAATCACTAATATACAGTGACAAAAAGCTCCACAAAAAATACTGTGAGCCTGGGGTAAAATGCCAAGAAGTGTAATTACTGATGTGCACAACAAACCATTTCACTTGTGGTGGAAGTGTGATCCTAGCATTGGCTTTTTCCATTAAACTTTGTGTATGATGCATTAACAGTGCTTCAGTGGGTAGATATAAAAATCTGTCACTTGTTAGAGCTGCCTCAGTGCCTGCCTTCTAACAGCCTCCAAACCTGTGCTGTGCTCTGCCAGGGGTATTGCAGTGGTGTGAGAAATGATCACTTTGACACATAAGAAACCAGATAGTGAGAGGGGACATGGCAGCACATTCTGTGTGCAAGATTGCATCTGCCACATCACCCTGAATGGTGCAGGCAAGGGAGTCAGGGGGTGGCAAAGTGGGCAGGAATTAAATGAGGAATCTATCCCCTGAGATGGGGAGCTGACAGTGCCAGTGTATCCTGGCACTGCATGTGGGGCACAACCTGCTATGCTTGAGGTTGGGTGAAGCCCTTTGTCTCATCCTCATATGAAAGCACTGATCCAAGGCATGAATGAAAAAAGAGCATTCCCACAGTTCCTATTTCTATGTAAGGACATTTTCTAAATCCCTAAATATAACTTCTGTGTTATCCACTTGGTCCACCTGCCAGCAAATTTGCTTTTGAAACACACAGTAAATGGTTGCTTCATGTGGCTTAGCCATGCTGCATAAAGTTTTAATTTCCTCCCTGCCCCACATTCAGAGGTTCTTTACTTTCCTTAAAATATGTGTGAGGTGTCTCACTAGGATCTTCAGATCCACAAAAAAGGACAGCAAAAGGAGTCAACGGCACACTGGACTCTCCATCTTCCAGAGGTGGAAGTTTTCGGAAGGAACAAAGTGTAACAAGAGTCAAGGATGCACTGTCAGATGCTGTGGTTAGAAGTCTGGGAGGGCAAGAAGAGGTGGGAGAGTGCATCAGAATCCACGCAGCATTTGGATGAATCCAGAAATAACGGTCTTGTACCAGCCCAACCTATGATCATTCTGGAAAAACTTGCTCAAGTTCAAGAGGTTACAGACAAGATAGTTAGCAAAAGATACAGTGGAACTGGGAGAGAAGCAGGGAGGATTGGGAGAGTGAGAGGGGATAATGTGAAGGACTAAGTTTTTGTAGATTGTGGTTTAACCCCAGCCAACAACTCAGCCCCACACAGCTGCTCGCTCACTGCCCTTGGTGGGATGGGGGAAGAGAAATGGAAGGGTGAGAAAACTCTTGGGTTAAGAAAAGTACAGTTAAATAACCAAAATAAGATTAAATTGATAAGAATTTGTAGCAAAAATTCTTTTTTTTGAATTTATGAAAGAGAGAGAAATAGAACCCCAGAAAGACAGGTGATGAAAAAAACCCCAGCTGCTCACCACCAACAGACCAATGCTCAGCCTGTTCCTGAGCATTGTCCCCTCACCAACGTCCCCCAGCTCCGTATGCCGAGCGTGATGCCATATGGGATGGGATATCCATGGGGTCACTTGGGGTCAGCTGTCCTGGCTCTGTCCCCTCCCAGCTCCTTGAGCACGTCCCAGCCATTTCACTGGTGGGTGGTGCAGAAAAGGCCTTGACCATGTATGTGCTGCTCAGCAATAATGGAAACACTGTGAATTATGAGCACTGCTTGCAGCACAAATCCAAACCACAGCCCCAAAGCAGCTACTGTGAAGAAACTGAGCTCTACCCCAGCCCAAACCAGCACAGTGCAAAAGCAGTGCAGTATTTCTTGAATGTGCTAAATGGAAAAGTGGTAATCTGCAGAGATTTTGTATCATAGGGTCAGTTTATGTGTGCATGTGTGCATGCATTTTCCAGTGCTTGATACCTGCAAGTGGTATCACTCATCCAGACTTTCCTGGGACTAGTTCTACCATAAAATGACAGGCACTCAACAATTGTGATTTGAAGATATGTTAAATTTATTTAGTATCAGCAGTGCATCATTCTACATGGCTTGGGGCAGTGTGATTCATCACATGCAAGGCAAGAATATTAACTAATCTTATAGGAATATAAATGTGTTGAAGAAATTAGGCCTCAAAAATGACTTCCTTGTTTTCAGTAATTCCTATTACTATTTCTTTTTAAGTAAACTTTCCAATACTGCAAACTGCAACAATTCCTGACTTTGTTGCGGTTTCTTGTATGGAGCAAAAAAGGTCCATGTAATGTTTGGGTTTCTCCCTACAAATGGCAAGAATAAGCTCCAACCCAGGGACTTTGAAAACTAAATGCTTCCTCCCTGGTATTCCTTAGCAAGCAAAATTTCTCCACCCAAAAATTGTCTGATGCTGTGCAAACACAGAAGCCAGCAGAAGTGGAAAAGAAACACAGGGATATTTTTGCTTTCTTCCCTAGTACAGGCAGGTAAAGAGCAATATTTGTCTGCACACATGAGATCACTTAAACTTTTGTAGTACCCTATCAAATTTGTATTCCTCCTATCTCCCCCACTGGCACCAAATGAGTTCTCTAAGTCACCCCTTGTGATGCTGCCTCTGTTGGTCTGACTCCACAGAGTCACCTGTGTGGTCCTGCCTGCAGTTACCAGCAGCTTCGTGGAGGTGCTCAGCAGGGCCATGGGAGAGGCTGCCCAGCCTTGCTGGTTCTCTTGTGATGGTCTCTCTCCAGTCTGTTCTCTTGCCATGAACCACCTCTCACAGGGGAGACCTGGAGCAGCCCTTGAACTTGCTGCTCCACTCAGAAGACTGAAATCCCTGCCTGAACAGCAGAGGTGCGAATCTGCTGCTGCCCAGCCACATCTGCCTTTCCCTGTGGTCTGTGCCCCCCATGTGTCTCCAGCTTTGCCAGGAGGATCCTTACGGCTGCTCCTCAGCCTGACCTCTCTGTTGGAAGGCTGCCAGCAAAATTAGAAATTAATTTCAGGTCTAGTGGTGGTTTTACGCGATGCAACTGCTTGTCTGCTGGGAGCATGATTCAATTCCCAGAGTCACTGGGCACTGAACAGACTGTGCAGAGTAACAGTTTTCAATCAATACTGACCTGAGCTGGAGATGAACCCATCTGGAAAAGATGAAAGCTCTGCAAAGCTCCCATTTACAATTCCCTTTGACATGCTGATTCCCTGCCACTGGCCGATCCCTTCCTTCCCAGGTTCATTATGAAGCAAACTCTATTTCATTTAGGTCATGACCTTATGTCTGATTTTTCAGAGAATTATGACCTACTTTGAGGCTGGGCTTCGTGCTTGTTTTTAACTCTTCAGATGGAGTAAATAGAAAGTAAGTTAATTACCTGAGGACAAGCATTTATTTTTAGTACTTTTAATAATTTATTTTTAATATTTTTAATAGCTTCTCGGTATAACCAGTGCAATGTAAAAATATTTAGGGCCCTTCTTAGTAAATCTGTGGCTTTTACTCCTAACCTTGACTTTTACTCCTCACTGCAGAGTATTACATTAAATTCTGCCAAAATGAAACCTCTGGCCTGAAACACTGTAGAGTCCATAGCTTAGAATAAATAATGCTGCATCTTGCCACTGGCTAAACTGATCTAAGCTTAACCATGTCTACAGGAAGAAAAGAAAAACAAAAAAGGAGATTCCCCCTCACCATGCTCTTAATCCACCTTTCTCTATACTAATCTGAAGATGAGCTTGTGAATGGTCAATAAGGAGGCCAGGGCCCAGTTTGCTGAGCATGTGGCCTAGATCCTCAGCTGATGTATATAATTTATATTTTGAACCTCATGACACCAGCAGCAGATTATGTTCCTGAACAGTAAATATTGACTGCCATTAGGCCCTGTTGAGCTTCAACAAACCATTCTTTTCTATTCTAGTTCTTTTCCCAGATTAAGACCAGATAAGCAAATTAAAGCATGTCACAGCAGGACAGGCCAATATAGCAGGGTTTGGAAGCTGTGTTTTGATTTTTGCTGGAAAGGAAGTATATCACTGATGCTGTACCTTAACCAGGTCATATTGCAGTTTTCTCAAATTACATTTACCCCTTTCTTGAAACAATAGAGGTGCTGCTAATTGGGTTATAACACACAGCACATTTCTGAATAGTGTGGTACATAATAAATAGACCTTTAGGAATGGGGGGTAACCAAAGACCTGATAGACACACAGCCCTGAAGACCTCAATTAGCTGAAACAGTCTCCGACCTTCACTTCGCTTTGTCCAAGTAGAGCCTCCAAGACAGGCTGGAACACATTCATCCAATAAACTTGTCACATGAGAAAGGCTCTGCAGCAGTGCTTGGTTGGGCCTGCCTGCACTGAGAGGTAAGAGGATCTCAGGTTGTTTACCAGAAGGTGTTGCACAACGCACAAGTTAAAACCAGGCTGGCAGGCTCTGTGGGAGCCACACTGCATAGCACTTCCCCAGCTGCCTGGGTCAAAGGCTTGCATAACATCAAGAAAAGTAATGTGTATCTGTGATATTATTTGAAGAAGCTTCATAAAAAAAAATATAATCTCGTGTAATTTTCCAGCTCAGCATGCAATTTTGAATTTCTAAGATATAAAGAGAAAAAAGGACTAGCTCATTGTATTGGCATATATTATTTGGTTAATTTTAGATTTTGTGGCACTCTCAGTAAACCATTTCACACATTTAGGTGATTTCTTGATACAATTGCATATGAATAATAATGCCAGTAAACACAAACTTGCTTTATCCCTCTTTCATGCAGTGCCAAGTAAGAATCTCTGATGAAGTCAGAGCTCTTACTCCAATGTGAAAAGCACAAGTCTCACCCTCACACCACACAGAGCAATGCTGTCACTGTTTTATTTTAAACACACTATTCTGCACTAAGTCTTCAAATTTATGTTATTTGACTCAATAAATGTTTGATGGTCTCAGTGTAGCATCTAGTGGAGAAAGGGTAAATAACAGAAAAAATGCAAAGCAGAACAGTGCCATTAACCCTGGTGCACGGTGGGGATGAAATTGTGCCCTGTTGGGGAGGGGGAATACTGAGAATATTCCCTCAGATCATTCAGTGGAACACTTTGGGGGTTTCTGCAAAGTGGCTGCAGTTAACTGGGTACAGTACAAGGCTTCTAATCCAGGCAGAGCAGGATGGTATCACTGGCCTGAATTCAGCTCAGGACAGTCTCTGTGTCTGAGGTACACAATTGCTATGAAGGCAAATTGTCCTTTAGAAACTTCCCTACTTAGTTTAAATTTGCTTTTGCTGCAGCAATAATGTTTCTGTCCTGGCTTACTCAGTTTTGTGTTTTTTGAGTTCATGCTAATACCGTCTCCAATTAAACTACAGACACAGAGCTGCTGTTCCCCAAATTTTGTCCTGACTTAGCCCTTGCACAACCTGAACGATGTCAGTGTTTCTGCAGCACCTGGTCACACTGGAAACACCACAGCCAGATCTGGCTCACAGGGGACTTGGCTCAGGACTGGTCCAGGACCCATGATGCAGCCAAACCTTGCAGGGCTCAGGGAAGTTGTGAATACACAAGCAAAGCAGGAATTGTTCCCACTGCCTTTGCATATTTAATCTGGGATTCAAGGGCTTAGCTTTCGAGACATACCAAATCTCAGTAGGTCCTGAAAATGGGGTCCTCTGTGTAATTACTTAACAGTAGCAAAAAAAAAACTTAGTGTAACATTTTTAATATATTTTTTTCAGAATGTTATTACTATATTCTGTTTCTAAACAAATTAGAGTAGCATATCCATGGCAAAAGAGAAGAAATCTTAATTTTCAATAACTGCGACCTTAACAGAGTAAAGAATAGAAGGCTTGTTTTATAATTATTTTCTTTAAACTTTATTGTGACTTTTTAAGTGCATAATGTCTTCAGTATTTCATGGGGAGGTGAACAAAGAAGCACAAATCCATACACCAGAGTCTGCCTCTAGGCACAGTTCATTGTGAAGAGTCCTCCACTGTTAGAGGGGGGGAGACAGCTATGAAATTAATGATGGCTTTGTGGAGCCAGTTCCTCATGATATGGCATGGAAATGTGCTGCCTTGGGCAGGAATACAAAGTAGAGGGTATGTCCCTCATTAAAAGTACCTCTAGAGAAAACTGTGATTAATCCAAAATTATCTAAGATACAATTTCTTTGCAATTCATGGGGCCTTTGTATGTTGCCACATATGTGTAGCAAGCAATTACAGAAGAATCTACATTAGCCTTGTGGCACTAACCAATAGGCAGCAGACTCAAAGGTTCCCCATTCTGTATTTGTCCTTACTAAATCTTGGGAGCAAGATAGATCAGATCCGCTACCTCCTTAATCCCCATTAGCACATTGGAAGGTGTAAAGTAGGGGGGATTCCTATTTTCCTACCTTGGTGCAAAGAGTAGAGATGATAGTGCTGCCTGCAAGCAGTGGGACTGCCCAGCTGTCTTCCAAAATGCCTCCCAGGTCATCTCCTAAAGTACCTTTCAGCTCTGTCCTAATCTCTGTCCAGCCCCTCATTACTTGATGTTTTCCTGCTCCTCTGAACTGCTGAGAGTCCTGTCCTGTGATCCCAGAACAAGTTCACTGCAATGAGGGTAACTATACTGGTTTTTGAATACTTAAGAAATGGCAGCAGACATCACCAAAAAACCCCTCTCACTGCAGTCCAGTCAGTGACTGCTGAGCCTGGAGCTGGAGAGAAAGAGCTACAGATTTTTACAGATTTTTACCTTTTTATGCAGACAGGAACATAATCACACTTTCTAGTGTCTTAAAAGTGACTTGGGAGTATCAGTAACAACATTACTGGTAAAGGCAAGCATTCAAAAAAGAGTTTGTTTCCAAGATTGTGAAATAATGTAGGTGCATTTTAATTTTCATTCTGTTGTTCTCTGGGTTTTTTTCTGACTTATTAAACTTCCACGTTTCCAAGTCCCCACAACTATTATGACTAGAAACTTCGTCATTATCACTCATCATCAGTACCATGGCTGTTGGTAACACTAGCACACAAAAACTAAGATTCTTAGATAACAAGCAAATTTTATGAGCTGTGGGTAACATTACAGACCTGCTCTAGATCAGATAAAAGCCACATTCAATGTGCAAATAAATGCTAGCCTTGGTGGTGGTGTTACCGGAGCCATGAAGCACTGAGAGATCCTGTCCTCCATGTGTGGTCCCTTTGGGGTTGAGTAAGGAAGGTGCAGGTAGAGTAGTGGTGTAAGAGCAATACTGTGCTTTGCTGGTTTCAATGTTGTCAGTCCATAGGGCTGCTAACTTACCCTTTACTGGCATCTCTCTTCTTCTATTCCCTGGTAACCCAGAAGCCACTTTTGTGTCTGTGAAAGCATCTTTCCGGGTTCTATTCACCAAATGGCAGTTTGAAAACTCCCGATGGCTCTCTGGTCCTCTTGTCTTTGCTGAAAGTTTCAGATGTTATCTGGTACACTCTACCCATGCTATCGTTAGGACACAAATATTTTTATATAAAAAAGCAACACGTACAACATTTTGCATTCTTGATCTGAAAATATTTTTCTGCCTGATTAGAAAATGCAGTGAGCTGAATTTTCTGTAAATGTTGATGCTTTTTTATTATAATTAGTCTGGCTAATTTCTACATGATCAGCCCAAGCTTTCTAAAATTTTTTCTGCTTATGACATGAACTTTGGAACCACTTCAGGAAGCCAGAAAGTGAACATTCTATGAATCAAAAGTGCAGAACAGGTTATACAGTTCTTGGAAGAACTTAACTGGTCAAAAAATCTGTCTTGGCAATTTTTTTTTGCAGGAGGCCAGAACGAGGGTGTACCAGGAAGTATTTTGCACATATGTTTTGTTTAGTTGAGTTGCTGCTGTGCCATCTTCGTCCTTTTCTTAGGACAGGCCAAATTTGGCAGTTTTCTGTACTGCGCTCTAATTCAAGGTCAGAACAAACCACAACAGTCAACACATGCTCTTTTATTTTCTTCTTCAAAAATACTTGTAAAGAACACTTTGGAAACATGTCATGTTATACTGCAATGGAGAAAGGCATTTTCAGGACTGGGGGTGCATTTCTGGCTATGTTTTACCAGTGAGGGAAAAGCCCTGCACTGCTGCTGGCTGTTGGCAGACAATGCCAACCTCAAAACCACAACTGTGAAACTGCGGCACAGTGAGAGGTGACACATGGTCTCCACTGGGTCTCACATGAGTGAGGAGTTCTGTGCAAACTTTTATAAAGCCTGGGAAAGGCTGAGGTAACCAAGCACTACAGTATTTTTTTTAAATCCTCAGGAAAAAAAACATGGGAAGGGATGACAGAAAGGCCATTTCTCCTCTCTTCTTCTGTATGTACTGGTATTTTTCAAAAGGTTTCCTGATGTTGTACTGGAAACAGGGCTGAAATATGAAACTGCCCATTTGAAAGTGTGAGCTTATTCCAGTGTTTGTCTTGTAGATCAAGGAAGCAAAACCAACTCAAGCAACTTCTTTACTGATGTACAGTGTGCACTGCTTATCTACACAAGTTGCTGTCACCTTAAGAGAATAAAGTGCTGTGGCCTTCACTCAGGGATCTTAGCAACAGAAATGTAAATAGCATTGAGTATAAAACACAGCAACCTGTGCGCTTACATCATTCTTATTAGAACCAGTGCTATCTGACTTTCAGCTTTGAAAGAAAACTGTCTGCTTTCTGGATAGTTACCTACAAGTCAGTCAAATAAAGGTCGATGTAAAGTTAGGGAAAAATAAAACAAAGCCTGTGGAGGTGAAACCTGTATGTGTCAGCTGCTCATTTCAAATATTACTTCAATTATTTTTTATCACTGCAGAAAGAACTCAATAGTAGTATTGAACCAATTCCACACAAATGGAGCCCAGTTATACTCTGCTTTTTGCATGTATTTTTCTCTCCTCCCAAATACTCCAGAAATTTTCTGAAGAGTTCCAAATCCAGAAGGCTTTAGTGGCAGTTGTCAGTGCTGGGTTGCTTAATGATGGGCTTAGAAAAAGAAAAAAAAACTATTTTAAAATTTGCAACACAGCTCAAACCAAAGTTATAGGCTGTTGCAGAAATTACTGGGTGAGGTTCTTTGGGCTAAGTCAAAATGAAGGTCTAACTAAACCATCATTTTTGGCTTTGTATCTATGCAACGCGTTTGCTAAATTAAGATCTTAAAATGTTGATTAAATCCCTTTTAAAGTTCTAAAAACGTTCATTAGATGTTCCATTGATTTAAATGTTTTACTGGGATTTCTCAGGTTCAGACCCCACAGGATATGATAGGAAGCAAGAGGTTTGAGGTGGGGACATCTTTCTGCTGCAGCTGCAATACAAGAAAGGCTGACCCAAGCCACACCAAAAGTCCAGGTAACCTGGTGCCCTGCAGTTCCCTAGAGTGGAAATATAAGGATAGAGCAGTTACAGCTTAATTTCTCCTCCTATTTACCAGTTCAATCTCTGACTATCTAAGGATGGAATTGGAGGCTTTCACCATTTCTCTGCAAAGCAGCCTGTTTTTCTGCAAATTTGTCTAGGAACTTCTTGCAGCCCTAAGTATTTTTGGCACTAAAAGATCTCATGATGATGAATTATCCAAATTAAGCAGATGTTGTTTAAATAGTACTTCCTTTTGCTTTTTTTACACTTCCATTTGAAAAAATATTATTAGATTCATCGTTGTTCTCGTAAGAAATGAGTAATTGTTCCCTATTCACCTTTCCCATGTCAGACTTGATTTTTGATACCTGTATTGCATCTGCCATTTCTCATCTATTTTCTAAGTAATTCCAGAGTAATTAACCTGTCTTAGAAAGTAGTCTATCTTTCTGATCAATCTGGGCACTCTTTTTCCTGTTTTTTTACGTTTTTCCAATGCTTAAGATGCTACCACGTGTCAAAATGCTATAAGCAGAATTTTGTCTTGTATTAAAGGAAAGAACACGATTCCTGAAGATTTATACAGTAGCATTTTATTTTATTGTTGCTTATTAATTCTCTTCTGTCCTTATCAGTCCAAACTGCCTCTCTGAGCACTGAGATAACAATTTCAGAAAACTTATCCATAGTAACTTCAAAATATCTTTGCTGACTGATATGAACTAATTAGAGCCTACTATGTTGCACAAGTAGATATTTTTTTTGTTTTACTTTCATTGACATCTGATCATTTCATTTTAGCTGGTATTTTATCACCTACTCCATCTTTATCATGATGTTTTTTTCTGTTGGCTACTTTGTGTCAGCCCTTTTGGTTTTGATTTTCCTAAATAATTGTGAATCCCTAGTAAACACTGTCCAATCCTGTTTCACTTACCACTTGTGAACATGTTGTAAAGCTCAGGTGCACTTGGAATCTCACCGGTTACTCCCTTTGTGATCATTTACCCATCCATCTTCCCTTTGAAGCAGTTACCAATCACAAAGAGAGCTTACCGCCTGGGCTTTTTAAACTGTTTGGGGAAATCTTCATATGTGATTGCTTCGTCCAGGCTGCATGTTAAATGTTCTTCAGTCATGTCCATAGCTTCTTTATGGATCAGACGGGGAAGATACCCCAAACATGCTCTGTCTCCCCTGGTGCCATACATTTGGGTTTCCTTTCTGCAGCAATTAGACTGAGAGTAAAAGCAAACTGGGAGGAGGAGAGGAGGAAGAAGATAGCAGAAGCTGGTACAGACTTGGTCTTCTTCCAACAGGGAGTTGATTAAGGCTGAAGACTCCAGAGTCCCAATATTTATACAAAGTCTACATAAGCCAGCTCCTCTTTATCAATATTTGTTGACTTTGCTGACATTTTTAAAGCACTACCAGGTTTGCAGTTTCCACTTCTTCTCATTATATGGTGATGAGCCATGTGTTAGACTGACTGGGTTGTCATTTTTGTTTTCTCTGAAGTCTTGTCTAAAAATTTCTATTCTTCCAGAACGGGGTTCACTCCAAACCATAAATTACAAAGCACAGTTAATAGTTTGGCGATTTCAGATCCAAGCTCCTTTTGAACTCTGGGGTGAAAAATACATTGTCCTGGCAGTCAGGTACTGTACAGTTTACTGACTGGCTCCAAAACCACAGACACGCAGTTTTTGCAAATATGTTTTTTCTGACCACGCCCCTAAAAAAGGTTTTGTTGTAGCAATTACCTCAAAATCTGACAAAAAGAACAGTGACAGGAAAAAAGTACTTCGTTTTCTCCCGTTTTCCCTGAATGCTTCTGTTACATCTCTGTTGCCTGCTAGTTCCTCACATTCTCTGGCAGATCTGTTCTTGATGTGTTTGGGGAAAAAAAATTATGCTTCAAAATACTTTTTACCTGGTTTATTATGGTTTTGTTTTGCCAGTTTCTGCTATCTGCCAGCGTTTATGCTTCTTGTGGACAGAAGCAGAAAATAACAGCGTGCCCATGAGTGAATGCACAAGCGGACTTCACAAAATCACTGGGCTGTTTGCAGTGGGTATCTAGCAATTCAACCTTGTGGTACTTTGATGTGTATTAAAGGCAAAGAAGTTTGTCAAAGGCTGGCTGGAGAAAAAAAGGACTTGGTGGAACATGGTCCAGAAACTGTAAGTACTGATGTTTCCATTATCTTTTTGTTTCGGTGCATTTCTGAGCATTATCTATAACATATATTTATAAAATAAATACAGCCAGCCTCCAGACTGGATGATAACTACAACAAGCTTATTACCACAAATTACTATTTTGCAGTATTCTAACAATTAGTACTGTGGAGCCCTATGGCACCAGGTATTGCACAAACTTAAAAAGAAAGTGAGTCCTTGTCCCAAGCAGCAAAATTCTTCTGTCCCCATAGCTTAGGACACTGCTGAGCACTCACGTTCAGTATTTATGTCCATACAATGCTTTGTGGATATAGTAACAGTGATCCCAGAGCCATGCTCCAGCACAAACTTCTCTGCCATTAATGCTGAGCAGTGGCACTGCCCACGTGGGATTTGGCCAACTTTAAGGTTGTTCCCTGAGTAATGTGTGTATGTTTAAAAGGCTTTGCTGAATTAGGACCTTACTTTATAGAAAACCTATCTGCTAACAAACACGTTATGCTTGATCAAGCTTAGCGTTAAGATTAAGTGCCTTGTCTCCTGTTTTCACAGCTAAACTCCACCTGTGGTGAGAGTAATTTATCTTGAATTGCTTTAATGCAGTGTTTAAGTATGTCTTCTTGACCACAAAGCAGTTTGCATGTATTTCAGTGAGAGGCTTAAAATCCCATTCACATTTTTAATATACAGTTTTCTCACATAAATTAATCACAGCTTGGTTGGCAGGCCTTGCATGAATAATAAGGTTGTTGGCACAAACACATACCATGGGTCTGTTAGGTAAAGGAGAAGCTTTTGTTTGCTTCTATATTTACACAAGAGGTTTAACTTGTACAAAACGGTTTAAGATAGAGGTGCTTTACTAGCAGGACACAACAGGCCATGAGATAACATATCCTCCCCAAAATGCATCAACATAGTACAGATAAATCCCCACACACTGCTTTGAAAATTAAACTCTTGCTATGCAAAATATTTTCACAAAATGCAGCTTCCATTGCTTATGTACACAGGCAGACAACAGCCAGAAACTTGCTGTTATATGAAAGAGCCATGCTCTTGAAAGAGAATTGAGCTGAATGCATTTTTTACATGAGAAAGGAATGTACTCTTTTGAGTAAATAATGACAAAATGACATTTCAGTTTGCTTTCTCTCTTTCATTCATAATTTTGGGAAGTGATTGCTCAGGGTTTATAACATGTAACTCAGAATTCTGCAAAGTAAGTTTTTTGCTGAATTCATCTGAGCAATATCTGCACTCAAACATTCTGCAGTGCAATTTTGCTCCATTGCTGTTGTAAGAGCATGAGCTGGAGAGCTCTGTTTCAATATCTGTTTAGTGCTCTTGCAATGTAGGCCTGACCTGAAGTACTCTGCACATGGTGGGAATCTGCCACTGCCTTGATTTAGGGCTTTCAATCAAGTCTTCTTTAAACAAGAAAATTCAGAAAAGACAATGTATTGCAAGGAATTAACATTGGAATGCACATATAATATCTGTATGTGTCACTAATTTTGTGTTAGATCAGCAAAACAAATCCCTTTGTAACACTGCAAGGTTGCATTTGCCAAAATGATGTTGTGTAGCTCCACTGTCACCACATGGAGTGCTTTGGGTTGCTCCTCCATCACACACTCTGTTGAAAGCAATGTATTAATTATTGCTCTTCTCAGATGGAACATAACTGTATGTCTGACACAAACCATGCACAAGAAAGTGATATGAAAATGTGAGAGGCAGAATTGGAATCTCAAATGCAAATTGATTGAAATGCACATGTGCAATTTGTGCCTAAATTTGACATGAACTGAAAAAGAATTATCAGGAAATCAAGACAACTCTGCAGCCAAGGATGCCTTTAATGCACAGAGGAACATATGCCCTGCTCAAGAGGCTGGCAGCAGCTCGCAAATGCAGGATACAGTTGCTGTATGTCTCTGCTTACACCACAATCGGTCTGTCAGTGTAACTACAGAGATGTTCAGGAAGAGCTGCAGGAACAGGAATGCAACAAAGAATGGCATTACTGATGCTGTGTGTATTATTTTGGGGCTTTATGAAATCATCAGTCTAGGAAGTGTTCGATCCAGGGGAATCATTCACATTTTCAAGCTTTTAGACTTTTGTTAATAAAATGTAAATCTCAGCAATTTATAACTGTTTTCTATTCATTATCATTAAGAAGTCTATTATTTAAAAGTGCTCCAGAGATGGTGATCTGAAATTTCTGCTTGACTGCTTTCCCCAAATTCGGTCTTCTCACCCCTGATTCAATTTGTTCCTGAAAGAAATCGTGTATATCCTAATACTCTAAGGAAATGGGAAAGGTTACAAGTCCTTGGATTATTTAGCCCATTAACATGGAGGGGGTACGAGTGCTTTATTAAAAGTAATTGAGGCAAAACACTGCTAAGAGGGAAGGGCTATTTAAGCAAAAGAACAAAACTGGCACAAGAACAATTTAGGCTGGAAATGTATGTAAGGTTTGCAAACATCAAACGAATAAGATTTTAGAAAGCTTCCTAATTAGAAGAGAATATGCAAATTCCTTCAGTATTACTCCACATCTTGCTATGGTTAGAAATTTAATTGTGAAATCCAAGAACTCATTCCCAAACATTGGACTCAGTAATCTTAAGGGTCTTTCCCAGCCTAAATGATTCTATATATTTTATGTGTCTGTTACTCGGTAAGGAGCTTGTTGTGAGAGGTTGTATTTTAATAAGTGGACATTAAAGACATTTTTAACCAAACCCTTTCATACACAATATAAGTACATCAAAGGACCGGATTGTGTTAAACCACGTCTTTGAATGCAAACCTTCCCATGGGCCACATATGAAAATGTTTATGTGGCCAGGATGCACAATATACCTCATGCTCTGGAAAGCTCCGGCAAGGACCTACAGGCAGTAATGACCCTCTGGAACATTTGCAGGGTGAGGCTGGGTGGCCATGTGACCAAGACGGAGGGTTACGACATTAACACACCCCCACTGCTCCACTGTGGCTCATTTTTCCCTCGGAACGGAGCGGGTCAGAAGAGCAGCCTGCGGCTCCCACGGGCACAAGGATCCCTCAGAGGGCCGCGTCCCCCGGGCGAGCTGAGAGCGGCGAGAACCAACCCGAGGCACGGAGCGCCGCGGAAGGCCGCCTGCCCCAGCGCACCGCTACAGGTGCGAGTTACGGCTCAGCGGACCAATCAGTGCTCACCGCCGCCTTCCGCCGTGGTAAAGCCAGCCAATCAGACCGCCAGCTGCACTCCCGGTCCTGCCCCCTCCCTTTTACGGACACATGACGGACCAATAGAAAGGAGAGCACAGCGCCCGCCCCCCATCGGCTCTCGCGAGCTTTCGGGGGCCACCTCCCGCCCTCCGCTGGGTGACTGCGCAGCCGCCATGTTCGTTGCTATGCTGCCCGCGTGAGGCGGGCAGGAGGGCGGCGATGAGGGGAGGAGGCTGCAGGTCCTCCCCCCTCCTCTCCCACGGGCGCTCGCTCGCTCGCCGGCAGGGAAGGCGCCTCCGCAGCGCCCCGGCGCTCCACCTCCCCCCGGTCCCCTTTGCCTCCCGGCCGGGGCTGCGTGCGGGGCAGCCGCCGGTCCGTGCTAGGCAGTGCCGCGCTCCGTGTGGGACAGCCCCGGCCCCTGCGGCCCCTCCGGCCGGTCGCTGAGAGGAGAGGGGGGAAGGAGAGGCCGGAGGGTGGGGGTGTCCTCCGCCTTCCCCCCGGGGCTTCTCCGTCCTCTTCTCCCCCAGCTCTTTTCCCTCTCCTCCCCCCCCGCTCCCTCGGCCCAGTCGCTGCAGTACGATGCGGCGCTCGCCGCTGCGGTGGGGCGCGGGGCGGCTGCTGTCGCTGCTCCCGAGGCTGCGGCTCCGGCGGGCGCTGCGGGAAGACTGAGGAGGGGGCGGCGAGCGGCGCCTCCGCTCCCGGACTCGATCCCGATCCCGCGGGGGGGTGCGGGCGCTGCGCGTGCCCGAGCGTCTGCGGCGCGCGTGCCCGTGCGCGCGCCCGCGGAGGCGGGTTGGGGGTCGCGCGGGGCGGCAGCGGCGCGAGCGCGCAGCCCCCGCGCCTCTTCCCTCCGCGCTCCCCGCTCCATCTGGAACCAGGACGTGGATGTTACATGAAGGTAAAGGCGGCCGCCGGCGCCCTCGGGGCTCCGGGCTGGGGGGGCGAGGGGTACTGCGAGCCGCGTCTGTGGGTGCTGTAACCCTCCCCGGTCCCCCTCCCGCAACTTCGCGCTCAGGTCGCCGCGGGCGGAGAGCGACTCTGCCCTGAGCCCTTTTGGGAGGTGGCGGGGGGGTTTGTGTGTGCGCTATCCCTCCCCTTCCCTCTCCGAAAAAGCAGGAGAGCCGGCTCCCCTCTGGCCAAGGGGGTGTGGGGCTGTGTGGGGGTGGGGGGCGTAAATAGCCTCGAGGGGAACGAGCTGCGGGGGCAGGTCGGGGTCTAAAATGCAGTGAACTCTGCCGAACGCCCGAAACGGATTTTTATTTTAGCGTGTTTAATAAAAAACTTTGCGATCCTGTGCTTTCTAGGCACATGTGCGCGTTGCCCTGGTTATGGGTAGGGAAAATAGGTTTGAGTGCTGTCGCTGCATTCCTCTGGTACATTTTTAGTGTCTCCCTCGAGCAGAAGGCTTGTATAATCGCTGTGTCTATATGCGACAGAGGCTTTTCGTGTACCTGGCGATGGGTTAACTCGTGCATGCTGTTGCAGCACCGGCTGGAAGAGCCATAACGTCTTTTTCCTTTAAAAATCTCTAAGAGCTAGTAGCTAAAACTAGATAGCTGCCAGTGTACGTGAGATGTTCCCGTCTCTGGTCTGTTCGAAGGATATACATCGTTCGGATGTAAAATACACGTGAACGAACTTTATGCTGTTATTTATACCCATCCAGGACTTCAGTGTGGCCAAGCTGTTACAATTTTTTAAACTGTGAGATAGAAAATATTTGTGTGACTTGGTGTATTACAGAAGTGCTAATGGATCTCAGCTGAAGAATAATTGTTAGACTGCAGTGTGCACATACATTTGCTCACCCACGGGGCATTTCTCTTGCCCTGAGCTAAACTCAGAGTTCAGTGCTGAGGGGGTTTTGTGAGTGCACGTTTGCCTGCTTGTTTTGGCAAATTAATGCTCTGTAATGTTGAGAGCCACCGACGTGTTCACACGCATGCAGACATTGTGTGCTCGTCACATTGTAAATGTGCGTTGCAGGAATACAGGAAGGAGTTCCATTAGAATTGGTAAAACCATTTTTTGTTAGATATGTATATTGTAGGAAAGTTTTCCAGTTCATTGCTTGAACATAATATATTCAGTATTGTAATCTTATGGGTGCCATTTTCTTGACAATGGATTTCTTGCTTCACTGACCTAAAAAGTTGTTTTTACATATTGGCACGACTCTGGCTTGCACCATGTTGATAAAATATGATTCTGGGTGATAAGCTTACAAATATGTACATGTGTGTCAATATGTTTCCCAGGCAAGTTTATACTTTATGAACTCAGAAGTGTACTGTTGGTCCGATTTTTTTTTTTTGCTATAATTTTGTTGTCATTACAGTTTCTTTGTATTTTTAGATGTGTGTTTTTAATTTTAGTTTTTCAGAGTCAGATTAAATATTGAAATACAAATGCATATTCTTCACAAGCAGAAATGTATTAAATAATTTTACCTTTCAGTATGTTTTCCTTACGTTTGCAGTTAAATTTGTTTGGAATCGGATTTACCTGTTTAGAGTTTACTTCGATGGTTACTTCGTGTTCAACAAAATTGTCCATGGAATGTATTGTTTGTTGCCATGCTTTACAATTCTCATGTCCTGTTAATGCCTAATTTAGGTTGTACGTAGCAGTATTGATTGAACATCCTTGCTAAAAATACTTTCAGGGTTGGGTACACTTACACCATAGTAGCAGGAAAGTTCAGCCAATATCGTTTTTCTGTGACTAGAATTAATTAATTATTAGCAGCTATACTTTTAAAACATGAATAAAAACCAAAATCCTGTAATCTTAGAAGTAATGCTAATGGCTCTGTGGAGTGGATGAGCTCTCTGTTAATGAGCAGGGTTCATGTAGTACTATTTACATGTTACTGCCATTGCCATATTTGAAATATATGGTAAGTTAATACTCAGGGTACATCATTTTGGCTCAGATCCTGCAGCGGCCCCTCTTTGGGCAGATGGATCCACCTGCACAGAAGTTGCTGCAGGAACTTGAGCTCCAGCATTGGTTCAGTAGACATCAGGCCTGTGTTTGTCCTGGGCATTTGCTGTGTGTGAATGTTTGGTTGTGTTTGTGTGATGTCACAGGGGCTTCTGGGCATGCAGAGCTCCAGGGCTGGCAGCCTCATACAATAGTGTGTGACATGATTACTGGGGATAAAGGGACTTCTAAAAGATTGCTTTCATATTGTAACAGCACTGCTGAAAGGTCCTGAGCAGCATCTGGGGGCTCCATTTCACTGGGCCATTATTTATGGTTGCTACTTCATAAGGATTTTGTTGAGTGTACATGGGAGTTTTGTGCATTGGTTTGTGTGCACATATAGAAGGTGGGATGCACACTGAGAGCTGAGGGGAGGTTACACTGGAGGGGAAGGTAGCCAGGATGGGTCAGCCATCAGCTCACCTATGTGTGGGAAAAAGAGCAGCTTGCTTGGGGCAGTTTAGGCTTTGGATGTAGTCAGTGGGTTGGGCAAATGTCTTCTTAAAATTACAATGGATTAATAGTCTGTTCTAACTTTTCAACTGGTCAAATCTTTAATTAAAACAAGCAGCAGACATGTGCATGGCTTTTTTTTGGTGTTGGAATCAATGTTAAACTATTTTCCCTAAACTGATAAATAGTGCATTCCTATGGTTTGTCTTCTTGGGTCTTCTTACTACCAATAGTTTGATCCTCTGATTCATCATGATTGTGCCTTGCTCCTCCCCTCCCCCCGTGTGGGTTTAAATTTGGTGCAAGATCATATGAATCCCATGCCTTCACATCCTGTTTCTGTGTCACCTCACTTCCATTCTCACCAATTAAAAAATGGCCAAACAAGAGAATCTTTCAGCAGATGGTTGACTGTGCTTTTTTTTTTTTTTTTTTTTTTTTTTTAAATACAACACTTTCACTCTGGTGCTGTCACTTTTCATTAAATGCCCAGACAAAATTCTCGTGGGTATTAATGTCCTCCAACCTAAATAACTGTAAAAATGGTTTGTGTATGTATATAATATGGAATTGTTCATGGGGGAAAGAAGGAACTGAAGGTGGAAGAGCAACGGGAGGGGAGAATGGCCTGAGCAGGAGACAAAACCCAAGGAGCTCAGCAGTGTGCTGGTAATACAACAGCAGGTCTTTACTGTCTGGACCAGCTGTTCATGTATGCTTGTTTGGGAACAGAGGCTGTTTTTCCTTCAGGACTTGTAATCCACTGAAGTAGCACAAAAACAATTTTTTCTAGGCTTTTGAAAACCTTTAATTTCTAAAATTTTGGAGTTCTTTTAAGTCTATATATATATACACACACATATATAATTATTACAGTGTTGTATATGCAGGTACATATTCAAATTCTCCATCTTTATTTAGATGGAGAAAATTAGAATTAGAAAACTATTGCTGTTTCCTATTTACAAAATAAATTACTTCAAGTTTATAGCAGTTAAAGGGTTCACAGAAGTTTTACTGATGTGCTGACATACCGGAATTCAGGGTCCAGATGTGTAGGTTAAAAGAATCTGGTTAACAGCACACTGAAGTCTGTGCTGGTTGTATGCAGTGTCCCAGTACATGCCACAGAATGTTACAGCTGGTGGTCACAGAGATTCCCAGTAGATCAGACAAACATAACTTGATGAATTTCTCTTTGAAATGTGAGAATTGAACCAGCTTCTCCTTTCTCAGCTTATGCACCTTCAAACAAAGACTTGGTAGGGTGATGCAATTAGGCCTCTCTTGGCACCCTACTTTGTCTCACACTGCAATTACTCTTGGACAAGTTTACTGTGACTATTGGATGATAAATGCAATTCCATTTGTGTGGTTTATGAGACACTGCCATCTCTACAGTTACATGAGGAAGCGGGAAATGGCTAATATCCATTTAAAAATAAACAGTCTTTTGATTATGAGTATTTATGATCTGTAATGAAGAATGCTCTGGGAAATATTTTTCCTGATTGGAGTGTGAAGTGAGCTCTTCATTGCCACTTGACAGTTTTCAGTCTGACCCTAAGATTGATGAGGGAGAAATAGACAATCCACTTCTTATGGCACGTGCGTTCTTACATTGCCTTTCTGAGTATTTCTTATCTTTTTCAGGGTAACTAGATTAGAGAATAATAACTGAATTATTTTGCATGACCAAAAGCCCAGATCTTCAAATGACAATCAAATGTAGTGCTGCTAGAGATTAACATTTTCATACTTGGAATTTTTACTTTTTTAAAATTCGTTTAAGGAGGATGTATTCAGTTCTCTTATTAGCCTGGATTTTGGACTTTAAATTAAAAATTGCTCAATATCTGCTAGTCAGAACCTTGTTCTACTGGTGCTTTTTTTTTTGAAAAACATCAGTTAAAGTCTGAAGGTACTGAGTTCTATATGATTTTGCTATTTTGTTTGATAGTTTTAGTAAGCCAAATTGAAAAAAAAATAAATATAAGCTCTTTTCTGGTGTTTGCTAGAAGTAACAATTTTAACTGGTTTGGTTTTGTGCTGTTAGCTGTGCTTGGATTAAGCAAATGATCCTCATTTTGTCTTTAGAAGGATATTAACCTTTAAGACAGCTGAGTGTATTTTAGCTTTTCCCGAGTCCTTTGGCCAGTTTTTTGCCTTTGTGTACCGACATGTCTCTGATCTACAAATCACCCACCCTCCCAAAAACCCACCCACCAACCAAACCTCCAAGGAGTGTTTTGTGTCTGCTGCAAATGACAGAAATGAGAAACAAATTATATCAGTAGTGCTCTGAAGCTTGTGTCAATTATTGAGTGCAATGAAAGTTACGTAAGTGGTGTTTTCTTAAATGAGAAAACGACTCTTAGTTGTTTGCTTTTTTTATGTCAGGTTTAAAACCAGAAATTGAAACTGTATCTGCAGCAGATCGCTGTCCACGCAGCTGCTGGTAAAAGAGCCTGCTGTGGCTCCTTTGTCTCAGAGATGTGCTGGCATACTTTGTCTTGGAGGAGGTTAACAAGCGAGATTTCTGTTTTTTCTGGCCACAGTGGAAGGTGGTATGTGCAAAAGTGTCCAGCAAATGGATTTGATAACACTGCAAAGCTGTGTTTTTCAAAGGAGAAATTCAAGTGTGACGCACCAGAGCTTGTGCTCTCTTGTATGTGCCAACAGACATACAGTGCTGAAGTAACTTCATACTTAGTTCAGGCTTGACTAGAACTGGAAATGTTGTTCATTCCTGTCCTTCAGGTAGAGAAATTACCACATGATCAGTAAGAGCACCTGGAAAATATACCAGTCAGTGGAAGAACAGTTATTGCTACTGATGCTCTCTGAAATTCCAACTTAGCACAGTTTTTTATCCAGGCCAATAGAGAATTTCTTGATGGTGCTTTCCCTTATATTTTCCTAGGCCATGAAGTTGCAAAACATGTTAATTTTAATTAAAGTTCTTATAACTGATTTGAAAAAAAAAAATAAAATCCAAAATGTAATGTATTTCTTTTGGTACTGAAAAAAAATGCTTCTCAGATTTTACAGCTTTGAGTCAATGCTTTTGATTCAATGCTTTTAAAAATGACCATTAATGAGGAAGATCACATAATAAAACTGGGTTTATTTTGTTTCTATTAGCCTTGTCAGTGAATTCAGAGATGTTTTTGGGGAAAAAACCTGCAGTCTTCCCATGAAAAATTGGCTTTGGAGAGAGTTAAAATTAACATATGTCACTTTGCATTTGTCTGTCTTGATACGTGCAACAAGCTTGTAGTGTCATCTGAAAAAGTGAGACATATTTTTGTCTTTTGATGTGTAAATAGGGTTAAAGATGACCAGTGCTGATGTCCAGTGATGTGTTGCATTGTAAGTTGTTTTTTCCCATACGAATTGTGTGTGTGCACTGCATATGCCAGTTTTGCATTGTCTCTAAACTGCATAGAGCCTCAGTACTGCTCTTAAAATGTTTTTCTGAGTTTATTGAGTGCCCCTATTTAGAAAAGCTTTACTTTTGGAGAAGGGATGTGTATCAATTTGTTTGACTTAAAAATAAAATTTTATGGAACTTGGCATTTGAGTTTTAAATCTGTGGCCTGTAAGCTCCAAACTATGAGCTGCTATCAAGACTTCTCTTGGAAGAGGCTCTTGCCTTTTTTTTGGGAGGCAGGCTGCAGTTAGGATTGATGCCACAGTCTGTTTTTAGTACTTGAGTGCAAATGAGGCTATGGATGGGAATCCTAATCTACAAGTAATTCCCCACTTACTGTGTTTTAGGCTTGTGTGTTGATTCTGTAAGGAGAGAGTGCATCCTGTTAGCTCATCCAAGTGCACCTGCTTTCCATGGAGCAGATCTCTTTAATGTTTGCAAGGGTGTAGTATTTATGAAAAGAAGGTTTTGAAAGACTGAAATGTGTCTGCCTCCAAAACTGAAGGAGCGTATCATCTTTGTCTAAGTTGGGATAGAAAAGAGAGGAAAGAGAAGGACAGCTGCCCTGCAACAATTTTAAAGTGTGTTGGGTTTTGGTAAATGTAATGAAGAAGAAGAGGTAAATACTTTTTTTTTTTTTTAATTGTCTGCAAATCTCATGACCTGTTGTGAAGTTTGTGCTGAAATAACTGTGGCACGCACCACCACAGAAGGGAGAAACTGAAATGCAGAAGTTGTGTTACAATGGAACAAACACACCAGATGGTTACATTATGGGGTCTTACCTCCAAGTGATTTGAAGTTTTTTTTGGGCTTATTTGTTTCCTGTGGGCTTAAGTGAGACTACTGATTTAGATTCTCCAGTACTAAGAGGTGATGCAGTTGCTGCTAGTGGTTCTGTCACCTCTTCTCAAGTTTGCTATACATGCAGCTGGGTGAGGAGGGACAGAACATTAATGGTGGCAAAAGCTTCTTACCTTTCTTAACCCTTCCCTAATTAATATTTTGCTTCTCCTTTCATTGTATGATATATTAAAATATACCATGTAGTCAGATTTGTAAACTACTCAGGCTCTAAATGGTCTTAGATATTCAAATTTGGACTAAGGAAATAATTTTGGAGTTGGTTGTTGGGAAAAGGTTATTTTTGCTTTGCTTTTCTGGGTGGTGTAATGTGGTTACAATTTTTGGCACCTTCACCTTAAATGGTTTGCTATTACTTAAGAGACTGGCAGTATTGGTGATACTGTCTCTTCCCTTTTCTCATAGTATAGATTTGAGTATTTTGTTCAACAGTTCCTGGATCTGTCTGGGGAAGTGACCATGTGAGTGTGTGCCTGGGGAGGGATTCACTGTGGTGGATGTTCCCTGGATTCTTTTGGTAAAGCTGTTTTGGACTTTCCACAATCCCCATGCTTGCAGAAACTCTGGATTATGTTCAAGCTTTTCAATAGTTAAGTAAATTGTATAGGATTGAATAACAGACATCATAAAGATATTAATTAAAATATCGCTGCTTTCAAAGACATGCCACTTGAAGGATTGAGAGCTGTCCAGTAAGAAAATGAGGTGTGAGTAACCACTAAGGATGTGTACATACAGTTACACTTAGAACAGAATTCCTCAGTAGAGGGCTAGAAAATAGATTGAAAATGAACATCTGACAAAAAGTCCTCCAAGAGGAAATTCCTGCAGGAGAACTTCATTTTTGAGATTAATTAAATGCAAGATTAGAAATTCTCTAGATAGCTGTAAGCTATTTAATAAAACTGAAGTGAGCAATTAAAAGGCTCAGTTGTAGTTAGTAGCAGAAGCATTGCCTCCTTTTAATGATCGTGGTGCTGTCCCCTCCCCAGTTACATGTGTTCTCCCTCCTTTTACAGGAAAGCTATATGGGAGCTCAGTAATGCTGGATGCTTTCTGCAGGATTTTCATAAAAAGCATCCGTCTCTGAATAAGGGTGATGTAGATTATAACTTCTTTGGCATTGGAAACACATACACAGTCCTGAGAAAACAGAAATAAAAGTGCTTTGTAGAAATTATACTAATGAAATGTATGTGAGAGAGTAGCTTGAAAGAGAGACCTGATTAACATCTGAAACTTCAGCTCATGTTCAGCCACCTTTGAATAGAACTTATGTTGCCAGTAAAGCTACTTTGTCAAATCTCTGTTTTCTATTTCTAAGTTACATTGATGTAAGCATTTTCCAATCCACCTTTTTACAGTATTTTTCCCTTTGTTTGCCAGACAAACAGATTCATTCTAACTGTTGTGGGAAATGATTGTAGCTGCTCTGGTATCTGCAAAAGCCTTTTTCCACTGAAGTCTTTCATATTCATTTGAATATATTTTGTGTTGTGGTGTGCCATGATAACTGTGTGTGCTCCAGCAGTTGTGTACAATAAGCTGGGATGTGTTACATGATCAGAGATCCATCCCTCATTGGATAGTAGTGCATGATAGCAAATTATGTCATCATGTTAGGGACAAAGATGTGTAACTGCAGATTCAAAGAAGTTGCTATAGTTCAGCAGAATGAGTGTGCCATGAGTAATTAGGAAAAATAGAAAAAAATTAATATATGTATTGAGTAATGCTGTAATAATAATTTTAAATTGCTTCAAAATAAGGTACTACTTAAGTTGTTGAAGAGCACTCTGTGGTAAGATTATTTTAAAAGTGCTCATTACTTTCAATGAGAAAACAAATGTGGTTTCTATTAAAATAAAAATAGGCTGATACAGAAGTTCTGAAGATAAACTTATTAATGTTACTATTTTTCTGCTGTAAACAGAAAGCTACATTCTAAAAATCTGCTTTCCAGACTTAAATGTCTCTTATTAGTACTCAGAAAAACCCACAGTGAAACCTTTTCTTTTGGCATTGTATAAATATCCTTATCTTCTTAGCATAATTAACATAATATACACTTTGGATATATCTGTATGCATAATAAGTAAAATATCATCATATTGGGTGTATAGTGGATAAAAAGATGGAGAGATTGCATTTTAAAATTCTGTAAAATAAAACTATGTTTTACTA
Organism: Molothrus aeneus; assembly: GCF_037042795.1. Classification (NCBI taxonomy): domain Eukaryota; kingdom Metazoa; phylum Chordata; class Aves; order Passeriformes; family Icteridae; genus Molothrus; species Molothrus aeneus. The sequence goes on from NC_089652.1 coordinate 26,481,756, forward strand.
TAGATTATATTTCAAGAGTATTGCAAGTCATTAGAAATAATGTCTGAGAAGCAAATACCAGTGTTTATGCTTCCTCTTCAGGAGTGATGGGGAAATGTATTTTGAATATTGTTTTTGTATTAGACTTACTTTCTGTCAAGCCATGCCATACATGCTTGCAGTTTAAAAAACATTGAAATGTTCTGTTGACTTTTTGAAACTTTTTGGCAATGTAACACTCTCCATTTATTTTGTCCCTTGTTTAACAGTTTTTGTGTGTGTTTTCAAAAGCACTTCCATTCACCATTCAAGGAATTCAATAGAATTCTAATAGGAACTGCACATAAATAACTACAGAAATCAATGCTTCAATTCAGCCAGGAGTTTTTTTGTGACTTCAAAAGCCACAAGAGCATTTATTATTAGAAACATACAATTGACTTTTCTTGTATTATGATTTTGCATAGTGATTTGGTTTTTACCACTACAACAAGATTGTTTGACAGTTTCATTTGAAAATGATGTATTTACATTCGGCATTCCAAAACAGTGTAATTTTTATCTTTTCTCTCAAGCTCTATTCATGTTATTTTGCATGTTGAGCGCTGTGCTAAGGTTGTTAGTGAAATATTCCCTGGTGGATTTTTCCTCAGAGATCAACCAAATGTTAGGCACAATCTCCTGTTCTTATATTGTGATGAAAATGTAAAAATAGTCTTCAAAGAGTGGGGTTTGGTTAATTTTCATTTGTTCAACTCATGCAGTGTAAAGCATATCCTCTCCTCCAAAACACTCAATTTTCTGATGCTAGCAATCATAGAAGTGACCAAACTGTGATCATGCAGGGTTATGCTGGAACTACTTCCAGCCTCTAGTGTTCATATTACACCTCAGGCCATGTCATCTGCAACAGTTCCTTTGATCCTGAAGTTTTTAGGTGGGTTCTAGGAAGTGAGATTATCTTCAGGGACGTAGTTTGAGCACACCAGAAGCTTTAGAAAAATTGATGCTTGTCTTTTGAAGTAGTCCCAAGATGATGTGATGTGAAATACAGCACTCTGTGTTCAGTAATGCTTTGCTTTTATAAATGAGCCCTTTGAGTGGTGTTGCTTTTGGGCAGCTCGTGCAGTTCCCCTCAGGTAATGGTGCAGTGTTACCACCTGGGGTGGGGAGCACATCTACAAGGGAAGAGTTTTGTTCTGGTTGTCAGCAGGGTACTCAGATTAATGGATTTTTCTGTGTTCTAGTTTTACTTTTCACTGTTGCTGATAATTCAGAGAACCAAGTGAAGGTACCAGCAGGACCTTTTAGATGATAGCTGCCTTTCCCCACCCTCCCAATCTCCTAATTCCTCCTCACTAGACAGTCTGGTTCTGTGTGAGGAGAAGGAGGTGTTAAGAGCTGCTTTTTGGAATTTCATCTTGAGAACCAACTAATGCTGAGACTTGCTGCCACCAGTCCAGTCACCTTGAGATGCAGACCCACAGTCCCCTCCTCACCTACCTTGCTGCATGAGCAGGTGCATGTTTTGGCACTTGAGAAGCATTTCAGCTCGGTAGAGATGTAGGGAAGCATGGCCTGTCTCTAGTCCTTCCCTGTCCTAACACTTGGAGTGGAAACATTCTTCAGCTGAAATTTACACTGCACCCTGAGAAGTGTTTTGCTGGTGATGAGGGGAAAGAGGGGCAAGGTAGAGTATGGTGAGGAGCAAGATTGGTACCACAGACAATATCATAGCTACAGAGACACTGGTGTTCAGTGTTCTCATTTGGAATTATATGCATTTGGGATTTAAATCCTGTCATGGTGTTACCTTAAAAAAAAAAAAAAAGTGAAATGAAATTAGATCTTCTGTTGGTTCCTGAAAATTCTTCCCCATTTCCTTTTCCACTTCTAATTCAGATTGCATTTGAGTCAGCTGCTTTCATCTTGACACTTATGTCATTCAAGGATCCACAAAGTTAGTATGTTAATGTCTGCATTTCAACTGACTGATAGGTACACCAAAACCTATCTTAATTTTGTCACTGCAACATGAAGCTTCTTTTAATTTCCCAGGCTGTTCTGCATTTATCAAAACAAGATAATGGAACGTTGCTTGCACAATTTGCAATCCTAATGTTTAAAGTTTATTAAACATGACTTTTTTTCTTAAAACACATTCTTGCCCTTCCTCTGTTCTTCTAGGTCCTTTGAATGTCACAAATTTATAAGCTGGAAGAAATAATCATGGGCATCTAAAAATAGTTTAGTTAGGGAAACTTGGTTCTGCTAAAGGGCAAAAAATAATTTTAAATCTCTCTAAAAGTGAGCATCACTCTGTATTTTTAGGTTTATCTGTGTTCTGTTTCTTTATGAAAAACAGTTCATGGCAGTAAGCAAGACAAACCCAGTACCTCATATTTTCTTTGACATGGATCAAATATTTGTGGGGATTATCAATCTTCTTTGGCAGTGCTGTTCTTAGACAGCCAACCTCAAATATATCAGAAAACATTTTGATACATTTTGCATCAAATGTTTATAATTTATTTTGAATGCAAGAAGAAGAAACAGAAGTGGAAAAACCAGAGAATGCCAGAAGTGGTAGGAGATGAGGACGACTTGGAAAGCAGCAATCTATCCAACTCATGCAAGTAGGTGCCAGAAAACCTGAAACAGAGATATAATAAAATATAGTATTGGTATGGAGCAAGAAAGAAGTTATTATTTGATATAGCATAGTGTGTTTCATAGCTCCCCACTGTCAGGTAATCCCTTTTATTGAACTTTGTTTCGAAGTATATACAAGTATATATCTTGTTTGTGGAACAGGTAGTTAAAAATTTATCTCAGGGACAAAAATACGGTCCTAAATTTGAACTAAATCCTTCCCTGACCACTTTACTGTGTTTTGTACTTGTCATCCCTTTTCCAGAAGTGCTTTCTTGTGCTAGGGCAGGGTTTGTGAGTGTGTTGCACTCCTCCTTACCATAAGAAAAGAACTGAGTCTAATATCTAATTGATGTAATATTGAATGTCTTAGTAAGCATTCTATCAGCTATATATGGATAAAAATTGTTTCAAAGTGCTTGAAAGCTGTAATACATTCAATTTCTGTAGTATTGTATGAAGTAACCAGACTGTTCTTATTTGACCTGCATCTGGTTTAGGAAGCTTAAAACCAAGTCCATTTGAGGTTTTGCAATGCTGAGAATCATGAGAGAGGACCTTCATCTGTCCCGTGGGCTGTGCGCCTGACTCCGTATCCTCAATGAGGAATTCCCTCTCTACAACAGCATGACATAGTTGGTTTATGTTTGTATCTTATGACCTACTAAAAATATTCTCTTGCCTTCCCACTTACCTTCTAAGATCCTTTTCAGCAGAATTGGTGTATAACCACCTTGTATGCAATTCCGGTATTTTTGTAGTGAATCGTGCCTGCTTGAAAGAGTAAAGAAATTCTCCAAACTTATGAAGGAAATGTATGTTTTCAGAAAATAGTTTTCTTTTATTATTCTGGATTGAAAGCTGAACATCTGAAGCCACTTGCCTTGATATTTTGGAGGAGGCCTTTTTGTTTTTATTTCTTGAGGAAAAAGATTTTGTGGAGTCTTTTTATGTATCTTGAACATCTCATGTGTAAAAATAGAGAGATGCAGAAAATATCAATATGTATGGAACATAATATTCAAACAAGTAAGAAATTAATTCATGTCATGTGATAGTTATAAACTTCTATTCCTTGACATGGACTCCTAAGCACTTACAACTTTTGTTATGGAAAGTAAATTTAAAATACTATTTTAGTATCAGCCTCTCTTTTAGAAAGAAAATATTGCTCTCTGCAAATCATCTCTCAATTTTTAACCTGTAGCTAACTAAGCTGTCTAATAGACAAGTACACCTAAAAATATATAGGGATATGCCTTCTCCTTTCCCTATGCCCAATTAAACATTGGCTACTTTGTATAAATATTTTTGTTCTGTAGCAATTACTGCTCCATGCCAGGTAGTCACTTTCCAGAAGATGTTAGTTTAGCCATGCATAGTTAAGCCCGTGTCCCCTCAGCTATTCTCACTGCTGTATTGCCTCTATTGACTATAGCAGTTATACATCCCTTGAGCACTGCAGATCCTGTGAAACAAGGTTATCTATGGCTATGTGGATTCCAATGTGTGTTTAAAAAATAGAATTATTCTAAATGTTATGCATACTTTGGCTTTTCAAGGGAATGTATACATTTACTGGCAACTAATGAGTTGTATTTGTACATGAGAAGCTTAAGAGCATGTGTACAGGAGGGGCTGCTCCCCCCACCTGTGGGAGCCTGCAGCGGTTCCTGGAGGGAGATTGTGTCATCCAACTGCCTTTGCCTTTGTAAGTCCAGTGCCACCATCTCAGCACATGTCATGATCTTGTGTCACCAGGGTGTGACAGGGGTGTGTGCTTATTGCTGATGTGGATTGATAGCTTTTTGATTGGCATGGTGCAGCAGAAACAATCACGCAGGGGCTCAAGATCCAGGATCCTACATTTAAATATCTGTATGAAAGAGCCATACCCTATCTGTTTGAAATAATGACAGATGTTTGGAAAGGATGGCGCAGATCCTGCTTTCTCTCTTCCTTCAGCTGCTGGTGGTTTTCTGCTTTACCCACAACAGGTCTTTGGAGTCTGTGTCTGTACAGTTACATGGCATTTTCAGGTGGGAGAAGATGTATCAAGCAGCTACATAATCAACTTGGCCTTGCCTGCTCACCCTCTGTTGCCTGATCTGAAAGCTGTGAGCCAGTTACGTTGAATGCACTGGCATGAAACTCTTCATAGCCCAACCTCTGTGTTTCCATACATCAGAATGGCATTCTTTGTTTTTCATTGGCAAAAGTGGCAATCATTATGTCCAATATGAGTTTATCTATTTGGACTTGGACATGTGCAGGATAAGAAAAATTGTGAACTAAAAGTCTCGACTCCATCAGTATTCTGGCAAATGGTAAAACTGAATGCACAGTAAGAAACTTCAGTGAAAGTGCTGCTGCAGAGACTAGTTGTGGGAAAATGTATTAGCACCAATTACAACAGTCTTCCTTTTTGGAAAGGTCTCCAAAGTCATTGATGAAGATAAAATCCAACCTTTCCTGTGGTTGTGTGCCAAAGATGATATGCTAAAGGGATCATAGAATTGATGCCAAGTTCTGTGGGTTTTAAGAATTGCTTGTTAACTAGAGGAGATTTTTTTTCTTTGAGTTGCATAAATTAACCTTTTTTCTAACAATTCATCTTTTGTTTATGTGTTACTGTTCCTTGTTCATTTGTACTGTCATCGTCATTCTCCCCCCACCTCTCATGCACTAGTCACTTTTCATACCACAGGGGGAAAATTTTGCATCAAAAGGGCTGGCACAGCACGTGCTGCAGATAAGAATGGGAGTGCACTCTTGGATCAGATAAAAGATCCGGAACTCAGTAATCCTGACAGTGGTGAATAATGTGGAGACCTATCAGACTCGTGTCCTGTATACAGAGAATCTTCCTTGATGTAACCACATACAACTGATTATAGATCCATTCCTAGGTTTGTGTGGTTTTAACTTGTAGCTACTCATAGCTATAACTTTTATTCTGTAGAATATTTAACTATTTTAAAATGTTCATTGTAAACCCAAACACAAAAGCATTCCTGGTATCTTTCAGTCAAAGAAATACTGGGCTGAAAAAAGAAGGCACTAATGTGTTATCTTTTAAATAGAGTGCATTGTATAAGCTTCGTGTTCATTTTCTGAGCAAAAGAAAGAACGAGCATAAATTTGAAATTGTGAGGATCATGTTGTTGATACATATGGATGTAACTATTATAAAAGACCTTATTCTAATGCCAGTACCTGATAAGAACAGCAAGAGATGTATGACCAGTGTGGGCTGCTGCCACTGACTCACTGTGTAATGACAGGCAAATTACTTGGTTTTCTGCATCTTGTTCTATTCCTCTATAAATGAGAAATAGTTTCCCAGTAAAACTCTGAGATCATTGGATAAAAGAAGATATTTTTTGTACGCCTACTGAGTATATAAATTTGAAGATAGAAAGTGCAGCAAATACCAGGTTCTGTGCAAGTCTTTTACCAGTACAGACACAGTAGGGTGAGTGTTGCTGCTCATTATGGATTGTATTAAGCCACGTTGTACTTTTGAAGACCTCTTAATGCACAAAGAAAAGTAGGGGTTTTGGTCAGATTCAGCACTTCAGGGCATATTCTGCTCAGTTTCTTTTTGTAGTTAAGTACAGCTTCAATAAAACTGCTCTGGTGTCTGCATTGGTAACTACCATTCCATTTTCTTTGATATGCCAGACGTTGCACCGCCTTCAGATGAAACAGTACAGGGAGCCCTTTAGAGTAGCTCACTGTCAATCTCCATCACCTCTGTCATGTTATGTCTTTGGCTGCATTTCATCACTGAATTTTCATAATGTTTTGGGGAACTTGACCTTTTCAGAATTGTCTGTATTAACACTATAGTCTTAATCTTTCCCCTGGCACCTCCTGAAACAAAATACAAATTAGTGATTCAGACACCACAAAACAAATCACATGCCACTTGTTTCTTCCCAATGATTCTTCATTGTCATTGTTTACTGTATTGTATGCAAGTCCTTGTGTGTTCTGTGGTGAAAGGGCCTAAATAAGGCAGGAAATTTTTAAGGGAGGTCTGTAGCAGATAAGTAGGAAAATGATGCAACAGTTTCAGGTATATATATATAAAAGATGATTTGGATAAACATATAAAAAAGGCATTATTTCAGCACTGGCATATGGAAATTAACAGGTTTGATGTGTGCTTTGTTTTTTTAATAAAGTTGTACTTTTATTGTGATAGTCCATAGGTACCTATGGAACAAGTGGGAAATACATGAAATTTCTGGTCTCCAGTGCTGTTTTTGCACCTTCATCTCCTTCCATTCTGTTTGTCATCATTCTTAATTCCTTTTTAATTTGCTCACTTTCTTAGATGTTTTTCATCACATTAAATGTTTGCTTTAGCTTCATAATTTAAAAAAAATCCTGTTGATGATTCTAGTTATCACCCCACTTTATCTGGTTGTATTCTGCCCCAGATTCAGGAAATGCAGAGTCGAAAGCTTCAGTTTTGAATTTATCTTCACATTTTCCTCACCTTTTCAACATTTTCCACCCTTTTGTTCTTTTCTTGAAAAGGCATTTAACAAAATGGACGAGTGAATTATATAAATTTGGCTGGATGCTCATACCACTACTCTTTTCCTTGTTTTGACCATGAAGGAAGCCTTCCTCTCTTCATGGCCACCTGCTGCCCTCCTTGTGCTGCTGTAGTGCTTTTGCCGCTGCACAGTGAGTCATATTGGGGAATTGGTCTGACTGAAGAATAATTTTGCCAGAATTGTGTTGCTTCTTATTTCCCCACTCTGGTTTACCATATGGCTGTACAAATGGCTATGTCAGCAGTAGGGAAAGAATGATGCAAGGCTGGAAGCAAGAGGCCAGACTCAGGAGTGGGTCAGGGATGCTGTGTTAGCTAACACTGCCAGGTTATGTCAAAATAAAAAGAGTTTGTCAGAGTAAAGTCTAGATGTCTGTGATACTGTCACATCCTACTTCTAGAAATCATGATCTCTGCTGCTTTTTTCCTTAACCTCTCTACCTCTCCCCCTTACTGTTTGACACATTTTACAAAGCTCCTTGTTTATATCTTTCTTAGAATAAGTGATCAATGACAACATCAATAGAAAGCCTCCATTTCTCAGTGTGCTCAGGAGGTGGAGCCTGTTGCTCTCAGGATAGGTTGAAAACCTGTTTGAATAACTTGTGTGGACATCGTGAGTTAAACCTGTACTGTCATTTGTACATACCCATAAAATAATTACAGTGAGGTTTAGACTCATAAGGTGTTTGAGTTAGATATGTATAAGTTTAAAAAAAAATATTTAAATCAGTTGTTGTCCAAATCAGTACAGTATGGTACCTGCTTATTGTGAAATTTGAAAAACTTTAGCCATTGTGGTAGAATCATTGGTAACAAAAAAATGTAAGGTTGCAAACCTAACCTGCTTTCATAGTGTCTTTCCAACAGTGACTGGATATCTTGATAACAAAATATTTCATGTCCCTGAAATTAATCACAAGATGTGCTTGGCAAACCAATGCACTAAATAATCCCTTCCTTTTCCTAAGTCTGCAGAGATGAACTTCATTACTTTGCAGTCAAGTTATTAACAAGCAGCATGAAAGTGTTTGTTTGGTGTTTTTTTCTTCTTTCTATGTTTGTTGGGGGATGTTAGTTTTACTCTACAGATATTAAACTGATGCTGAAATGGTAAAATGTACATCTGAATTTAAGTTACCTGCAAATATGATCATTTTTCTGAACTTAGGTTAAAGTCCACCAAAAATATGAATTCCCCTCTAAATGCAATTCTGCATTCTCCCATGTAAATAGACTTGTTCCAAGCCTGTGAGTAATGGTGTGGCTACAAGTGTTGAAGTCTCCAAACATCTCAACTAATGTAAGAGCAGAGTAACTTTTTGTTGTATGTTGCAGTGTGATGCCATTTCCTGTTTCACCTATCCCAACCCCCCAGGTGTGCCAACCTCTCCTTTCCCCTCCCCCTGTCTCCGGGCTTAAAAGGAGACGGGACCATGCGGTCTGCATTCTGAGCAAGGGTCAGATGGGCCCACGCACATCCCACCCAGTAATATTGGGATTAATATTCCACAGTTGTTCTTAAAAATTCATGTATATTATGTTCCCTCTATTCCTGTACTTATTTGGAAAAAAATAACAGAAAAAGTGGCATTGTTTAACAGTGTGATGTACAACCTTTCAGAAAGGAGTGATATTAGTTAACCTCTGGTCTGTCATATGAGCTATAGTTCATTGTCTTGTCCATGCCTTCTTTCTGGCTATCATAATCCCAATTATTGACTTTGTAAATTTCCATTTGTTTCTATACAAATGAGTCAATGTTTGGTTCTTTCAAAGATTGAGCTAAGAAGTAAAACAAGAATGTGAGCTTAATGCACCAAAACAGACATGAGCTCACTCAGGCTACACATGATCATTCAGTATTGGGCTTTTTAGTAAATAGGTCATTTTCCAGAGTTTAATACCAGGAATGGATGCACTGCCCTGATGAAAGTGAACCACCAAATTCCAGTGTCTTGAAGTATAATCCCAAATTGGAAATAGAAAGCAAACTGTCTGTGGCACATAAGGTGTAAATAAATATGACGTTTTGTGGGTTCCTCTCTAGATCTTCTCCCAAAATATCCTATGGCCTTGTTATGTGCACACTTGGGGATCTGATGCTCAGATCATCAGGCTGGCAGCACTCCTCTGGGAGCTCTTTCCATCACCTCCCTCCTGTTCTCAGTAGTTGTGTAATGTCTTTTTAGCTTGTATCAGTTCTGTATTGCTCGTGCCTGCTGATAACATAGATCCTTCTGCCTGCTCTTTTCCATAAGCCCCTGGACCCTGTTCTTTTTTCCCAGCTGAAAGGAAGGCATGATCTTCATTCAGGAGTTGCTCTCAGATTTCTCAGGTAATACTTTCCTGGATCTGCTGCCAGTGGAGACAATGGTTGTGTTCTCTTTACCTTAATGTTGCTGACAAATTTTCAGCTTTGTCTCCTGTTGCCTTGCCTAGATTTCATATAGTTTCCATAGATGTTGTGTTTTTATCTGTAAATGTTCTGAAAACAGCATTTAAGTAATAGCTCTCTGATCATCTCTAACTCTGATATAGTTACTCTGGAAAGCAATTTTTTATTCTCTTAAACTCTCAACCATATTCAATAAAAATTGAAAGAAACTTCTTAGTGAAGCCAACAAAACAGGAAAATAAGCTAACTACAACAGTGAATTTTACATAAATGTTCAAACACCTACAATTTTAACACTTTTCTCATTCCTTGTGGTTGAGACTAAAAATTCATCAGTCCATGGAACTGCAAGATGAGATGTAAGAACCAGATTTGTAGTGGTATTAAAACTTGCTATGTAATGGTGGTATGGCTGCTCCTACTCCAGCTACCAGCATCTTCCCATATCATTTTTCAGAGGACTATTATGGTCATCTTACAAAGTGGCTTAATAGAATATATAGTGACAAAAATATTAGTGGCTGGTCATAGATTTTTAAAGTTATTTTGCTGTAGTGACCACCATGTGACAGAGATGTCCAGGTAGTGTAGCCTCTATATCTGTTAAAAAACAAAGCCTACCACGAGGTATGCATAAGCTGTAGGTTTTGGTGTATGTGTTCTTGAGTTACTTATTTTGGATTTCTTGAGAGCTAGATGAGATTTTTCTGCACTTTCATGAGCTCTGTCAGCACTTGTTCAGTCTAGTTGGCACCTTTTCATTTCTCTCTGTTTTTTTCAGCAGATTTTCTTACAGAAAGGCGGATGATCTAAGACTGTGAAGAAATTCTAATTTGTGTTTCTCTTTATATACTTCCAGAGGACAGATGGACACGTCTGTTATTTAATAATGCTTATGTTACATCCTTCATGAGGAATCAGAATAGCTTGTAGCAGTCTGCCTGCCTGTCAGTAGCAGACAGAAGCTTTTTGCCGATTTTGTGTTAAATAACAGGGATTTCTGCTCTCTGGGCTCTCGGTTCAGAATTTGAGAACAGAAAATTCTCAGATGGGCATTGTAGATTGTTCATACTCTTAGCTGCTGAGAAGCTCCCTCAGATATTTTTGGGTGACCTGGTAAATAGGCATGCTGTGCTGGTTCTTGGAGGGTGGGAGCTACTTTTCATAAGGATAATGTGGTGGTGATATTAAGCTCTTTACCATTGCCTCTCTCCATGATGTACATAACATCATGCTCATCATTCTTAAGAAGTTGCCAGAGCACCCTGACACTAGTTTCTGCATCTGGAAAGGACAAGCCTTGATACATTTCTCCCCTCTGAACAGTCAGAACTAAAGAACCCTTCAGATACTCTTCAGCTTGAGACACCCAGCCATCGAGTAATGCTGAAGGAGTCATGGTGCATGACACTGACCACCCACTGTTCCATGGGCAGTGCATATTCCTGGCAGCCTCAGTTCAGTAATTGTGTGATCCATCTGGAGCTGCATCACTTCTTCCTTGGTTTCACAGACTCCAGCTTTGGACACACTAAGACTGACTTCTGAGGAGAGGACCCGTTACAGCAGTGGACAGAGCTAAAACTTGGCAAACCTTTACTGGACAGTAAAGGGGCTCATTCATCTGTTTTTACTCTCTTTGCAACTTTCTGGAGCTACCAAAACATTTCCAGTCATGGGTCACCAGGATCTGCTTCCTGTGGTCTAGGGAACAAATTGTGTCGTGTCACGTCTTTCCACAGAAGGTATTAACTATTTCATGGTATGTTATCATTGGTGCTAGTGTGCTGACAGTTCTGAGACTCTTGAATTCTCCTGTCATCCCATTTCAACAACTGCATGGTTGTACCTAGGTGACTACTCCATATGTATTTATCCATGGCAACAGACACTTGCTCAAGTGTGTACTTGTTCTGTAGTCAGTATTGCTAATGCTGCTGGTTTGGTAGCTGGAGTTCAGAAGGATCAATTCAATCTGGACTTTGTCAGACAGAGTGCTCTGCATAATCATAATGCAAATGTGGTGGCTTCAGTCTTATTTTTTATTCTGTTAAAAAACGTAGTTTCTATGTCTGTTCCCAGGTTTAACCTGTAATGGGAAAAAGAATGCTTTCCTTTTTGTGGGTTGAAGTTTTTTGCCTTTTCATAATACAGCAAGCTTGTTCATCTCTGTCACTGATCCACAGATTGTTTCAGAGAAGACATAACTGGGAAAACTGAACTAAGAAGCCAGTGGTTTTGGTTTGGTGCTCTGCACTTGGTGAGCCTTTTTGTTCTGGGCTGTCCTGTACATCTTTGTTAAGAGGAAGCTTGTTGCTAACTGAGTTTACCAATGCAGTTTTGAAAATACTGAATTTCCTAAGGTCCCAATTTAAAGTACTTTTTGCAGTGAAAGATCTGAGTTCCCAGAATAACTGAGTCTGATCTCTGATACTCTGATGAGTCTGTCTTGCTGTTTAGAGAGAAAGTGACTGTGTCTCACTGGTGAGTGTGATGGCTATGGTTAGTGTCTTTATTTTTGGAAAATACCTCTTCTGAGCAGTTCTGGGAGCATGGGGAAGAACTTTGTGTCCATAGTACCACTGTTCAGAGAGACCTTCACTGCAGACCAACATTCCTGCTGCCTCCACCTGTGGCTCCTGCAGCTTTTCTAGGGGACCTGGGCTGTGCTGCAGAGCTGCCAGCAGGGAAAAGGGCATGTGAATAGACTTGGAAAATAGCAGAAACCAGTTGCTTGGTTTTCTTTGTTAATGTGCATGTTCCGTATCCTGCCATATGTCGCTCTTCTGTAGCCTTTTAATTCTGGGATGCTATAGATGTAACGAGTTTGGGGAAGCTGAGTTTAATTACAAAAGAGTGCCTAAAGAAGCAGGTGTGAGAAAGCCATTTTGGCCTGACTGCAGGGGCACATGAATGAACAGAGTTCTTAAACACAGTGCCCAAGAGGAGCAGTGCAGATGTGCTGACTCAGCTTGTTGCCTTTTAATGCCATCTTCATTTGTATGTTGGTAGACTGTTCCTTCTCAGTGCACTTGGTACAATATTTTCACTGTAAAGAAAGGTGAGTGTTATTTTTTATCATCTGTCTCTTCACACTTAGAATCTTGGAATTGTTTAGGTTGGAAAGATCACTAAAGATCATCAAGTCCAACAGTTAGATAGCTAAGTCCAGCTTGATAGATAAAAAGCTTTCTTTTTAGGTATCAGAAAACTTAACAAATTACTCATGTCACTGTCAACGTGTTTGTGCATGTTGAGAATAAATGTGTACTTCATCAGTTTTCCTTTTGGGTCTTCTGTTTTGAAAGTCTTTTTTTTTTGAAGGAGGTTGTCCCTAAGCATTACAAGCTTGACTTAATTTTGTTGGTGAAAATGATATAAAATTAAAACAGATTTAAGTAAAAATGTATGTATGTTGGAGACTGCTAGGGTGAAATAACTTGACTGCATGTTCTTAATGGATTTTTGTAATGGTTTGGAAATCTTTCTGTACTGCATGTTAAAATGTGTGAAATTTAACAGCCTTTTAATGATTTTTGGTAATGCTGCGTAGATGATTAGGTTGCCATTTATCCCTTCCATTCATAACCACATGGAAAGCATCTCAGGAGAATGCATCAGACATCTGTGCTGTTACTCTGACTGTGGATGTACCTGGCAGGTCTGTATTAACCTTGGGAGTGGACTTGGGCATGGCTCTTGTCTCTTGGCTACAGTTTCTCTTATTGCCTTCAGGCAGAACCTGTTTGATTTTCTGTGCATTTTGGAGACATTCTTGTGATTTCTGTTGCTGTTCCATCTTCTGTACCCACCCCAAAGGAGGAGGGCATCGAGTAAGCCAGAGGAAAGTTGAAATGTGATTAGAGAAATGGACAAAATGTAGGAAAGGATTTGAGTGATGAAGGAACCTGAACAGTTAGAAGAGGGACTGTTAGAGCCTTAAGAAAGAAAAAACATACATGGAAGAGATCTGGAGTATTTGCAGGAAGTGAATGGTAGGAAACTGATGGTTTAAGTGATGAATTTATTACCTCTGTAGTTTCAGCATAGCTACCTCATCAACCTGTGAATCTGACCCATGTTTGTACTTGCCTATCCAGGGAGAACAACAGGAGCAAGAGCCACGCTATTTTAAGATTAGTTAATATACTGTTTAAATTGCTTAATAATGCCTAATGACTTTTAAAGGACCCCATTGAAATGTCCAAAAATCTAAACAGTTTATGTTTTATGTTCAGCTTAATGGTGTGCTATCTCCACTGTCCATTGTTATCTGTTATTTGTGTTAGGAATCACAGCATACTTGCTAAGACAAAAAATCTTGCTTTTCATGTCAAATATTTATAGAAGAATGATTCTCCCAAAGGACACCATGTGTCATTATAAAACAAGAAAGTATATTAGAAAAAAATGTATTTTTTTATATTATCAACTTAGTAGGCTGTTTTTTGACCATAATGGTATTCATAAAAATAAGTGAAATATTCATTATTGTAACTTGTTTTCATTTCTGTGCAAGTTTCTGTTGATACCTTTGAGCTTTTTATTGTGACTTAGCAAACTCTGGATGTAAGCAAGAATTGTAGTGGGAAATATTAGAACTGCACTGTCCTTTATATAAAACAAAAATGTCTTGAGAAAGCTCTTTTAGAGCTTTTGGAAAACTAAGCCAGAATTTTGTCAGAACTTGCTCCATTCATTATTTTTGATGTTTGCTTATTGAATTGTTCTTGCAGGTAAGATTTCTCATTTTTTCAAGGTAGCACTAGTGGTGAATAATCACACCTGACCTAGTGGTGACATTTCTTCTAAGGACTGCTGGTAATTTGGGGCTGGCCCAGGCTGACCCCGGGTTGAATTGAAGATGTTCCTTCCTTTGACCATCAACAACCTCTGCACTTGTGTTATTCAGAGGGCTGCACTGGACAGATAGTCATTTGTGCTCTGTACTTTGAGAGGTGGAGGCTTTTTTTTCCTTTTTCTCCCACAGTAGCTTCTGTTCCCTTTTAGAAAAGAGAAATGAACCTGTCCCAGAATGTTGACTGCTTGGCAGTTAAGCAGAAAAAAAAGTGTTTAATGGTGGATTTAAAGGAAAGGTATTTAAGGAAGTGGTGATTGTACTTGCTGGCAGCTTCCCTTCCACTGCTTTTATAGACAACAGCTAAAAATCTTTATTCTCACCTTTACCAAAAGGATAAGAAGCTGGGAAACTTGGGTGCATTCTGCAAATCTTTTTCTCTGTAAGGACACTTAGGTTTATAATTTCTGTAAAGAATTTTGAGGTTTTTTGGCTCTACAGGCTTGGAGGAATTTCAGAGTTCATTTGTCAGAGATTTGCATCTTCACAAAGCAGTTCACACTGCAAGTATGGGTCATAGAGATCCTTGAGAACTGTAATGCTGGGCAGAAACTTGTCTACTGATGTAAGTCCATTGCTGTGTTTGGCTTTACCATAATTACACCTGAGGATGTAGTTATGTCCTAGATTTCAGGACTGCAGCACAGTTTCTGTGCTTAGTTCTGACCAAGGAGTTACTGTCGTCTTTCATAGTGATTTAACATCAGCATGTCTACGTAAAGCTCGTATGAATTACCAAATGTTGAAGGTATACTATCATAAAAGTACATTGACTTGTGTAACTGAGATGCTTCTCAAGTAGCTTTGGAGTCAGGATGTTGCCCCGTGTATAAAAATAACAAATATGATACCAGGGTGAGTTTTACACTGTGACAGTTTCTTATGCTGTCATTGCCAACAGTAGATCGGCTGCTTGAAGTGTGTGTTCCTTGCATGCTTTTGGAAATTGTGGGATGTTTGTTTTTCCTTGCAGATTTACATTGCCTTTTTACTTGGACTATGAAATTCCTTTCTGGTATTTATAGTGTGCCCACTTCGCTGCAGACAGGCTCACTAAGCCTTGCTTTGGGTCTCTGCTGTCAGGTTTTTATAGGCTACCACATGCTTCCAGTCGTTGTTACGAATTTGAAACAGAGAGACATGCAACGTTCTTATGTACTTTTTCAGTAGAATGAAAGGAGAACTGAGAGCACTGAGGGAATCGGTTCAATTCTGTCATTCAGACCTGCTGCCTTGCATAGCCCCTGGCTCAGCAGGGGTGGGGCTGGGAGTTGAGCACTTGCCTGGGGCAGCAGAGAACTCACCGCAGGGAAAATGGGACAGCCCTGCAAAGTTCTGGTTTCTGACAGCCTGGAGACTATAACTGCTTCTGTTGTCTTACAGTCTCTCTTAGCCTGCAATATAGTAGAAGAGACTATCCAAATGGATTTTTTGCTAAGCATTTTGTAAAGCTGCTGTATGTTGAAAGGTGAATTAGCTTGTATACAAGGTGTCTAAATCAAGTTTACAGCTTTAGTCCTTTGATTTTAAAAAGAGTGCTATATCCTTAGTTTTATTATAGTGGGAAAAGATTGTTGAAGACTAGAACATGGCAATCTCTCCTGTATACAGCTGAACAGTAAAGTTCATTTTTGACAGTAATTTTCTGTGCAAGCACTATGATTCTCTGGCATAGAAAGCTAAATTAATCACTGGATTAAGACTTCTTCTGAGAGCAACTATTGTGCTTGGATTACTTTATTATGAAGAAATAGATATCAGTTATAGGCACTATAGTATAAAAGTTAATTTGTGTTACACTTACTCAGAGTTTAGTGACTAGATATGTAATCTTCCCTGACAGCATGGTTTTCTTAGTATTAGGCTTTATTGAAAAGAAAAAATAAATAAAATTGGTCAGGTCTTTCATACCACAAGTTGGAGAAAATTTGAAGTGGTGACGTGGACATCTGTATTGGGCTGTGGTTACAATCAAGATGGCATTTAGGGTTGTACTAGGAGAAAAAATCAAAACCCAAACTTGCCCCCAGCCTCTTGGCAGAGACATAACTGTGTGCTCTCAGCTGCAGCACAGTGAAAAGGCTCGAGGTGAGGATTTGAACCATACTGCAGTTTTAGTGACAGAATACACGTTTTTACAGGGTCCTTCCAGACCTCTGGTTGTCTTACAAGGAAGAATAAGAGGTAATCTGATTACTGCCACGAAATCATCAGTGCCAATGAGCTCTCCCCACACTGGTTTGTGGCAGGAGGTGTGTGCTTGTGTCCTAGCAGGGAATCAGTTTGGCCAGATGAAAGGAAGTCCTTGGGAGCAGCAGAGAAGTAAATGCAATTGAAGGCCCTGTGACATGCAGGTGAATAAACTGCATTCAAGGTTTTGTTCTTGCTTAGAGTTGGTAAATGCATGAGAGAAAGCATAAATAGCAGTGTGATTAAATAGTAGCATGACATGAAGCCTATAAATAGCCTTTTATAATTTTGTAGTACTTTCTCCTTTTAATAGCCTTTTGCTCTTTAACTTCAGTGCACACAAACTCTACATGTGGGGGTTCAATTGCCCTTATTGGTAATGTTTTATTCCACTGGAGTTGTGGTGTTTCTTTTATTGCTTTGTTTTTAGTTGAATAACTGGTTTGTACCATGGTTATGTGCCTGTTTTCTCAGCGGATGTGAAACTTGATACTGAACTGAGTCAATATGATAAACAAGCATTAAAGCCTCTGTGTCTTCCTGAACATGAATGCATTAGAGGAGATGGTAGAAGTTATTTTCCTTCTAAAAATATATTCAGTAGTTGATAGGATAATTCACTTCAGTTAATCTCAGACCAACCAAATTGAAAGTTTCTTGCTGGTTCTGAATGGCAGCTGATTATAGAAGTTTCCAGCTCCAAGCAAAATGGTCAGGTAATTTTTCTCAGTTGGTATTTTATTAAATTCAAATACACTAGATGGCTTTTTCTTTATAGTACATGTTTACTTTATACCTGGAAAGTGATTTGCTAATATGCTAGTAAAAGAAATCTAACTTCTAATAAAAGGTTTGAGGTTGAATAGATGAGGTATAATGCAGAAATATGTATATATGCAGTTTGTCAGTGAATTTTAGTTTCACTGGGGTATCATGGTGTCTTCAGTCTGGAGCTAGAGTGCATTATAAACTTTGTGGTTTTGGCTCTTCCTCCTTTTCCAATTGTATACCTTCAACTTTGTGCCTTTACTTTTTGGATTTAGGGATGTAGGGATTTCTGCTCCCCCCTCCCCCCACAGTATATTCATAGTTAGCCATTGCAGTGTTATATTTTCACACTGTTAATAGTGTCTGCTATTTTTGTTAATCTTATTTTGTGAAAACTGTCAAGTATTACTGTGTAATTCTATAAAGAACAAAAGCTAAAAGGAAGAAAACAATCATATTCAGAAACAAAAAAATTAAACTTTAAGGGGGTTTTTGAAGTTTGGTTTGATGAACCCTGGTAAGAATTACAAACTTTTATGAAATTTTGGATCTTGTCTTTCCTCTTGCATTATTCCCCTTTTTTTTTACAGATGTTTCTGTAAATTTGTCAATTTATTTTGAAGAGAAGGAAATACATCCCAAAGTGAAAAGTATTTTTAGATACTCTTAGAAATATGCATGAAGATCATTTATCTTCTTATTTATGTCCAAACTTGAGTGTAGCTTAACAATTTTCAAACCTCTGAATGCATGAATATGAGTGCAGGGGGTCTGCAGTCTGCCCTTAACGTGTAAGCGTGTCATAACCCCTGACAAAGGTGTGCCTGTTGAGGTCAGTATGCCACAATTTTGGGAAACTTTTGATTTGGCTCAGAGTTTCACTTTGTTAGAAGTACAGATACAATTGTTACAAAGTGGATTTGTACAATTTACAAATCTGTGGAGTATAGACATCTTTAAGATACTTTGCTAAAGAAACTAAACACACAAAAATGTGATTTTTATATTTCCTGTTTAAAATTCCATTGCATGTGAATGATTATAAGATTTGATTGCTTGAACATCATATGCATGATATTTTCATTGTCATTTTATATGCATGATAGATTCTTTCAGGTAATTTTGAATTTCTAATCTTGATCTGGCTTGAAAATGGAAATTATTTCCTATTAAGAAAGTCTTTGAGAAGAGGCAGAAGTCAGAAGAAAACTTAAACTGAGGTGGAATTGTGAAATGTAGTAAATAAATAAATAAATAAAAGGAGGCCTTAAAATTTGGGATGATGCAAAATAGGATGGTTCTTTTGCAACTGGACAGGTACACCAGCTAGACTGATCTTGCCTCATGTGGGGAGCTCCTTGTTGCAGTTGCCTGGTTTGCTTTGGGGTCCCTCGAGTGCTCATCCCACAACCACCCAAAAGGTGACCTGCTGCCTTTGACAGCCACGGCGCTGTGGAGAGGCTGAGTGCCCGGAGTGCAGGGCAGGGTGGCTGAAAGCCAGGGCCACGGATGGACTGAGGTCACTTTTCTGAGCAGCACTGCCAGAAGACATCCCTTGGCTTGTTTTCTGCTGAAGGAAGAAGCGGAGTTGACAAGCGTTTTCCAGGCAGGTAGCCAGATAGGCATTATTTCAATGTTTCCTGCAGAAAATTGGTGGGTTTTGGCAAAACTGAAAATTTCCACGTGAAAATTTCTATTTTATGGAAATGGTGTTTCTGATTAAAAACTAATTTTGATGGAAAGTGTCCAGTTGGTTACACTGAGCCATAGAATTAGCATCTGCTGTGTTTAAATCTATTGAAGATAATTTGGCTTAGGTTTAGAAACTCTGAACAAAATATACACAGACAACTTTTCCTCCCCCTGTCTAATACCTCAGTTTTAGTGCCAGCCAAAATTCAACTTGAAGTTGGCTATGAGTAGAATACAAGCTTTTTCTGAGTTTTGCCAGTTTGTTTTCAGTTCAGACTGCCTTTAACTTCAAAGGCTTCACAACACAGGTGCTACAGCTGGACCTACAGCTGCCGGTTCCACTGGCTGCTCTGGACTTGCGGGTCCTTCAGCGTGCAGCAGTATTGATCCGTGGGTGCTCAAGTGGCTAGTGGCAAGCCCCCAGATTTTCTCCATCGTATGTTTTCTGTCAGTGTTGTTTTCAGATAATTGTGGTTGGGGCTTGTGCAACATACAGGACACAGTGGGACTTGTGTTCATTTACAGTCTCACCAAATTAGAATGTGTAATTTTGCATCATTTGGTGTTTTACCCGTCTGCTTAATTGTGTACCACTGTTGAGGACCATCAGTTGCTATTTGCATGTAACTTTTCTCTTTTTGATTTCTTAAACTGTGTTAAAATACCCCTCTTATTTGTTGATGGAAAAGCTGAAATCAAAACCTAATTTTCACTTGTTATATTTCCTCGATTCAGGGTGTGTAGTTGGGTTGTTGCTCAAATTTAGACCTGTTAATAATTAGTGTCATGAAAGGACTGTACTTGGTTATCCTAGCTACAGGCAGTTGTGCATTGTCATTAAAAGCTCAAAAATTTAAAAGACTCCTTTTATATATCGAGGAGCTTTAGTTTTCTACTAGGTCTGTGGAGAAATGTAAAGTCTTTTCTTTAATAGGTGGAGAATTTTTTTTAAAGTCATATTGCAAAGGGGAATCAAATTTAATTATGCTTTGAAACCTTTGAGGAAAACTGTAGGAAGAAATTTGGATTTGGGGGGTTTTGAGGTGGCAGTGTATATTCTCCCTCCCCTTAAGCAAGACATTAAATACTAAGTTATCACCTGGTGCTTCTGAACTTACTCTGATTTCAGCCCTTTTTTCTTTTGATAGGTAATATTTAGGCTTCCTGATCTTAGAGTCGTATCAGAGCCAGATTTCCCTTTAATGAAAGATCTATTTAAATCTATTTAACCTAGTTTAAGAACACATTTTAAAAAGTACTGGGGATTTATTTTGAGAAGTCTCTATCAAGATATTTTAGTAATGTTTCGTTATAGTCTTCATTTACTACATCTTATTATAGGTTTGAGTCATAAAAGCAAGAATAAGAGATCCAGCTCCAGGAATGGGAAGAGATAGATGTAGTAATCATCTGTGTGAAGGTCATGGATTACCATTTTTAATGCTACTTTCAAACAAGGGCAGGTTATGGATAGAATCAAGTTTAAAATAATGGAGGTAGAACTCACTTGGAAAACTTTTCTATTTATTCCTAGTAATCTTTAACATGATAAACACTTCCAAATATCATGAACTGAGAGCTGCATACTGGCAAACAAGGAGGTTTTATGTCTTATAAATGCATTTGCATATTTGTTTAATTTAGAATATTTTTTAAATATAGAAGGATAGTTGAAATCATCATTTAGTGATATTTAAACACTGCTCCTCTTCCTATTCTTGTTTTTCCTGGCAGACGAATCCTTTACTGACTGCTTCAGCTATCTGCCCTTCCACAGGGATTGGTTGGCTTTTTAAAAAAAAAGTTAGATTTAATCTTTTTCCCTGCTAGCTTTGCTGTTTCCATCCTCAGTGGCTCGTTGCAGGAGTGTGGGTTGCTGCTGCTGCTGTGCGTGTTTGCTGCCTGCCCGCCTGAAGTGGCCACAGCTGTGCCCCTGGGGCCTCTTCCCCCTCTGTGGCCTTACTGCCTGACAAGCTGGCACTGCTCGAGCTGGTGCTTGCCATCAACTTGTGTTCTCATGTAACAGACCTTACATGATACCAGTATTGTTACATAAAAACATTTCTAGCCTCAGCTGCCTTCTCTCTGTTTCTTCACACCAAGGTATGGCTCCCTAACCCATTCTGTAAAGCAGTCATGCTGTGATCAGGTGATTCCTGAAGATCAGCTATAGTCCATTGCTTAACAGGGGGATAGATGTGCTCTTTTTTCTGATCCTTAAGGTGTGTAGGGGTGTATTGCATATTACAGAGAAATTTTCTGTGGTTTTGCTCAAAGTCATCTCTGAAACCTCATGTGAGGTTCTTCACACATCTTGTTCACATGTATTTGTGACTTGTTCTGTAAAACCTCCCTAACTCCTGAATAGCACCTAGAAATGAAAAGTCTCCAGGTCAGAAACAGAGCTGCATAAATTCATGTGATGTTTCCACTCTGATTGTGGCTTCAGTGTGTCACCTGCAGGACAGATGGGTTTGTGTTGCTTGTGAATAATCACAGGTGCTCCCTGTGAAGCTTTGCCTAAAGGCATGTGCACTCCAGGCATTTTTCTTGTATTATGTGAAAGGTCTTGTCTCTTCTGCAGTATTGTTATCATCAAGGCAGTGAGTACTGAGCCATGAGCTGGCAGGAATAGCTGGAAGGAGGTTTTCTGTTGTCTTTACATTTGTTCACACTCTGACCTGTAAAACTGATGCAGTGAAAAAGGAGATGGGGGCCCTGATGAAGTAGGATGGGGTGGGGGGGAAAGGTGTGTTTTAATTCTAGCACTTTCTTGGTTGCAGACTTTTAGTCTATTGGTTGAGTTTCTTCAGCCACTCTGACAATCCAAAGCTGTAATGTGTTTGGACAGGTGTTCACTAAGACTAAATCTGAAGCTTAAAAATGGGTTTGAGCCATATTGAGCTGTTTGGAATTTATAAGTTTATTTGCCTTTTTTTTTCCCATTTCTTTTTTCCTTGCCAAGGAAATTTTAATATCTTCTCAGGCCGTTATCTCATCTAGAGTCCTGGATAGTGAAGATGGAAAGGTTATTGTCTGCATGTGAAACATGACTGAGCACAGAAAGGGAGGACATAAAGGGCTTAGGTTCAAAATAATGATCAGTGTTGATGGCATGGTTTCTAAAAACTCTTTTATTTATTAATATTGCTCCTAAACTGCCAGTAGGTGTTGTAATCTCTAACTAATGAATTTTACCTTGCTGTTATGTGTTTCCTGAAATGTTGCACACAGGAGCAAAGCAGATACCAGTCTTCCTGTACTGTCCTGCTTCTGACTCAAAACAGAGAAAGGGATCAGCTGAATTTGAAAGGCTTTTTTGTGAGTGTGGTGCATGCAGTTCAAGCATAATGAGTATTGACATTTAATTAGATAGAAGTGTCATTTATAATAGGCTTCTCTGTTAGCTGTGCCCTTCTTGGGGGCAGGGAGGAGCAATGGAGGGAGTTGTCAAATTGTCCAAATAGTTTATTTTTCAGAGGAAACAGTAGCGTGCTACGGTACTGTCTCACTAATTTGCTGTGTTCTGGTGTACAGCCTCCAGCTGTCTCTAGCAGATCCTATGTAGAGTGATTGAACACTCATTAATTATTATTTTTATGTTAGAAAGTATGAAAATCTGGGCGTGACAGAGCAAGGTGTTTCATCTTTAACCTTTGTCTCTATCAGTAATTATGTGATTATAACAGTGAGCATCTTGCTGATATCACACAGCAGTTGTTCAAATTGGAAATTCCATTTCAGAGAAGTAGATAAAAAGCATTATTCAAGGAGGTCTTAGTTTAGTAAAATCCTTGAGTAATTTTTTAACTGAGAATGCTTATTAATTTAGGCATCAAGACTGCACTGAAATCCACAGCAACCCTATGAAACCCTCGTGTTCCTGAGATGCATTAACAGTCTTAGAAATTTATCTAAGTGGCTAGAATATTAAATTAGTTCTTTGCTATTGGTTCATGTATAGGAGAAGCTGATGGTGGAGGAGAGGGGCTAAATTCAACTTCTTTTCTGTCAGTTGTTGGACTTTTGGCCCAATATTTTCAGAAACTGTCCTATATACATAAGAAATAATGCTTTTTTTGTTAGATTTGGCTCTTATGATTGAGGATGTGGAAAAGGAGGATGTAAGAGTAGCTTATGCATGGAAATGCAGGTGAGATAATGGATGTTCTGAAGAGAACATAAGTATGTTTCTCTTGGTGACATTGAGAAGTGAAGTAGGATTTTCCTTTACTGTTTTATATTTCTGGCATCCATGAGGGATTTGCTCAAGCAGCTCAGTGTCTGCAGATAGTAGAGATCTTGGAGGAATGTGTAGAAGCAGCTGCAGATCAGCTCAACTTGTGTGCTGTTTTTGCACAGGAAGCGTGGAGACTGCTCAGTGCCAGGCTGTAAGGGAGGATGCAGGAATGCCTGACCCAGGAGCAGGAGAGTTTGGAGTCTGGGAGCTGCCAGCCCCATGCAGGTACCAGGCTAAAGAGCACAATCTGGTTACCCACCAGTGGAGAGAAGTAGTGGAGGTTTTGGGAACTTGAGCTTCCTAGCTTCCAAAGGCGGATCTCCTTGTATCCAGTGCCCTTCCCAGAACTGTGTAGGAACATAGTAGCACTGAAGAACCAGTGGCTGTAGTTACATTGTATGGTCAGAATAATTGTCCTAACAATTGAGTTGGGCCAACAGTGTACTGATGGTCAACAGTAAAGATGTGATATCCGTTTTCTTCAGTAAAGTTTTAGGAAAAGTTTAATAAGTGGCCATATGATAACTTTTCAGAAGTATATTATCTTCCTTATGTAGAATGAATGTGGTTGATTTATATGTAACTGATATTAAATAAACTTAGAAATAAAACAAAAGGGTCTGATAGAGCCTGGAATCATTAATGATGCTGTTGCCTGGCTAGAAGTCTTGCTGGAATCCTTGCACCTGTGACTGCAAAGTGAAATAAGTCAGGGTTTACATATGAACTTTAATGATACTTTCCATTATTTGGTCAGCATAAAGCAGGAAGGAATCACAGAATCTTAGACTATCCTGAGTTGGGAAGGACCCACAAGGATCATCAAGTCCAACTCTCATTGGAAGTTTCAGGATTGTAGTGCATGGGTCGATTCACTTAAATGAAAATGCATTTCTGCTCTGCTTTCATTTATAAGCAATGTCCTGAAGCTGTATACTGCATCAGAATTGCTGAAAGCTTTCAAAACAAGACAAGAACATTTTCTTTGAACTTAATGTGGAATTCCCTCAGAAAATGCATGACCAGCTAATGTTTAGCATTTTCAAACTAGTCTGGATTGAAACATTTAATGTAGTGTCACTAATGTGTTTTCAATAAACCTCTATGAAGATGGGCTCTAGGTGTATCTCACTGTTTGTCTGAATTGCAGTATGTTGTATTATTCTATTTAAACCTTCATAATTGTCTTTGTACATTTAAAAGGGTGTTTTTTTGTTTTTTATATATATATATATATAAATAATTAAGTTGTCTGGATAATTTTAGTAACATTGGGGTCTGCATTTTACTTATTATATTCAAGCTGCATCGTGTTATAAGGACATGGGTCTTCTATGAGTCTGACCTACTTTCCTACTTCTAGTAGGAAATTCATGTACTGTGTTGGACCCAAATGAGCAGGTGGGCTACAGTGCAAATCTGTGCCTTCTGGGTTGCTAAAATACAAGCTCCTAAACAAATGGAAATCTGACAATGCGTGAGCTTCTATAGCTGCTTTAGATGAGCCATGAAAAATGAAATTTCTCATGTCCTTGCATGCACATGTGCATACAGTAATGTGTTAAGGTGGTTGTTTTTCTGTGCATTACATCAAGAGTTCTTTTAAAGAAAGTTCGCATCAAGTCAGCAAATTGGCTGCACTCTTGGATAAATTAAATTTCAGTTAATTACCTGCTTAACCAACTGCTTATTTATTAAGCTGCTTAAAATCAGTTAGTTTATTGTATGCCCAAGCAAATTGTCGTTATACTGGATACATTTACATAAAAGAATAAAGGATGCCGAAAATTCACTTGTGAAGCTTCTGTGTGCTCTTTAGTGCCCTAACCAAGCCAGTATTGCAGGAATGTTCTGCCCTTTGATAGGGAACACTCCCTGGAATTGCTTCACCACTTGAAACCTGAGCTCAGGCAGGAAATGTACAACTTACTCCCTCCACAGACCTGAGAGGTAAGTGGAGTTACTTTGCACGAGTTCTGTCCTTCTCCAGTTGCTGTACAGCATGTTCTTTAGATTGTTCATTCACATAAATATTACATGCTTACCAGAAGATGCTGAAAAATTATAAGCAGAAAACCTTCACCATATGAGAAGATTAAGTCCGGTTTAAATAATCCACTTGCATGTATAAAAATATTTTAGCATTAAGTGGCCGTGGCACTGCCCACAACATGGATATGCACACACAGTAGTACCTTGCTTAAGTTAGCCTGCTGTTTAAGCCAGATGTTCTCAAACTGGTTTTTTGGTTAAGTCTCAGCTTTTGTTTTTACTCCTATTTCTTTTGGGGATGCAGATTTTACTTTGGAGCCTAAAGCAGTCCTCTGTTCTGTACTAACATTAGCTATAATATTTTTATTGCAGAAGTATGCAATGAGTGTAGCTGAATTTCTGTCACATTTTCTCATTTTCTATATCAATATTTGTTAGGAAATCAGCTGTAATTTGTAACCTTATAAGCAAGAGCTAGCCATCTCACTATTAGTAAGTTTTCAAAATATATAGCAAGAATGGCAATATGTGTTTGGGAGACATAATCCTATCTGTGTTCTTGGCTTATGTATTCCTGAAAGAAAGAAGTTGCAAAGATGATATGGGTACAGTTTGGGGCCAATTATGTTGTAAAACAAGTGTGTCAGTAAAACCAGTAATTGCAGAGTCTATCTGTGCTTAACAACCGCGTCCTTTTTGTTAAGTGTACATGTGCTGATAGAGGTTTAAATATGGGTTGTGTGCACATGATTGGCCACAGAGCAGTTCTGTGTAATAACCCTGGCAGGTCTTAGAAGGAGGAGTATTTTTGAAAGTGCATGTGATGGTGAAGGTGTTTTAACATATTCTTACATTCTTCCATAGTTTCTTTGCTGACATAGAGGGAAAGATTAACTTGGAATGTGGCTTACAGAAGACAGTCAGTCTCTTGTCACCTTTCTCTCTATTAGTTTCATGGCTGTTTATTTCCGTTTTGTAGGTGCATTTCAGGATTTGAGTCATTATACTTGTTAAACTGTGTTCTGTAGTTGCAAAAACCTCTTTGTTTCATGCAAGAAACTTGTCTGCTATGAGATGGTGGTTCCAGCTACGGTGTATTTTATATGGGACATAGAATATAATGTTTCATTGCATAATCTGAAAGTACAAAACATAGTTTCTTAAGTCTACGAAGAAAACATTCATGAATTGCTGATGTCCAGCATGGTGGAACTATGAGCTTCCCACCGGGAAGATGCTAAACTCCACTGGAACAGCATGAGAAGTGTGTGTGCCCTATTTGTTTGTTTCTTCCTTAGAGAGAGTGGAGAAGGCATTGCCCCTCCAGTCTTCAAGATACACAAACTGTTGTTCTGGCCCAATGTAGCTGCTCCTGTTTCCATAACAAACTCATAATACAGTGCTTCTTTCTTGAATTTGATCATTTCATTTATGTACATTGAAGAAAATCCAGTCATTGTGCGTAACTATGCAATATTTTTTTGTTTGGCTGGAGCAAAGATGATCTGTGTTACAGCAAGAACCTTGATAGATCTGCAGGTTGGGTCTATTGAAGGGACAGAGTGAATGGTTTCATGGTGATAAAGAATTTTGAGGGTCACTAAGGGATGATTTTCTCTTTGCTCACTCTTTCGGATTTGTTGCTGTGTCTGAAACCAAGTTTTCTGTCTAGTTTAAGGCAGTGATGAGGAAGGAAAAAGTATTGCTGGTCTTGTCTTGATCAGCAAATATGACAAAAATAGAGGAAAGAATAGGAGAAAAGGTGAGACTTACCATTTTCTTCTCTTAAAACATGATGGTTTTAAGATTGTTTTCTAGTTTTTAATAAGTCCTTTTTTTTCCCCTCTCCTGCAAAACTATGCTTTGTTGAGTTACTCTCCTAGCTCACTACCAAATGCATTTGTGAGGACTGCAGTACTTAAATTTGAAAGCTGAACATTCCTTTGTGCACTAGTCTTTGTATTTGTGGAAAAGCACTCTGAAGATGACACTCACTGTTTCTTGGTTTATTTGTTACTTTTTCAAATCCTTGTATATTACACCTGCCAAGGGGTTGTTTCTGTGGTATGGAGAAATTGGTTTTAATCAAATTGTGTGCTTTCCTGAAAACTTCTTAGTTTTAGCTCAGCAGCAAATAGCATCCTAACATTTTGGCTGTAGTTCTCAGTTGTGTAGCTGCACTGATAATGCCAACCTTTATGCCATTATGACTAGTAAGGCTTGTAGATTGTGTGGCAAAACACTAGCTACAAGCCTTACTACTGAAATGTACATTGTGAAATGTTACATGG
Organism: Molothrus aeneus; assembly: GCF_037042795.1. NCBI lineage: Eukaryota > Metazoa > Chordata > Aves > Passeriformes > Icteridae > Molothrus > Molothrus aeneus. The sequence continues at coordinate 26,509,386 of NC_089652.1, forward strand.
TTGGCTTGGATCACTGGTATGGAGGTTCAATTCCTCTTTGGTGTTTAAAGGTTTTCTCCTGCTTTTTATCATTGAGGTCTGTAGAAAGTATAGCAGAAGCAGCCTCTACATGAGGAGCTGTCAGATGGGCTTTGTTTTTAGGTTTTACTTGAGAGTTTTAATGTTTTGACACAATTTTTCATAAATTTGTCATTAAGACATAGTCATAAATTTAGCAGCTGGTGGCTTTATCTGATGTCTGTATCATTCAGTTTGTCTTGTTGGTTTAGCAAAACAAAAATAAACTTGCTGGAATTCTACATGAATACAGCATTTCAGTTCTGAAGCCAGTGACCAAGTAGCCAAAATAAAAAAGCTGTCTGGTGAGGAAGCAGTTACTAGTTAATCTGAAAATGCTGAGTAAGTCAAAACAAGCATTTTGCAAGGATGGATGATCATCAAGCAGATTTTTGTATGTCTTAGGTGTGTGGTCATACTAAAGAGCTGAAGATGTGATCTAGAAAAGCAAAATACCTCCGGGATTTTTAGGGCAGTTGCTCAGGAGGTTGTCTGCAGGCAGTGGAAAGATGATGGAACTGCAAAGTCCCAGCTTGGTTCTTGGTATTCCACTTTCCCATGAGAGCCTATGTATCTGAGTTACCAACTATTTAGGAGGAATTGATCTTTCATTTCTTACCCCTCCCTCTTCTTTTATGTATATTGGAGCATGGATACCTCTTATGATACATGCAAGCTCTCTAATCACTGCTGGAATATTTGCTGTCCTCTGCTAAATTGTCCTTTTTTTTTTTTTTTGTCATCATATGCTCCTGTCCCCCTCCACAAATGTGAAGTTAATACATAGATGTGTTTGAAGGCTTCATAATTTTATGCAAGATCAGGAAAATCAATCTTTTATATTTGGTTTTGAATGTATATGTGCTCTTTTGCTACTCTCAGGGTATTTTAATTTTATGTCTCAATATATTCTCTACTTAAGTTATGAAACTTTCTGTTTGCTTACGCCCTTGTCAAAGGATGTAGAAATAGTTTGCTGAGTGTGTAATTAAGTGAATCACAGGCCCTGATCCTGTGAGGCACTTGAGAAAGTAGCTGGTATCATTGGATAGAGCTGATAGCTTCAGGTGGGCCCGTAAGGACTTTGCTGGGCTGGGGCTGGATGATAATCACAAGAATCTTAGATTAGAAAAGTGGAAGTCAATTCTTGCATTCTGTTGATTGGCTCTCAGCACAGGGCATACACTTGTGATGGTCATGGTTGCTTGCTGAGAGGATGAGAATTGTTTATGCTCCCAAACTAAATGTGTAAATCCAATCAAATTGACATAGACAGAAGATTCAGTAGTTTGACAAACATTAAACTATTCATGTTGTAATTAAAAAAAAAAAGGGGGGAAACAATGCTAATGTTTTGTTACCACTGTACGTTCTCATATTTTCTGATTTTATAGTGAATGCACAGGCCTTGCAGAATAATGCATCAGTCTTGTTTGTTTGCTGTTTTCTTTTTCTCTATAAAGCTTTTTATGTAAGCATTTTTTGCTGTTTTGCACTGAAATTAGTTACTTAATTGCATCTAATATCAGGAAGCTAGTAGCCATAATGCCTAGCAATTACAATGCTTTTTGAATTGAAAATGTTGTTGTGAATCTTTAAAAACAAACAAAAAATGCAACGAGAAAACAGCAAACCCACAAAACAACCTTAAAATAGGGAGGGTGTGGACAATGGGCAGAAAGTAAAGGACTGAGTATTTTGGTATAAGGTTGTGTTGTAACATGTAAGGCGTTGCTTTCTTATTGGCTACTGTGAATTTCGTATTCACTTTTCTTCTGTCTGTAATGGACTTTTTAAATAATGGACTTGCTGTCTTTTCACCTTTCTTTGAAGTGAGACACTCTTGCATTTGCATTTTTTGGCTCTTTTTAAATGTTCTGTTGGTTTTGCCTGCAGACCCTGTGTGGACAGTAATGACCGCACGTTTCCGATTGCCTGCTGGCAGAACCTACAATGTCCGAGCATCTGAGCTGGCACGAGACAGGCAGCATACGGAGGTGGTCTGCAACATTCTTCTCCTGGATAACACTGTACAAGCTTTCAGAGTTAGTGTAAGTAATGCTCTTACTGCAAATCAATATCTGGCTTATTGCAGATCAATATCCCGAGCTTGCCTTCCTTTCCTGCGTTTGTATGGCTGGAGTTTGACTTTCAAACAGTGTGAAGTAGAGAATAAAAGGGGAAGTTGTGTTCAGGCAGGCATGCTTGTACACGTGTGCACAGTTACTGGGAACTTAGTCATTCTGGCATCCTCTGTCACACTAACACATCTTCATTTCAAAATCCATTGTATGGAGCATAATTTATTTCTAGTAATTCTCTTCATGGATTAAAGTTGTCCAGTGGAAATGGAGGACAGTTTTGCCATTGAGTTGAGTGCAGCTTTTGTTCTGCTGCATTCTGGTTTTTATATTTTGAGCACAAGTAAGGTGGAGTGGGAACTCTTCCCATAGCTGTGTAGCTGTGTTCAATCACCTGTATGGTTATACTTGGTCACAGCTGCCATCTTAGAGTATCTCCCTGCTCTTTGCTTTCCTCAGATAATATTATTGTTCTGTGATTTCCCTCACTTCAGCTCACCGCCTTCTACTACACTAATGAGAATGACAGGAAGGAAAATGGAAAGCTGGTTGCTGAATACTGAGAACTGCTAATGGAAAAAAATCAACAACTTTTACACGTGAACCAGAATTTAAAATATGTTATTCATCCCATTTTCTAATGAAAATGTTCATGATGTTGTGTATATGTTACACAAGCGCAACCCTTTCTTTCAGCTTCCTGAGGGGGAAAAAAAAACCCATGAAAAATAGGCAAGGACCTCACAAGAAAACATTAAAGCACTTAAAGTCATCTGTGTGTGAGAAGAACTAGAACTCCACAGGAAAGAAGCTGTAGGTTTTCCTGTGGTAGTAGAACTCTGCTTTTACTTTGAAAGCTATAGAATTGATGACTTATATAGAGAAAGGTTGAATAATGTGATGGTGAAAGTTAACAGGTGGCATAATAATTAAAATTTTTCAGAAGGAAATTGAACTTCGGCAAATGGAGTGTAGGAGTATCAAATAAGGCTGTGGCACTTCAGATGGGAAGTGAGGGAGAAAGTGAAGCAATTGTCAAATCTATATGGAGAAATACAATTCAGAGTATTTGAAGAAATTCTAATGCTCAGTAATTATATTGAATTATATTGAAACCCAGTGTTCAGCAAGGATATTGATAGATTTGAATGTTTCAGGGAAGATTTGTGAGAGGGATTGCCTTTTTCTGTTCTGTAATCAGTGGTTAGAGCCTGCAGCTGCTGATCACAAGTGAAAGCTGTTATCTGGCAAAAACTTGCAAGAATGCAGCATCCAGAGGCTTGAGGTTCAGAGGCAGATCTGATGGTTATTTGTTTTGGATATGTCAGTCAAGATGGAAGGGTTTAGGATATTCTCTTGAAGTATTTTTGTAGTTCATTCAAAAAATACTTAATTTTCCTGGACTTCTGAGTAGTAAAGTGTGGGAATTTTGGATGATGGAGCTGAGGGACAGATTTTTAAAGACTTGAATTTATTAACATCAAGCCTCCTTTCCCTTCTGAGATAATTTTTTCTATATGCTTTCCCCTTTTCTGTATCTCTTAACTTCTCATCCTTGCTAATAGTTTCCCAGTCTATACTGCCTGCCAAAAAATCACTATGTGCAAAATGTAGTTGGATATAAAGCATTAGAAGTGCATAAGAAATTGTAAATGTTGTCATCTTTGCTTTCAGGTGCATGAGTTTTCCATTAAAGTATCTGTCTTGTGTTTTTTTCTTATGAAGAAAGTAAAAATAGGGAAGAATAAGGAATAATTGTTGGGCAGTAGGTATGGGAGATGTGCTTCCTTCTGATCTAGGTGTTCAAAAGCTGTACATTTTTAGAGGATACTAGTGCCTCTAAGAAAAGCAGAATCACCAGCTATAAATCCTCAAAAGTCTGTTCTGTCTCTCCCAAGAAAAAATTATGTAATATGTTCTTACCACCTCCCTAGTGTACTAAATATTTTAGTTGCATGGATCATGCTTTACTGCTTAGACAGATCAGCCTGCAAGTTTGTCTATTAAAACTGAGTCTAGGGAATTAAAAGTTCCTTGATGCTGAACATCTTGATCTCATGTCTTAGCCTCAATCTGTTTTTTCACAAATAGGGAGTAATAAAGTATTCATTTGTAGCAAATGTAACCTACATGCCATACAGGTTCTCAGGTTTTATAACTTTGGTTTACTTTATTGTGGTTGACACTATACTTAGCCATAAATATTTATGGACTTGTTTTCAAAATAGGAAGAACAAAGTTAACATCAAATAAATTAGCACCTTTTATTTTTCTCCTGGTGATTGCTATAGGTATTTTGTATGCTAATGATTGTAAAAATCATCTGGAGGATGCAGTGATGTGTTAATAAAAATGTACTCAAATGCTATTTCTTCTCCAACAGCAAAGTGCTGATCACAGACAATGTCTCTCGATAATTTATATGATGTTCTAAGTTCACAATTCAACCAGCCCTTTCCATTGATCTGAACAAAAGGCACCTTTGTGCTAAGCCTTACCTTGTAGAGAGCGTAACAAATCAAACCAGATAATCCCCATGGTTTATAGCCAGAGAAATGCTGCATTGCTTGCAGGCAGAAGAATCAGTTAGAATGTACCTGTGCCTATGTTTAAGGAGTAAAAACCCTTTCTTTAAAATGCTCTGCTTACCAAATGAAGAAATCCTCCTTTCATCCTGAAAAGCAGATTTCAGTAGATCATGCAGCTAGAAGAAAGAGGGCTGATGTGAGTTAACAACATGATCAGGATGATTTGCATTACCGTAAAACTGTTTCTTCGAGATCAAATTACTTTAATTTGTTTTAATTACTTGTTTAAATACGTAAAATTACATCTTTCCCACGCAGGCTGGCTTACTTATATTTCCTGAAAGCCAATATGTCAAGGTAGATGGGGTGGGTTGTTCTGTGAGAAAGGCTAATGGTCATGGACAAATGTTTCAATTTGGAGCCTTTACTATCCCAGAACGTCAAACTTTATGAATTTACACTCTGATGGAAGCAAAGTGTAAAAACCTGTAAAATAACTCAAACCAAACAAGAACAAACCAAACAAAGAAACCCTATACCACCCCTTTGTAATTTTAGACCTTTTTAGTAATTTTTAGTAATTTAATCTTCAGCATTACTTTGATACTTGCCCTTTTTTCTTTGACCAAAAAAACCAGAAATTAAAATAATAGCATCCATTGTAGAAGGAAAGGAGAGTTGAGCAGTGTTGGGGAGTGCATCTCCTGGAGCATTAGCCCAGGCATTGTGGTGAGCTGCAAGGGAAAGGGGTTGTGTTGCCAGTAGTGAAGGAGCACAGCCTCCCACAAATATGTGAGCAGCAGAGCTGTGACCCTCTCCATGAAAGCCCAGAACCTGTCATCCCCTTCCTCTGGCATCAGAAATCCAAATTTTTTTGGGCTGACACGGCAGCAATGCCTCGTGGTGTTTGCTGTGGGTGCAGCCAGTTCTGTGGGCAGCAGCAAAACCAGAATGTCAGTTATGGGGATGGAGAAAAGGGTGGGAGCTGCTAAGCAGGCATCAGACCTGTGTAATGTGTAAACCTGCAGGTGTCTGCCTAAATTTTCACACATGGTGTTTGTGAACAAGTGACAATCATTTTGCAATTAAAAATTAATCTGTATATATCTAGTGATACTAGATGATAAATAGCTCATAAAATGCAGTCCATGTATTGATGTCTAGTGTCTATGTCAAATTTGACCTAAGAAGCCAAAATTTGTGAGACATTCTGCCTCCAGCAATGACTAGTATGTGCATATAACCCTCTAATTCTTCAATTCAGAAAAAATTGGACATTTTTGTGTCTAACTCTTGTGGTTTTGTCTTAGATAGCTCCCATTTTTCATACATGTTTTCATTATTTCTTGTTTTATGAGAAAATAATAACTTGAATCTGTAGCAACAAAGCAAGTTTCTTATTATGCTCATTTACATTTATTTGGTTTGCTTTTTTGTAAAAAAAAAATCAGATATTTAAACATGCTTTCATACTTTATATATTTTTGAGCAGCTGGTCAGTGTTATGGTAGTATTACAAGTATTTTGGATCTTTCTCAACAAGCAGAATTGTGACCTTCACCTGCTTTGGCAAGCTGCAACATCATTACATAAATATCAGAGATGGGTTAAGCTAAGGTCTGGTTTTGCTAGATGCTTATCTTTATTTTGCACTAAGTAAAACATTGTGATCCAAACAAATGCTTCATGTTGAAACCTGTCTTCTCTTACCAAATTTGCTGCTCAATTGCAGGAAAAATACCTTTCTTGCGGTTGTGGAATGATGTTCTGTTTTTCTTAATTCAAACTGATCAGCCAGTTCTAAGCTTTTTTCATTAGGAAGCGTTTGTTCAGGTTTTTAAGAAACAGTATACATTGGCAGGATTAGATTGGAAAAAAGCTACAGAGATGGTATCTGCATGCTGTTAGAGGAAGTAACATGTCAGCTGTGGTAATTGCAAGACTAAACTTAGGTTCCAGACATCTCCCATTTTCTGGTAGTTACTGTTATAAGTTCTTAGTTTGTGTTCTTATTTAAATCTACGTGGGAAAAATGCCAAGAGGCAATTAGTGTTGCTATGTAATTTTAAAATTAGCTTTATTTGCTGTAAAAACTGTACTGATTATTGGTTTATTTCAAAATATAACAGAAACTTCCAATTTAGTAAAAATTAAAGTGACTATATTTGGATTGTATATAAAAAATGCCTTATGCATTTATGCTGTTGTACATTTATTGTGTTAACATCTGGTTTTTTCTTTGCTTGTTTTTAGTAATTTGTAAAGTAAATTTTTCAGTGGTGGACTTCTTATCAGTGGTGCTCCTACATTTTGTAAGACATCTTCTCTGTACCATTTAAGGAAAAATAAGGTCTTTGGCAAAGTAAATACTGGAATTCTTAGGTCACTTCAATTTAGCCAGATTTATATGGGACCTGAAATATATCCCTTATGTAATTTCAACTTTAAGATATATGCAAAGTTATGGGTATGATTGTCCTCATGGTATTATTTCAGACATAATTTGTGTACAATTATTCTCTACTTTTTTATTATTTTGAAATAAATTATCATGCTTCTTGGAGGTTTTAGGCTCAAATAAAACTGCCTCTGACAGTTTATTAAACTTCAGTTGAATTCAGTGTAGTTTCATCTGAATAAAAAAAGTTAGTTGTGATAGGATGCTCTTAGATGTTAAAAGATGTCTGAAGGTAGATGTGTAGATTTTTCTCTTGTATGGGTATTAATGGAATTCTTGCAACCTTATCTTGATCTTTTAGCTACGTACTTCCATTTCATCAGCTGTAAAGGTAAACTGTTATGTAATCTCTATGCAAATCAGGGTCTTTTGGGAGCAGAACAGCAGGGATTTTTGTTCTAAAACTCTAAAATTATTCTTACTGCCTACAGTAAACAAGGCACGATGTATCAAATCCACTGTAGCTGCAATAATACTTGGCACCTAGAAGATTATTAGAAGCTTCTCTGCTTGGTGACAAAAAGTAGAAAATCTGGGTGGAAAATGTATCAATCATCTCTTTCACATTTCTTCTTGTTTGACAGTTCTTGCAGAATTTTGCTTGTCTTTTGTATTTCAAGGTGCTATGACACTTTTAACTTCTTTGGGAAACTCCCTTCAGATTTCACCAAACGTATTTATTGAGTCCTGTCATAATGGCACACTCAGACTTTCAATTACTATGTTGGCAGTATTTCCAGGTTAGGCAAAAAATTGCTAGGTACTAACAACTACAGATTCTTTTTATATCATTTTGTGGGTAACATTTGTCCCTGTAGTAGAAATCAAGTTTGTTCACTTGACTCTGAAAAGAAGTGTTACTGCTACTCAGTTACCTTAAATTAATTAATATAGAGTGAAGTGCTATCTTAGAATGTATGTTAATGATACTTCTTGGTTAGGTATTTGGCTGTTTCAGCTGTCTATGCCATTAAACTTTGGAAACATTTTCAATATGCTGGTTCATTTAAAGTCAGGAATAGATTTTGAGATCAGGAAGGATATTTTGTGTAGACCTGTACATTTGAATTCGGTGACCCAAACAAGATTCTTGTTTGCACTGAGTTCTTTATTAATTCCTGACTGGTTTTTTTTCCTTTTCTGCTCTCCTTTTACATATCAAATTTGGCTAATGAAAGGCTTTCAGAAATAATCATGTAGCTAGCTGAGAAGTGAGAAGTTCTTACTGTCAGAAAATGTCAGAGAAGAAAAATGATTTCCTTACATATGTTTCAAAAAGAGATGAAGCTCGTTTAAAAATAGTGCTGCTGGGATACACTTTGTGGTATTTTAAAAAGTGCTGCTAGAGCACATCTGAAAGAATTTATATGTGCTCTACCTGCCTGAAATCTGTGTGTCCAGTTATATACATTTATTGATTAAAGAAAAGGTCTGTATTTTTTTTCTGCAGAAACACGATCAGGGCCAAGTTCTGTTGGACGTAGTCTTCAAGCATCTCGATTTGACAGAGAGAGATTACTTTGGTTTACAGTTGGCTGATGAATCTACTGATAACCCTGTAAGTTATCCCTTAAAAAACTCTGTTTTATAAGTACAGTCTTTAAAACTCATAATCTTGTTCATCACTGTGGTTTGTGTTATTTAAAGAGAGGTAAATAGAAGCCATTGCAAGATTTTGCTGTCTTCCCCAGCTGTCATTTGTGAGGGTATCTATCATCTTTTATTGTAGTTACGATAAAATTGCATGTTAATAGTCCCAGGTTTGGAGTAAAATATGGAGTTCTGTGCTTATGAAGTAATATCTTAAAAGGATATTGCTTGTTTTATTTTATCTGTTTACTAGATTGCATTATCATTGTCAAAAAAAGTGAATTTGTTTTAGATTTGTTTAGTAGTTGTATTTGTCATTAGGACTTAGAGAATAACAAGGGAGTTTTAGATTGTCGTGTATGGAGTTTCTGTTGGTAGCCCAGATACCTTGGTGATCTTTCAGTAGTGCTTGGTATAGTCCAGTATCTGACAAGGGCAGTCATTTTATCACCTTAACAAAGAAGGGACTCCCTTGGAAATGAGTATTTACAACAGTTCATGGGCTTAATTGGAAGGAAATTCTACACAACTGAAAATTTCATGAGTAGAAACTAAAAGATGCAAATGTAGCATTCACTGCACTAGTTACTGGGTCCTACTGGCATCTTGATTGCCTGAAGAGCACTTCTTGGATATTTTCTTTTATAAGTATCAAATGGTCGATACTCGTTTTGCAAAGTGCAGTTTAGCTAAGCATTATTCCTTATAAGACAGTTCTTTACCTAATTCTTACTATATGTGCAGCACAATGATGGGGTCAAAACTTACTTCCCAATTTCATTCACTTGTTGACAGTTCTGTTAAGACATTGGTGGACTGCCTGTGTAATATTTGTATTCTAAACTTTGTTTCAGGCTTAAAAAACATAGGCAAGCAGAAGAAAGGCTGAATTATTTTTCATCTTTTTAAAAGAAGTATTTAATTGAATATTGGTCAATATTTCACTCAACATTCAGAAATTTTTCTGGCTTTCCAAAGGGTAGACCTCTAAGCTCTCTTTCTTTTAGTTTATCTCTCTGGAAGCAGCTGAGTACAACACTGTAATACAAGGATCTGATTAAGGGTTAGTCTGAAGCAGTGACTTATCAGGTATTTGGTACAAGAACATACTTTAAAGATTGTTTTAAATTTTTTTAGTTTCCAAATATTTTGTCTCTTCAGCACTATCTAGTTGCCATGAAAACAATGTGTCAGAGCTAAAAAGAAATATTACCGATATTAGTCATGCAAGCTTGAAGAATGCATGGGTTTGAATAATTTCAGGTTTTGATGCACATTTACTTTTACACTTGATTCATTTGGACAAGGACACCATATTGGGTTGATGAATATTCTAGTTATTTGTGAAATAACACACCAGAATAGTGCTAAGATATAGTTAATGCAGCAGCAGATAAAGATGATGAGGAAAAGGGGATTCTGCTAATTGAGTGTGAAACCTCTACCATTGTGTTTAAACATGGATTTCATGAATTGCAGAGCCTTTGTGGTTTTTTTATAGTATTAATATCGAAGGGAAAAAAAAGTATCTGTTGACATGTTTTGAAAGACTCTTACATAAATTACCTATATATCCCTGGCTAGAGTGTTCTTTAAGCTTTTACATTTAGTCTTAAAAGTTAATTGATCCTGTTTGAGGCTTTTTTTTTCAGGTATTCACACTTTTGAGGCTGCATCAAACAGTCTCTTTACTTCCTCTTGAGCTAACTACTACAAGGATACAGCATGTGGATCTAGTCATCATTATTTGTTATTCCTCATGAAAAAATTCAGGCTAATGAATTAAAAAATGACTAAAAATTACAGGACTAACTTCAGATCCACAGTGTGTGTAAGGTAGCTCAGGTACCTGTGTGTTTGCTTCCTCATCCCTCACCTGAAAAAACAAAAAAGCCCTGTGATAAGTGTGAGGGAGTTGCACTCTGTAAGGGTTAGGTGTCTGTCAACTGCTTAGGAACTGTGCCCATATAACGATTTCCTCAGGCTTGTGGACTTGCCTTGCAAGGCAGCTCAAGGAATTGAGCAGTATTTATACCAAAGATAGTCTTAGGAGTTACCTGGACTGAGTTGGTGTGTACAGAGACTGCTGGGTTGCTGATGGGCAGTGGTTTAAACAACTTGCAGAACATTCCAGGCAGTCGTACTTTTAGCTGAAATTTGCCACATTGATTTTTATAAAGCTCTGCCTGTATACAGCAGTGTTCTCTTGCAGAAATAATCAATATTTGGAACTGTTCAGTAAAATTATTCTGTAGTCCTTAATCCAGGAGGCTGAGTGCTGAGTCTCTGGCTTCCAAGATCAAGGTAGTGATGTAGCAGTGCTGACACAGGCTGACAGTTTGAGCCAGTGGGATCACTCCCTGGATGTGGCAGACTCACAAAATCCAGAGGCAGAAGTACTGGAAGTAGTTGAACAAGTTAACTTCTGAGTTGGGTAAATGAGCCCGCTTACAGCTCTTCACTAGCTTAGGTGGTTCTTCTTAAAGAGTAGCTGACAGTTGTTAAACACATCTGACCTCTCTCAGGCTCCTGTGACAATCACGGAAGCAACTCAAAGGGGAATTACTGCTGTAAAACAGGTATCTGAACAACATAGGTTAATCTTGGGGAAAGAAGAGCAGTAGCAGTTGTTGATGATAGTGGTGATGTCTCCAGAATCAGTAATAAGCCTGTGTATGCCAGTGAGGCATTTTGGTAAAAGACCAAATAAAAAGTAATAAAAAGCACCAGTTTCTTGATGTATAAGGCTGTGATTTGCACTTTGTTTCTCTGAAGTTTGTGTTACAATTTGTCTCTTTCCAGAGGTGGTTGGATCCAAACAAACCTATCAGGAAACAATTAAAAAGTGAGTAATGTATGTATTTCGTCAATTCATCTATTGTTATTATGCTGTTTTTCCAGGGTGCCCTGATTAATTAGAAATAACTTTTCTTGACCATAGGAGGATCTCCTCACAGTCTGAACTTCAGAGTTAAGTTTTTTGTAGGTGACCCAAACAAGCTCCAAGAGGAATATACAAGGTAGGTCTGGTTGCTTTGTCAATAAAATACTTCTCTAGAACTGTCATTAATTTCTTGAAGGTATAACATGGAAATTTTCTTTCAACTCATTTTTGTTGTATGTACAAGCTTCTAAGTTTTGTGTAATAATTACAGATATGAGCTATGCAGTAGTACCAAATCAGTATAACAAAAGGCCTCTGTGAATAAACTTATGAGTTTATATGCAAAGTGAAGTAACTACATGAAGCAAATGCTACCAAGTAGAAACAGAAAAGGGAAAATAGAGAAAAGAGGAAAAACTTAATCCCAGTATTTACCAATAAGTACAAATTTAATTCTATCCTTCCAAGTTCTCCTTTGTGACAAAAAAATTGCTGAGCATTCTGCATGTTTTCCTCCCCAATTTTCTACTTAATAGTAATAAAATTAATCTCTCTATGGTTGTAGTTGTAGTTTGAATCACGTAAGTTTATTTTGATAGCAGTGTGTTGAAATCTGTTAAAGAAAATGCTCAGTGTGAATCAAAATCAGAAGCTTGTGAATTGCAATTAGTCCCTGAAGAAATGCCTCAAATTTTCCATATTTTTAATTACTTCTGGCCCTCTACAAAAATGGCATGAATTGACAGATTGGAATTTCTGGATGTCGGCCATTCTGAAAACAGGTCAACCCCATTCAAAAAAATGATTGCGGATAGCTTTGGAAACCTGAGTACCAAAACTGTGACAATTTGAGTCCACATTTGTTTGTCATTGCCTTTAATTTGTCATGTTTTGGACAAAATTCTGCACATATCTATGCAGACAGAATTCACTAAAATAACTCCCAGAGATTCTGCATGAGACTTTGTTTTACTGAAATATTTACTCTAGGAAAATTTGGCAATTTACTCTATCAAAATAATGAATAAACATGTTTTCTGAATTAAAGGAAAATATGTAATATTCCTGAGGAGATGAAAAAAAGGATAAATGTTGATGAGTGTGAAGTAAACCATAAAGAAGGAGAAAACCAGAGAAGTGCTATTCTCTAAATACAAAGCTATAAACACAGCTTTCTTTTAAATGGGAAATAATGTATGGTTTCTGTATCTAGGTCAGCTCTGCCTTTTTTGCTAATAGACCTAATTGCCCCTGAGAAAACTCATTTGTATTTGGAATTATTGTAAAGAGATATTATCCATGGGCTTTTTTGGAGTGAAGTTAGGATGCCATGTCACAAATATAGATCCTTTCACATAATCAGTATTCCTGCCTCAAAAAAGGGAAAGAAAAGACAGTGCAACTTCTGACAATTCCAGCTGAAGCTGAGACTGCTCCAAAATGCTCAGTTTTTACAAATTCCATGAGAACAGAGGAATGGCTCAACACATGAAAGCAGCATGAAGAGCTGTCAGGGAAAGGTTCAGTGTCTTGTCAGCTCTCTGTGCGTTCACGTGAGCGAGGCAGGTTTGAATGCCCTGGGTCAGGAGAGGTCAGTGGGAGCTCAGTGTGTGCTGGAGAGCTTTGCTTGGAACTTGGCTGGGGAGGGAATGAAGCTTCATTAGTGCTCCTCGTGGCAGGGAGAATTGTTTATTAATGTTGACTCCATTAGCAGTAATTCTGTCCTGCCCTTCTCTAGCTATAGCTATATAAGCAAGATGAAAACATGGTCATGCAGTGCTGCCTTTGTTGTTTTAGTGGAGTCTGTTGTTCAGGCTTTTGCAGATCTGCTTTGCTAAAGCTTCTATTGATTTCCCATTTTGCTCAATAATATGAGAGGCTTCAGTGTCCAAACTGGTGATTGGCTAACAAACCATTAACCTCACTGTTCACTGAAAACAGTGGACAGAAGATGAGCTCTGCTTGGTGTCCCTTAATCAAGATGTCCTTTAAGTACCATGAAATATTTCTAATAAAGCTTTATACCAAAAAAATCCAAATAAAATGGAAGTGCAGCTGTATATTTGTGAAGAGATGCTCAAGAAAAGCATGTGAAGCATATCTATTTAATATATGTTTAACTTGTAATTTATTGCATTTATTAATCAGTAAAAAAATTTGCTTTATCTATTTTTTTATTTCAATATGCATTTTAAGTATTTGAAATATTTGAGATCTCTAAAGTCTGGAGAATGTCTAAGTTTTAACTTCTTGAGGTTAATATCTTTTAACTAAGCTTCTTGCCTTTTTGGTCAGTTAAAGCATCTCTAGATGTTTTTGTAGGGGTTGAGCTTGTCAGTTCACAAATGTTTTCCCTCATATTCTTACAAACATGGAATGTTTTACCTTTCTGCTGTTATATAGCTTGTAAATAATTGGATTTCTCTGTGGATATTTGTAAATGTTTGTGTAAGACTTTAAGTGGTAGATAATCCACTTTCTGAAGACTACAGTTAGGAGACGTCATGTTATGTGTAATAAAGTGATATATTTTGGCTTTAATTTCTTAGTTGAAGTTGTTGTTGGGAAATAAATACTAAATATTTAGTGCTTTTCATATGTAATATTGGTGTTTGTAATGAATTAGTATGGCCCAGCTTTTGATTTAGAACTACACAAAGGAAAACATGATTGTTATAATAGTAATAATTTAGGGTTTAAATTTATAAGAAAGCAGAAATGATGTTTAAATTTGCCACTCAGTTATACTTTTATTAAAAAATTTAAAAGGCAGTGGAGACAAATTCTACAGCAGCTTTTATGTTCTGTTACAAGGATTTTTATTCTGAAAGTTTAAACTTTTGCTAATATCCTGTCACCTTGATAAATCTTGTTTGGTACCCCAGTGCAATCTCTAGTTCAGTGAAGCTTTGTAGCCGGTGTGATTTGCCACTTGATGTAAATGTTATACTCTTGTCAAATTTTCTAAAACCTCTGAGTGAAATACGAAGGAACTAAACTGAATGAACAAAAGATTCATTCTGAGACATTAACAAAATATTTGGGGTTTGTTGGAGAAACAAAGGAAGTAATTTAGAGGGAAATTGGTTTGTACTTTCTGGCTTGTTGGAGTTCCAAGTCATGGTGTTTCTGGTGCTCCTGTTTGGTGGAAGTAGTTGGTGTTTTAAAATGTTTGGCTGTTCTTTTTGTTCTATCAATCTCCTTCTTGACTTGAAAGAGTGGGCATGAAAAAGCTAGATTAATTTCTAAAACAAGCATTTTCACATCATAATTTAAAGAAAACTTGAGCTTCTGAAGGGAAGTTAACTGAGAAGTGTAATAGCATGCAAAATGTCCAGTGTTAGTTTTACACTATCTGCTAGCAAATTATATTAAATTGATGAAAAATGATGGAATAATTTTAATTTTAATTGTAGTGTTTTTTGTTTGCTTTTCTAAATAAGGTACCAGTACTTTTTGCAAATTAAGCAGGACATTCTTACTGGAAGGTAAGATATTTTTCTTGTGTTAAGCATTAAATGCAAATCTGGTCAAGAAAAAGTTCATAATGGGAGATTTTGCCTGCAAAAATAAAAACATATTAAGATTAAATCACTGTCTATGCAAGTGGAAATGTTTATAATAATTACCTGTCAAATTTGTCCATAGACTGTAAAAGACTAGGGTTTTCAAAACCAAATGTCATATGAAATATGTAATTTTATTTATTTATCATTTTAAAAACAAAACAGATTGCCCTGTCCTTATAATACTGCTGCTCTTCTGGCTTCCTATGCTGTTCAATGTAAGTATAATTAGTGTTTGTGTAATTGCTAATACTGAAATATAGAAAAAGTCTTATTGATTAGTTTCCAAAGAATGTACTTTGTATAGCATTATACTTTGGTGTTTGTGGGCATGGTGCTAATTTTCTCATGATTAAGGACATTGATTGGTTGTCCTCCCCCAGCATGTTTTGCTGAATTGGATATGGAAAAAATACTTAAAGCCACACTGTTAGAAAACCCCAAATCAATACTCTTTAATTCCTGTGCATTCTGAAGCATGGAATTGTGGCCTTGATAATGATACTAAAAAGTATTTCTTAAGACACTAGAACATTTTTAACATTCTATACAGTGAACCTCCAAATAGGTGTGGAAAAGGGAGTTCTGGTCTTATCTGGCCAAAAGGTTCAATACCTTTCTTTGCAATTTTAAGCCACCCAGTGAGTAGATGAGTCTTGAAAACAGATTTAGTTTTCTTCCTCACTCAGTTTTTCTTCATAAGCTGAAATGAAGCAATCCCAATATATTCATTCACATTCATGTGTTTTTTTACTGTTGAAGATACATCCACGTTAGTACTTTGTATACTTTGTACATATCAGAGAAACGGTGTCCATGTTAATACTTTCATAAAAAATATATAGTAATGGTGATGTCATGTTTTATGCATGGTTTTTCTCAGTGGTCACCTTTTTGTAGGTCAATCAATAGAACAGTTTCTCTTAAACAAAACTCCCACACTTCAGCTGCCTGAAAAATGTACTGCAAATGCTGTCATACCTTAGGAATTTGTCTTAGAAGAGATGAAGTATTTGATAACAGGACCTATGAAAACTTGATAACATTCTAAGCTTTTAAGAACACAATATGGGTTTTTCTGAAATATTGTAGAAGTGGTGGGTATGCACAATGCATTGTATTTACATTTATCCATGACATCCTGCTGCTACTAAGTTTGCCAGCGTGCAGAGTTCTAATGATTCCTGTACCTGCAACTTCCTGGATTCTTTATAAATACATGTAAATAGCAGATCTCAGTCCTTTACTCTTGGATTTCAGCAAGGAGTGTATTCTGCTATGAAACCTGGTCCAATTTTCTAGTTTTTAAATTATTTAAAGTAGGATCTGTTAGAGGTGATGCAAGTGACCTTCCCTTCCTTTCCTCATCCTCCTGCTCAATAAGTGCCTTCTTCTGTCTTGTCAGTGCTGCTAGGCCTGCCCAGGACCCCAGATCATGATTTATTACTGTTATCTCTCCTCTTTTCATTTTATGTTTCTTGTCTATCACTGTGGATCTGCTACATGGATTGCAGATACTTAAAGCTGATTTTTTTTCTACTGTGGTTAGAAAACCTCAAAGAATTTAAGCAAATGTTGTTAATATGTTGTTTTCTGACAAATGTGATTGTAATCTATTTCTTATAATTTTAGGAAAGTGTTACAAGTTATGTAAACACACATTTTAGTAGTTTCAAGTAGAATAGTTTCAATGTAGGTGTATGTATGTGTACTTTGTTTCATACATACAATTGAATGTGCAAAGAATATTTTTCTAATGCTTCTGAGTGTATTTTGGTGCAGAATGAGTAGCTGGACTTTGCAGATCTTCATAACGAAATAGCAGTTGTAGTGCTAAAAGAATAAACTTATGTAATCACATGAAAACAAGCAAAAGTAAAATGTTAAGAGAAAATTGAATACTTTACTATATATATGTGTATATATGTATATGTATATATATATATATATCCTACTTAGTGCTAGCTGTAATGACAGCATTTATGGATTGATTTGTCTGTTAAAAATTAAACACTTTGTGGACTTCCTTCATAAGTGCATAATCAAAGCTCTCTCTAAATAATCTCAATGATATTCACTGAGAGTATGATTGTTCATTCAAAAGGGAAGATGGGAGTCCAAATGTCTTCTCTATTTTTCTTTGCTGTGGATCATAAATTTTGTGGGAGCAAACTCGTGTGAATTTGGGGGCATTGCACAATGCCAAATACATCAGTGATAAACAATAACCTCTCTCTTTAATATTTTAGCCGAGCTGGGAGACTACAACCATTCAGAAAACTTGCCAGGCTACCTCTCAGAATATTCTTTCATCCCTAGCCAGCCTCAAGACTTTGAAAAAGAAATAGCAAAATTACATCAGCAGCACATGTAAGGATTTACATCAGAAGATACTGACTTTGTCAAATCCTGACTGCTGATGCTGTGCTATTATACAAAACAAAATAGTATTTTTTCCTAAAGGTTTTGGGGTGGGTGGGTTGTTGGGTTTTTTGGTTGGTTGGTTTTGGTTGTTTCTTTTAAGATAATGTGATTTTTTCTTTTTCTAGATTAAATACCTGTATAATAAATACCATTGATGGTCTATACAAAATATGACTATCTAAATTAGTGAAATAATGAACATGTTGAGTTAAAGGTTCTCTGAAAACAGCATTTGTGCATATTATGTTGGGTATTAACTTAGCCAGATATATTTTCTTTAAGATTTCTTTTCAGTCTTTGGGAATGTTCTGAGCATAAGGGCTTTGTTTTCATGATTCTCTTTCCAGTAAAAGAGTTACTTTAGAAGTAACAAAGTCCTTTTCTTCAATATCTCCTCTTTCCTGTGTACGATTCTCTGACCTTTCAGAAAGAGGAAAAGGCAGTGAAGCAATGGAAAATATTTTTTTTTCAGTATTTAACGTTGTGGTACTTTCCAGTGATGGTTCCTTCCGATTTTAGAACTTAAGTGCCTTTTGTTAATTAAATTTAACAAAATGTAAGCAATATTTATAAAATATTTGCTTGATCAGGTCATTTTTGCTTTCAAAAGTACAGAATGTTACATTAATTTCAGATAAAGGCTTAGAAGATTCTCTTAGCTACGTTAAAGACACTTGAGTGAGCTGATGGTAATTTAAATTACCAATGCCAAATAGAGAACTGTAAAACTAAATTCCAGATTCTAGGGCTCCACAAACATTTAAATGATAAAGTATATTAAAATAAAATGTGTTGTGAGTTCTTGTCAAGACTTCTGTTCTTTTGGAAACATAAATACTTTTCTGTTAAAATTTTTGGGTTACAATCGGTTTATCATAAGAAAGGAAATTCAGATTTCGGGGTGGGGATAGAAGTAGTAAAATGAATGCAGATTTTCTGTCTGCACTCACCTGGGGAGCCTGATGTGGGAGGTCATGTTAGAACATTTCTGATTTAGCTGCTTTCTTTCAGAGGGTTGTCTCCTGCAGAAGCAGAGTTCAATTATCTCAATACAGCACGTACCTTAGAACTTTATGGAGTTGAATTGCACTATGCAAGGGTAAGTTTGGATGAACTAGTGTTGCAATGTAAAAATGTATTCCTCTGAGATCTATGGAAAAATACACTTTTCTTTTTGTGAGCCTTCCTGGTTTTTGCTTACAAGAGAAAATAAGAGAAAAAATATTATACTGTTAAGTGCCTTACTGGGATTTACTGATTGAATATCCACTGTTTCACTATAGAGAGGGTATTTCTTTGCTCATATTTGTGCTTAGTTATCTGTGTGTTAATCAGGTTGAACTTTGTTGCCTTGAATGCCATATTGAGAGTTCTATAGCAGGTGCTTGATTAGAGTGCAAACATATTTCAAGAAAAAAGTGCTACTTAAATATGCTTGCAATATTGTATGTTTTAGACTCTCTCTTCTCTGTGTTCTGAGATTGCAATTTCCTTTCAGGTAGGAATTAAAGTTGCTGGTTGCTTTTAGTGTAGCAAATGCCAAGTCAGTGTATTAGTGCTGCTATTCTTAATAAACCAGAATACCCTTGTATTTATTTCATCAAAGTAGGTGAAAGACAGAAGATCTAACTTGAGAAATTAAAATTTTGAGGTAGCTTATAAGGAACTCAGAGCAAACATTCAGGTTTGTCCTAAATAGGAGGGAATAATTTAATTTCTTATTTGTCTTATTAAAGCACATTTCCTTCCACATTATTTTGTGTATTTAGAGAGAGATGAGAATGAATATATATGAGGTTTGAAAAGATATTTATACTGTTTTTCAAGTAATTTTCTTTATTCTTTTAAAGGATCAGAGTAACAATGAAATCATGATTGGAGTGATGTCAGGTGGAATACTAATTTTTAAGAACCGCGTACGAATTAACACCTTTCAGTGGTAAGGACAGCTGTCTAATGTTTTTATTTGCTATTTCAAAATATTTTTACCACTCTTTAAAAGACTGAAACTTATGTTGTTTTGTATCACATTGAAATTATTTATCTCATGTGCCATGGGGAATTTTGTGAGGGGGGTTTTGTCCTGGTCTGCATGCTGTGCTGTTAAACAGCTGTATTAATTTCAATACTCTTTTTCTTCGGGGGTTTGTAAGCATACTTTACTTTTAATTAACTATATAGCCAGGGCCAGTGTGATGGGCTAGCTTACAGTCTTTAAAGAGACAGGTGAATTGAAAAATATTAACTAGAGATTGACTGCTTTTACCTGTTTTGTGATCTATAAATTAATTGTACTGTGTGCTTGAAATTTAATGTAGTTATGGTACTTGTGAATAACTGGTGGAGCATTTAGGATATTGTCATCTCTTCATCTGTAAATAACCATTTACATTATATGATCAAAAAAGTGCATTTACAGCAGAAAGTCTTTGAATCTCTAAATTTTTTAGAAGTACTCTATAAGCTCTGTGGTGCTCTGCAGAAGTTATGTTGCCTTTCTGGAAATGCCTTTCTTAGTTCCTGCAGAAGTAACCTTCCCTTGGTTTTCTTTGCTGGTTTGGAGTTCACTTTGACAGCCTTATTCCTTGTGTTGCTGAGTTGCTATAGCTGCATTCTGAGTGGGTGAAGTCAGTCATATAAGATTGTCATAGCAGACATTAGTTCACCAGGCACAAAAGCTGTTCATTCAGGAGAACTGATCAGAACTGTTCATTTGCTACTGATTTTGCATTTTTCTTTGCTGCTGATGTGTGCTTGATCTTTTCTGCAACCCAGTGAATTTCTGAGATATTCTGGTTTTCTGTGCTAAGCTTAGTCTCAAGGTTCATTGTAGGAAGTTAGATATTTTGTGGTTTACCAAGCTGAGAAACAGTGTCATTGGTCAAATTTTAGTTGATTTTCGTAGAGAAAGAAAAGATGAAGCTATATCAAAGTGTTATCTGCAGCCAATACAACTGAATGTGGTGAACATTTTACCTGTATGCCTTTAAAGAAAAATAAGACTGAGACAACTACAAAGCATTTAAATTTCCAGTCTTCATGGTTATTGGGTAAATTAAAACTGGAACTTGCAAAGGTAAACCTGAAACTACTGTACCAGTCAGTCAGACCTGCCCTTATAATAGTGACACGTTCCAGGAGAGATATCCTTCATGTGGTGAGAGTTTTGAGATGTTGGAGCCATTTCTGGGCTAAGGCTGCTTTACAAATGGAATGCTGTAATAATCAGGAAGGTTTTATTTCAGTCTGATTTTACTACTATTATTTTTGGGAAAACAGCAATAGTAGAAATAGGTTCTGTAAATCACACTGGTAAATTACTGAGTACATACAATCTAAGTCATAATTAAGCTACACGTCACTAATGGAAGTTGGAGGTTTCTCTGAGTTCTGCTTCATATTGTTTGCATGCCAGGGATGCTGATCTAAACTTTTAGTGTGTTTTTTTGTGTGTGTGTGTAATTACCTAAACAGTTCTCCTTTGTATTCAACCATATCAGCTGACACTAGGGATATTCATTTCTTGCTGTGAAGACTATAGTTCCAGCATAATTGGTCTTTACAAAAAAACCCAAAAAAACCAAAAAACCACCCTTCCCCATTTCACCCTGTTAGAGGCTTTCTTTTGCTATGAGTAATAATCTGAAATACCAATTTCCACAATATAGCTCAATAATAGACATATTACCCTTTCTTTCTATCCATAATCATGTTGCTGCTCTTGTGCCACTAGTACTGATACTACTTCTTTTTGCTTCCACTTTTTCTTGTTCCTATGCAGCTGGAGCTCTGTAGTGTCTTCCTTGTGCTTTATAGGTATAGTAGATACTTGGATACCCCTTTTTCAGTACTCCTGAGTTTTGAGACAAGTGAGAGGATAGAAATTCATGTATGCAGGAGGAAATAAAGATTTAACTGTATTGCTTAGAGAAGACACAAGTAAAATGTTTTTGCCCTCTCACTCTTAAATGATATTATATCTAAATTGCTTTTTATGAACTTTTTGATCATGGGGAGAAATTAAAGAGGAGGAAGACAAGAGAGGAATAGAGGAAAACAAAGGACGCTGCCTTTTATCCATGTGTCCTAACTTGATCTTCCTGTATTGTATATAATTCTTCCTTTCCCTAAACTTTGCTACCAGGCACAGAGACCTGGGAATCCAAGGAGATTGAAGACCAAAGGAGAAGATCATGGAGTAGGTCAGCCTTTCCTTTGCTACTAGACCACCTGTTCAGCAGTTGGAAACGTGCTTTCCTTAGCTTCTTGTTTGTGGTTGATGTATCTCTGGAAAGGTTTGATGCCTTTTGCACCCAGTGCCAGTTGTAATTGCAGTTGTGCTGTGCATCTCCTGGTTTTATCCCTCAATGATTAGTGGTACTGTGCTCTTCCTTGGTCATCTGATCCTGCTTACACATCTTGTACACTTCTTCATGTGTTTGAGCCCAGTCAGCAGTTCTGAGTGCATCTCGGCTCGCCTCTTTTCATGCTTGCATATTTTCTAACACATCAGGATTGTTCTTGATTGAGAAGATTGTCCTTTAATACTGACTACCTGTTCCTCTGACCCAAAGGCAGCTTCTGTGGGATTTTACCCACCAGAGCTCTGAACAAACTGGAGTTCCTGCTCCTGAACCCATGGTTTAGTCTGCTGCATCCCTCCCCTTCCTTTCAGATCTTTAGCTTCACCATCTCCCAGCTGCTGGAGCCAGCTTGTCTTTGGCTACTCAATCTGGACAATCCTTTCTTGTTTGTGAGTTGAGCTACCTCGAGCATCTTCCCTGGGTGACTGGTTTAGAACCTGTGTCCAAGAGGTCTTGCTCAATAAATTTGCTGGATTGCTCATGTTCTGCTTTATCACCCTCCCTAGGGTTGGGGTGGCAAAGCCCTTGTGAGAACCAGGGCTTGGTATCAGGAGATTCCTTCCACGTGTTCGAGGACAATCTGCATTTTAGACTAGGATTTCAAATATCTCTTCATTTAAAAAGATATATTTTATTATTTAGGATGTCTGAGGTGACTGTAGATGGGAAAACCATACCAGGAAAATAATATTGATGCCTGCTTGTCCTTATGCTTTTCCTTTTATGTCCAGCATTGCCAACAGTCAGAGACAGGAAGCATAGACAGGATGCCTTTTCCTTGGGCTGAGTATGGATGTGCTCACTCAGTGCCTAGCAGGGTGTTAGCACTGCATAGGAACTCTCTCATCTGCTGTATTTTTTTGAAATAGCTGGGAATCAGCTTTGCTGAGTCATTTCTTTGTATTTGAATGGTGCCTCTTTTGAGTTGAATTAGACCTTATTGGCTAATGTTACAGCTTTGAGTCTGTTCCAAATGGTTTCAGGCTTAAAAGTCAGCTGACCTCACTCTGTAAGCCTAAATTATGGGATGACATTAAAACCCTGTATGTATTATTCTCTTTGAGTTTGAAAATCACCAAAAGTAGTAATTTCTTTAGCAGAAAAGGAAACCCCAGAGAGTGAGAGATAGTAAATGTCTTTATAAATGGAATAATTGCTAAGTAAATCTGATATGTTGCAAAGTATGTGGAGCTCCATTTTTAGAAAAGGTATATATTAAAATGTTCTTTTAATTGCCCTGTACACCAAAGTGTTAGAAAAATTAGTAAAAACATACTTGTTGATTAGCTGCAGCCTAAAGAGTCTATTATTTTTTTTCTGTTTTTTCCCACAGTCAGAGTGTTAATAAGCACTAGTGTATGTCCTATCCAGCAAACATAAGACTCATCCTACATTATCCTTAAGCAGGTTTTTGTCACAGGAGGTTCTAAGAAGTTTGGTGCATTGCCAGTGGAATAATTTGATTTCAGTAGATAAGATATAACACACCTTTAAGTGTCAAATCCTTGAGAAACTAACTCTGATAGCAAGAATTTGTTAAGAATTAAAAAAAAAAACCACTAACAAATAGGACAGTTATTGCTGCTGCTTTTTTAAAAAAATGTTTTTATTGTTAACTGTTAAACTAATGGCAAGGCTGGGAAAGAAAAAAGAAACGGGAAAATATGTAAATAACCATAATTTAAATACTAATATTCATGGAGTGTCTTTATGTTACTGCTGATAAAGACTCTCCCAACAAATTAGGACATCCCACTACAGGTTCTTGTTCTGAATAATCCCCTGGAGAAAAATGTCTTTATTTGATTTAGTTAAGAAGATAATTTCTATATATAGATATCCAACTTAGGTGTCTGTTAATGTTTTGCTTCTCATCCTTCCTGGTCTAAAGGGTTTTTTATTCAGCAAGTGATAAATATGCAAGTAGTAATTCCAGTCAGTTTGCAGTATTTTATCAGTTGTTCATTTTTCAAGTAACAAAAGTTACCTTGTTTTTCTTTTTACAGTTTGAACCTCACTTTTTTACTTGACCAAAGTGATACTCCTGTATATTTAATAAAATATATGGACTGTCTTCATATTACATTTCTTTGAAGAAGTGTATCAGATTAGATTGTGATGAAAATACAGCCTGTCTTTTCCCATTTTGTATAACTACTATGAGAGTGATCATCTAAAACAGTCTGGAATTAGTGTCAGTATTTAATATGTATATAGATAACCTGAAAGGTGAACGTGTCTGTAGGCAGATTTTTCCCTGTCATGTGATATTGTAAATGTTTTTTTTCCTCCTAATAGTGTGATCATTTTTTTAAGATTGTGAGTCCTATCTCTGTGCTTACATCTTATCTTAACTATTTTACTAAAACAAGTTCTGGTAATATTTAAAGACATGTAAGAACATAGAGAAAGAATGTTTTTCAGTGATCAGGTGAAGTTCAAAGGATTTTTTTCATATTCTAAGGGATAATGAAAGCAGCCTGAGAAAAGAGAACATCTGCCTGGAATGACCTGAGGATAGAAAAGCTCTTTGGGCTTTGGAATGGGGAAAAGATACCAAAATTAGCAACTGCCTTGGGTTTGGAATGTAAACAAGTGTATTTGATGGATAACGCAAATACACAGCTCATAAATTTCAAATTATACAAACTATTTTATATCATCTTTGATACCTAATTTTTTGTCCATGGAAGGGAAATATGTTCTCTCTGGAAAGTATATTTTCAGTACGTGTATTCAAGCCTTTAACCATGATTCAGTGTATGAAATGTTTTAATATTGTGATTTTGTTTTTCATTTAGGTTGAAGATTGTAAAAATTTCTTTTAAGTGCAAGCAGTTTTTTATTCAACTTAGGAAAGAACTGGTGAGTACTGTCTTAAATTTGATCTGAAAGCAATGACATTTCTTCTACTGCCTGTCTGCATTATACTGACTGATACTATGCTGGTTATTTGTTTTTTCTGCAATTAAAAGTCCAGTTTCACCAACATTCTGGCTCTTTCATGTTTCAAATAGACCATTACAATGCTTTATAAGTTTTCTTTTTAATTTGATTTGCCTTTTATTTTAGATGCTTCTAGTTTTACATTTGTATGCAGGAAATGTAACTTGTTTATGTAAGATAAATGTGGAAAAGGTTGAGCATAAATCAATATTATATTTAAATTTCATGAAAAACCAGATTCAAGGGTTTTTTTGAAGCAGCTTAGTGCTGCTTCAGTTGTATATATGCTTGTAAATTAATGTTTGATAGACATGTTGATTTGTATTACTCAGATTTGGTAATACATGATGACTTTATTACTTATATTAAACAGAGGAGATAAGGATTCCTTAGTAGTTTTATGCCTACTTCTGAATTTCTTGTGAGAAAGGTTGGAGCTGCATGTTTCACTGCTTGAGATGTGTGTTTGCTACCCCATGAAGCAGCACAGGACCACTGAGCATTTAATTCAGCACGAAATTGATTGTTCTGTGCCCCTGAGAGATGAGCTTCCATCACAGGCATAGCACTGGGGAAAGATGGAGGAATTTATTAAAAATATGAGTATGTGATTAACCTGTCAGATTAGTTAAGAGATTTTTTGCAATTCTTACATCTGAGAGGATTTACTGTGAGGATGGTGAGACACTGGAACAGGTTGTGAATGCCCCAGCCCTGGCAGTGTTCAAGGCTGGGTTGAATGACCTGGTCTGGTGGGAGGTGTCCCTGCCCATGGCAGGTGGGTTGGGATTAGATGATCTTTAAGGTCTCTTCCAGCCCTTAATGTTCTATGATTCTGTGATTTGAAGACCTGAAATGCTAGGTTACAGACTAGATATAAAAGATGTCTCTAGGCAGAAATGCATCTTGAGTACTGTAAGGCTTCGAGATTCCAGGTTCCAGGTTTTGAGACAATGTGGCTAAAGAAGAGAAATACCTGTTCTGTCAGGACAGGCCAGTGTCTGGTGACTGCTACTAGTGCTGAAAACAGGAGCATCTTAAAGGAGTGTCTTAAAAGGGGTATCAACAGGTGTATCTTAAAAGCACATCCTTCAAAATCATGAAGTGAGCAGGTCTGTCAATGTGAGCAGACATCGTGCAACATGACCAGAAAAGAGGTGATACAAAAAAGGTGGAGGGGGAATGTTTTATTGGGCTGACACAGTATTTTTGTAAAACCCCACTGGAGCTACAGGCCTCTTCTCAAAGGCAGGCTGAGGTCAAATTTTGTCATTATACCAGTGTGTGTAACTTCCGTTACATTTGCAGGAAAGCTGTATTTGCATGTGAGATGAAAATTTGGGGTTTTTTTGGAATTCAGAAATTATGGACTGCAGTTGTTTCCTAAATTAGAACTTGATGAAAATGCTGTGGTAGCAGAGTTCAGAACCTTGAAGAGTAAGATACCTAGATATAAAATAGGATTGGGTACTGGGTACTTGAGTATTTTCTCTACTTTTTGAAGAAAATAAATCTGCTTATAATAGAAGGTAATACTAAGATAGCTTTCTTATCTTATTTCTTTGTTGCGTTTTAGTACTCTACATATTGATGCTTGCATGAGAATGTAGTTTATATAATTAATGTAATTTCTCTTCTGAGACATCTTATCCAAGCTGACAAATTAAAAAGCCTTGTAGTGTTTTTCTTTAAACTCTGTGTATCAGATGAAAACTGGTGGCAAGAATTTAATTTTCATTTATTCCATGTCATGAATATCTTAAGATCAAAGCTCAAATTTGGCTTCCAAAGAAGTCATACTTCAACTAATTTTTTAATCACAGTTAATATTAAAATTATTGTTTCCAGCGTTACTTTCCCTGACTAGATTCATAGGATAAGATTCATCTATCTCACCTATATTCTGCTTCAGTTAGGTTAAAAGAACATATTTTCTGATTTGTGATACTTGGCTCACCAAAGCTCATCATTACATTTCTTCTGTAATAACCACATGCAAAGGCTGACACATCTTGCCTGAAGAGGAAGTATGTTTTAGGATGGATTAAATTGTTCTCTGGTGGTATATTCTTCATTTTGCTTTTGTTTTCTCTCCCATTAACAATAAAGGGAGCCTAAATTACTCTCTTTAGGCAGCAGAAACTAGGTGAAGTGACTCAGTGATTGCACATTTGGTATGTAAAATATCTCTGGTCTAGTGCTTTGAGTGCATATTTTAAATCACCTATTTACAATATGGCAGGGGAAATAGATTCATGGTATGCTGATGATGTGTTTCAAACTGGTGTGTAAATATATAACAAATTGTACATCTGAGAAACTGCATTTATTTGAATGCAAAGCTGAGATGCTGTAGAATATTAAGTTAGTGGACTTGGGAAAGGAATTTTCCACTGGTTTTATTTTTTCCCAACTGTGTTACATACACTTTTATATAATTCTAAAAAGATATTTTTCAAATACTGCTAATAAGTGCTGAGAGCTTTTAATTGCAACTGTCCTCAAAAGTGCAAGTGCCTTATCTCATAATCGCCTATTAAATTTATTCGCTGACTTGGCACAGCTTAAAGGCATCAACATAAGTAAAGAATTATTTGCCTACTTTCATTAGATTATATCTCTGTTTAAATAAATCACTTAAATGAAGGGAGATAAGGCAGTTGAATGTCACAGTCATTTTCCAGTGGTAGTATAATACAATCTTGAGTGGAAGCTGGTGGAGTATTCTGACAATCATATGACTGGAGCATATATCCACCGGAGTAGGTTTTTTTCCCTGTTGTTTTTTTTATGATTTTGTGGGGGAAAAGTATGTTATATGTGGGACTTCTTCATCCAGCATTAGAAGCCCCCTGAGCTATTACTACAGTAGCATTTTTTTCCATCGTACCTTACTTTGTTCTGCCTGCTCTGTATGCTGCTTCCCTTACATGCTTTGAAGCTGCTTAAGAATAATTCAGTAGTTTCGTTTTTCTAGATGTTTCCCTAAACTTCTCTGGTTGTATTTAGTTGCTTGGCTGTAGTAATATCAATAGCCAGCATCAAGCTCTTAATGCCATCCAGCATGTTTTTGTGATCTTGATTCTTTGACAGCCAAAGAAGCTGTTCAGCATTTTCTTTTGCTCTTCTAGAAAGCAGATGTCCATTGAAAAATTACTTGAGTCTGGAACTAAACAATATGATAGGTTTCTGGCCATAACTGAAACCTAGTTTCAGTGAGTTCAGGACAATTGATTTTTTTTTTTTTTTTAATTATAGGTTATGTATCTGAAGTTTGTGCTTTGAATTTTGACTGACTTTTTTTGACTGACTTTTAGAAAGAACTTGGTCTGAAATCACAAGGTGGTGCATGGGCTTATCTGCCCAAGTACATACTAGATCTTAAGTGGCACTGGCATTAATTAGATGCCTACCTGATTGCTGCCTAATTTATAAAGCACAGGTCTGTTTGTCTCTCTGAGATAGGGTAGGGAATTTCTGCTTTTTTTTCCCCTGGGATTTTTCCTTGTTTAGCCAAAGTAAAAGAGTAAGTTTTTCAACCCAGTTTCTTTCCTGAGCAGCAAGAGATTGGAGCAATGCTCTGGAGTCACTGTTTCAAAGCAGGCAAAGGTGGGTTTGAAGGAATGACCCCACTCAAAGTGCTTATTCAAGTACTGTGGTGTTCTGTGTGAGAGGAGCACCAATATGCAGGCTGCTTTTTTGTTGGGTTTGCATTTTTAGTAATAGGAATCACAAAGATGACTTGGACTTCACTATATCCTACCTCTATTTTTCTTACTGTAGTTTTGTGCTGGGGCCCAGATCTTCATTACCAGTATTGCATCCCAGCTGCTTCACTCTTCCTCTCCATGGCAAGCAAACTGTTTTCCTCTCTTTAATAAAAACCACAGACACAATTAGTAAGATAATAATTTTGGAACAGAATCCTGCTGTGACTCTCTGACACTGTCTGACACAGCAGACATAACCCCCTGAAATGCCTGCATGTCATTATCAGACTATAGAGCATTCTGCATCTTGCTGGAGCCTTGTGTTGTAAAAGCATTCCTTGGGCTGCAGGGCTGCAGTGTAACTGTCCTGTTACTTTATGTGCTTTCAGCTGAAGTACCATGGATATTACAAATGTCAGCTTGGGGTCCTGTACTAAGCCCACATTGATTCAAGCCTACTGTTTCCAAGGAATACAGGGGCAGCCTTTCTCTAAATCCAGCAGTAGAACCAGATCTTGCATCCCAGAATCATCAGCTAAGATGAATTTCAAATGCCCAAGTTACACTGGAATATTACAGAGCCTTCAAGGGTGACTAGGAGAGGGATAAGTGCATTTATGAGCCAGTATCATATATTATTCTTTATCTTAAACAATGTTTCCTAGCTGTAATTGAGATGAGGGGTAGGGTTTGAGGATCAGTTCTCCCTACACTGCAATGAAAGCTTTTAAAAGCTGTGAATAGAACTATTGTTAAGGTACCTTTAAAGCTCTAGCACACCAAGTTCCTGTGAAAGTGCTGTCTTGCATTACAATTAAGTTGATCTTGCTGCAGCTCCTTCTCATCCTGCCATACCAGCTCCTCCTTCATGCTTCATGTCTGATCTACTGATCAGATGGTGGAATGAGATTCAGATCAGCTCGTTTCTGGAATACAAACTAGGGGAAACAGCAGGTTATATTTTTTTTCCCCAACCCGTAATTATAATACTTTGAATGACATTAAATGCATGATCACCAGCTCTT
The DNA here is from genome assembly GCF_037042795.1 of Molothrus aeneus. Taxonomy (NCBI): domain Eukaryota; kingdom Metazoa; phylum Chordata; class Aves; order Passeriformes; family Icteridae; genus Molothrus; species Molothrus aeneus. The sequence goes on from NC_089652.1 coordinate 26,539,019, forward strand.
GTAACTTGTCAGATTTTCTTTTCCAACTGTTTAAAAGGCTGACAGAACATGAGAATTTGCTACATCATGATTACTTGTTGATAGAATCTAAAATTTTAGCTGTTTCATCCTTTACTGGATCCAGATGAAGGCAGTCCATAATTATACATAGTTGCTTTCTTGCAGAATAGTAATCTAGCTTGTTTATATTGTTTGACTTTTATGTTGTTGATAAAGCCTTTTATAACTGCATAGGTAATGGGCTTAATTTCTGTTATCTTGTTTCTGATTTCTGATTTTTAAATCGTTCTGTTCACATGTCTAGAAAATACGGGGAACAGTTGGCGATACGTGGAAATTAAAAACACATATAAGTAATCTTTGTAATTGAATTAAAAGATCAGGATTTAGTTTCTTGAATATAATTTCTTGAATTTCATCAATAAGGAGTTAGAATTTGCTGTTTGTTTTAAATCCATTTTATTTTGCTCTAAATTTGTCCGGTGGCTGAAAATAGTGTCATTCTTGTTCCTGAATACAACACTGAGGGAAGAATTGCAGGTCTCTGTGCCTTGGTTTCTCAGAAGATCTGAAGATGGGCAGACCAACAAAAGCTTAACTAGGAAAAGGACTTTACTGCTAAGTTAAATCAGTTAAGGTGTGCAAAATGTTGGGGAGAATTTAGTACTGTGAAGAGAAAGAAAAACGCTGCTGATATTTCTGGACCTACAGAGGTTGTTATCAAGCTCTCTCAACAGGCAGAACAGCTTAGCTTGCTTTGCTATTTTGCTTTTTGCATTTCCCAGGAATCTAATCAATCATTTTGAAGTAGAAACTGTCAGTTGCTCTTGAGATCGATACCTGTTCCCAATCTTCAATTGCCACATGTTCATGACAATTACTCATTTTAGCTGTAGTTTTGAACAGCTCATTGTCTTTGAGCTCCCAAATCACGGAATTCTTTTCATGTAGGTTGGGTCATACCTTTGAGAGTTGTTTCTATATAACTAAACACACCGTTAACCTTTGAACAGGCTGTTTTTAAAACAAAAATAACTCAGGGGAACAAAAAAAATTCTTTAAAGAAATTGTAAAGGTATTCCAAAAGGGTTTGTTGTACATAAAGTTAATAGAAAATTAGAGTCCCACTTCAAAAAGCATTATTAAAAAAAATACCCCAGAGCCAACAATATTTCTTAGTTTCAAAAAGAACTTTGAATAATTCTTATCTAAAATACATTTTTCTAATTTTTTAGCATGAATCTAGGGAAACATTACTGGGATTCAATATGGTGAATTACCGAGCATGTAAGAATTTGTGGAAAGCTTGTGTGGAGCACCACACGTTCTTCCGTTTGGACAGACCACTCCCGCCACAGAAGAACTTTTTTGCACATTATTTCACTTTGGGTTCCAAGTTCCGGTACTGGTAAGTGCTGATTTGAAATATATGGGAAAAAATACGAGTAGTGAGCTCAGGGAATGATCTAGAATCTTCATTCAAATGTAATTCAAATAAGTTTTGAATCCTGCAACTGTTCCCCTTCCCTGTTGGCCTGAGTTTCAAATGTCACTAATTTTTTAAGATAGCTTGAAAATACAATTATTACATTATTAGTGGTTATTATTGCACTAGTGCTCTGAGATTGTCTCCCAAGCTGCATTTCTTGGCCTGTTTTCCTGCTGGGTTATGTTTATCTTAAAAATGTTGTCTCAAAATTTTCAAGTCTTTGACCTGGTCTTTTTGAAAACTGTTGAGTCTCAGGTACTGCATGCAGCAACAGCAACAAAACAGACCTAAATAAATACCAAATACAAATCACTGAAAAGAAACTTGTACAAGTAAAGCCCACTTATCTCCATGCATACAAATAGGAATTAGGTGAAAACAAAGGACATAGATGTTCTGTATCAAACCCAGAACTTTAGAAAATGCGGAGGAAATTAAATCCATAACCTTTAAGGATGAACTTAAAATAATAGGCAAAAAGCTTGGAGGTGCACAGAATGACTGTGGAATAACTATAATACCTGTAATGCTGGAGTGGGTGGTTTTGGGTTTTGCTGGTTTATACTTTTTATTTTAAAAAAAAAAATCTGTTCAGTGACTGAATTAACTGTCTCTGCAAGTAATGCAGAATGCCAGTGGTTTAAATCATGCCTGAAACAGAGAATAACAGAGCTGCTGCTAATCATCCATCTAGAATGGCAGTAGTGTCTGTGACGTACAAAGGGACATGATGAAAAGCTAGACAACAGAATAACAGGCTATTTCTGTCACACTTGTGAATTGCATAAATATATAAAGAGGAAAGTAATTCAGTGGCTAACTGTTTATAGCATCTGTTTTTGACCAGCTTTCACAGTACCCATTTGAGAAACAGCATTCTATGATCAGAACAGTGTTTGAGACTTGACTCAATGTTGCTGTAGAGAATTTCAGGAAGCTTTTTCATTTCTGTAAAGGTTTTGAATCTGAATCATTGTGGTTACTATTACAGCTCTTTGATGATGACATTTAAGTTAAGTTAACATAAGATGAAAAGGGAAACTGCATAAAAACAAGGAAGGTCATTAAAGTTTCTGGAACAGCCAAAAGGCTGGAATTTCTGCAAGTAGTTTGAGAGATTGTTGAGAGGCAGTGTAACAGGAATAACATGGCCCACAAAGAGAGGTTGAGGGCACTAGGCTTGTTTAATCTGGTGAAGAGGAAGCAAAGGGGATTCAGCAGCAATCCTAAAGCTACTTCAAGGGTAATGTCAGTACTGATGGACCCAAAGGTGCTGGTAACAGGCAGGTGAGATTTCTGAAGATTGAAGATTCATGAAGATTCATGAAGATTCTGGGTGGACATGAGGCAAAGTGTTTGGTTTTTTCTAGAGCTGTGTTGCTGGAACACTGTTACCTGCACTGGCTGTGGGTTCTTTGTTAGTGGAGGCTTTCAAAAGTCAGCTAGATAAAGCCATGGCCAGAGGTGACCTAGTGTTTGGGGGAGATTGGACTAGAGACTTCTAGCCAACATCTGTATGATCAAAAGGAGTCAGTAAAATACAGAACTGACTGGTCTAGACAGAATTATCTCCACTTCTGAAAGTAATTGAGGATATGAAATTTTTGAACTATTGAATTGTTACATAACCTATTTCTATTGGTCTAAAATACTTCTATGCATCAAATTTTAAAGAATATTTAGGATTTTTTTAATAGAGCTTCCAAGAGGGATCTAGAAGATGGTTAGTGAGCAAAGGTGACTTCTGTACACTGTCATTGGATTTTTCAAAATGGTTCTTACAGTATTTCTCACCAAATACTTGTGAAAAAACATGAAGAGTTTTACTGTGTATTAGCATCTCTTTTAACCAGATGGGAAACAAGCAGGTTCCTTTTTCACAATGGAGGGAAGTTACCACTGAAGCAATACAGAGTTTTGTAGTAAAATCTGAAATCAATAGTAGAAGGTTTTGGTGGTTTTTCACAGTGAGGGGTGAATAGGCAATAAAATAGTAGATCAAGTTCAGTGCTGAAAAAGAGAGAGAAAATAGCAGGAGCATTCTCTGAAAACCTTAAATCAGTTATTAGTAGCAGTTATAGAAGGACAAATAGAATGATGGAATTATTTGAAAGGAATAGAGGCAAATACAGCCAACTTACTGCTTGTTGGAGTTTAAAATGTGTAACCACAGCAATTTAGCTGGCAGCAGGTTTGGAAAGAGAAATTTCCTGGGTTTGCAGCATGGCAGGGGTTGGAGGGCAGCTCTGGACACTGCTGAGTCCAATGCCCTGTTCTAACAGGGTCCACTGTAGCATGTTGCCTGGGAGCATATGCAGCCAGGTTTTGCATGTCTCCAAGGAGGAAAAGTGCACCATCTCTGAGCAACCTGGTTCAGTGTTAAACTATCTTCAAAGTAAAAACGTTCTTTTGTCTTGGTAGGCGATGAGGCTGTTGCTTTGTAGCCCTGTCCTTGCTGCCTGCCCTGATTAAGATGTCTTGTATTTCTGTTTGTGCTCATTGCCTCTTGTCCTGTCTCTGGACTCCCTTAAGAAGCATCTGGCTGTATTTTTTACTTTCCCTTTCTGGCATTTGATCCTCCTGAGCCTTCTCTTCCTGAGGCTGAGCAGTCCCAGCTCTCTCAGCCTTTCCCCATCCATCAGATGCTGCAGACTCTCAGTAGTCTTTGTGGCCCTTTGCTTGACTTGTGGAGCTCTGGAACTCCACCAGGCATTCCAGATGTGCTCTCACCTGTGCTGGGCAAACCTGCTCTCCAGCCAGTTGACACTCAGCTTGTGCAAGGGGTTATTCCTCCTCAGCTGCAAGTCTTTGCATTTCCCTTCACTGAATTTCATGAGATTCCAGCTGACCTGTTTCTCAGGTCTTCGCACAGCCACTAGCTCTGTAATATGAAGGTGGAAATAGCTGATTTTTGGGTTTCATTATGTAAATATCCCTGTAGGAGGCTCTGTGCTTGTTCTGAAGTTATTAATGGAGAAGTGGCTACAAGAGTGAGTGTTGCTGGTATCTTGTCACCAATTCTTAAGTGCTGATAGATACTCAAAAATGGTATTTTTTCTAGAAGAGAAATGATGAAATATTATTAAGAATCTTTGATTTGACACAAGACATCTGGTCTTGTATGAAAAGTCAGCAAGTTCCAAGATCTAAACTTAGTTTTGACAAGTTGCATAGAAGAATACAATCCTGATATGCTTATCATGTAATTTTTTTGTGTTATTTTCCTAAACTAAGTAGCAACTAAGTTACTAGCAATTTAGGGAATAGTTTAGGAAGAGCATGGAAGAGATGCTGTAAATTTTTAACAGTGGCTATAACAGGAACTATTATTATGTGTTACCCAGAGATCCAAGCAGAAATTTCTTATTGCTTTGAATAAAAAAGCAAACAAAAGCAGCTTTTGTTGCATCTAAAATTATTTGGAAAGAAGACCTGCATTTCTACCAAATGCTTTCTAAGGTTATGCTGTACTGAAGCTAGGGCAATTGCTTGAGCATGACTGAAAACAGAATTTAGGCATTTTGTTGAGATGGTTCAATTTTTAAAAAGAAATTGTTATTTAATCATGTTGGATTTAGTGGCTTGATTTTGTTTTGCTTTCCAGTGGGAGAACAGAGGTCCAATCTGTGCAGTATGGTAAAGAAAGAGCAAATAAAGACAGGGTCTTTGCAAGGTAAGTAGTTTACATTCCTTAATATTTCCCCCATTTATGTATTTTAAAAATCTCAGATAGCCTTCAGTCTACATAGTTTGTTGTTACCTGTATTACTCTCTGTGCTGTTTTTATTACAAAGAATGGTCTCCTGCTGTTAAAAGACTCCATTAAAATACTGAGTTAATGGGTATTTTTTTCTGTGATAATATCTTGCAACTGTACACGTGTATTTCCTTTAGCAATAAGTACAGTGAGTCTTACTTGTGAGAGCAGCTTTATCACTGTAGTCTCTGTGAGGCATTTTACTATGAAAAGTGAGCTGCTTCCAAAGGTATTTGGTGATAGAGTAGTTGGCTAATCAGGAATATATTGCTTAATTTTATTCCAGGCCCCTGAGCGGTTTTGTGATTACAATAAAAGATTCAAGACATAAATTTAGTTATGTATTGAGAAATTATGATGCTATTTTCCATAGTAAAGCACCTGCTACATCCACCTGGCAGTTTGCTCTGATCATGAATTGAATCCTTGTGGGGAGGGGGCAGCCCTGTCCTCATTTTATGATTTTACTTTTACTGAGAGATCTGAGATGTCTTTTTGCCCTTTAAGGAGCTCCAGAGTTCAAATTTACACTTGCAGACTTCTAGTAGTGAATCCAGCAAAGTGCTGCCATTTTCCAAGTGCCTGCAGATACTGTTCCTAAGAGCATTGGTGAATTCTGCCTTGATTTCCTTCCCTGTCTCCACCCCTTCTTTCCCTTTTCTGTGCATTAGAATCTAATTTGGGTTTTAGCTCAGCCCACCAAAGATAGATAGCTGCATACTAGGTTTGGGGGGCAGAAATACTGGTTCAACAAATAGATTTTATAAAACCATTTTTTTCTGTGTAAAACTGTTTTTTACTCCATTTAATTTGCTTTGGAAATGTGAGTTAATTTAGATTTGTACTTGGAGCAACTTTTTTTAGTACTCAGGAATCTCAACACTGTGACAGGTGAGCTTTACTTCACTAAATGACAGTTGTGAATCAGTTAAAAACTGTTTTTCTTGTTGCACTCTAAACTTGGCAATTCCCCACAAGTGCAGAGAGTGGAGGAGAGCTGATAGTTTGTTTTGAGGAGTGCTTTTATCATTTCAGAAGCTCTTATGCAGTAGATGGCACTCTTCCCTTTGCAGCAAAACCCAGCAAGTGCTGCTGGGGGTCACTTTTAGTTTATAAAATATAGCTGGATAAAGTGGATAAAGTTAATAAAATCAAAAGCCATGGCTGGAACTGCTCTCATTTTCATAAATCTTGGCTTCTTTTAGTTAATAAAATGCTTGGCTCTTCCATCCTCAGGAATTTTTTTTTCCATTGTTGCTTTTTTTATTAAAAAATAGAGCATTTATCCACATATTTTGAGTTTCTAAGAAGTGTTGATGATTGATATCTGAGGCATATATGTTTATATCAGTGAAGTGAAATAATGGTGTATTGTAACAAATACATCTCAAAAGGCTTTTAAAAAATCAGCTGCTTCTTCTGTCTTCCTCATGACAGTGTGTAATTAATTTATTTTCAATTTTAAAGACCTTTAATATTTTCAAGAGTGAAAAAAGCTTGAAAGAGAAGACATTTCTAGAATGCAGTGTTGTTCAAGAAATTTAATTTTAGAACATTAGTTCTTTGTCTTCTAAACATTTGCATCTCAGGTTGACATGCTGAGTAGCTGTCAGCCCTTTTGTATTCATACAGAGGATAAATTTTGTTTTCTAAGATTTTCCAGCTATAGTGTGGATTTTATTCCTGTAACCTGCCTTTCTTTTTCATGGTGTGTCTTTATCAGGCAAAGTCATGGTAGCGTTGAACAGCTTTTCAAGCTCTCAGGCAGTAGGATTCTTTTAGTGGGTTTTCAAGGTCTTTCCTGAGAACTAGGTGAGCACATGAGTTGAAATAATTGCTGTTGCTTTTATTATTATTGCATAAGAAGATTAATTCAAGATCAGTTCAAGCAATATTTTTGGTGGTTTTTTGTAGAGTTATCCAGATTTACACTTGGATTTCTTAACAATACCTAATTAGAAACTGCCTTATTTGCTTAATGCTGTTTAAGGAAACTTTTGAATCATTTCATGGTAAGAAAATGAACATAGAGAATTACACAGAGATGTTACTACAGTGATCTGTTTGCTCTAAGTTGGGAAATGTTGATTGCCACAAGTAATGGCTAGCTGCTCTGGCCTTTACATGCTGAGTGAAACGTGGGTGCAGAGCATGAGACAGGGAAATAAATTTTTTTAACAGCCATTTAAATAAAACAAGCAATTTTTATCTACAGGAAGCAGGCTTAGCTGTTTGTTCTCAGGATTTTACTTTAAAATTAGCTGAAGGATTTTTTTTTTCTAAGTTGTAGAAACCTTTACATTTAACATTTAAATATGGAATTATTACTGTGAAGGATATATTCTGTAATAAATCTCATACATTATGTAGGTGTTGTTTTCTTAGTCTTCATGCAGCACTAAGTTCAGCATTCAGAAGACTGTTGCTGCAGTTGTTTAGGTTTTTTGTGGGTGTTTTGGTTTTTTTGTTTGGTTTTCGGTTTTCGTTGTTGTTTAGGGTTTTTTGTTATTTTGGGAAGGTTTTTTTATAATTTTCATTACAGCTTTTCTCTTGGCCTCATTTATTGCAGGATATTCACAATCCATGAAACTTCATAAGAATTCCCAGAAAATTAATAAAAGCACATAATAAGAATAGAAAAGGTTCAATCAAGTCATGAATTGAGAGAATTCTTAAAGGGTTAGGGTTTCTCTTAGAGTCCTTGCAAAATATTCTAGGGCTGCTCAGTTCTGCTGTGCACGGGGGGCTGAGAGCAGGGACTTTGAGTAAGAGGGTGTCAGTCATTTGTATCTGCAAACTCCCTATCATAAATTGGAGTCTCTGTTTACAAAAATTCAATCTTGCTTTAATTATGCACTTATTGAAGTCTATTAAATAATTTCTCAGGTTCTTTAAATTGCATATGTCATTTGTGCGATGTACCTTGTAGATTTGTGCATAGTTTTGCTCTCTTGGTTTGCAGCAGTATTTGTCAGATTTGCTGAGAAATGTGTTCCCTGTACTCCTTGTCAAAATACAAAGCAAGACTGTGGCTTCAGGTTATGTTTCTTTTTGAAAGAGAGATTATTTTTTAAATTCCCACCTGTATTCCCAAACAACACCTTTATTCTTTCCCACCTTGTGCAAGGTTTTAGCCCTTCAGCTGTGGATGCCAAACAAATTCTCTGTTTGAAGGCTTTTCTGTACTGTAGCTGAGCTAATATAATGTCATGGGTTTTTTTAGTTGCATTATGTAATTCCATCCCTGCTACTCAGTTTTGAGTGTTTGGGTTTATTTTTTGTATTTGCTGTAACATTGCAGCTCATAAGACTTGGGGAGAGGTAGAGTTTTCAGTTTTTGTCGCTACTCAAATAGATGGGACTGCTTCCAACTTTTAGGAATGTCTCTGCAGGTACACCAAAATTAAATCTGTAAATGGCTTATTCTGTTAACTATCAGTGCCCTGTGCTAAGTGCAATAGAAGCATCCAGGTTGAGCAGACAGAGGTGAAATTTAAAATTCAAAAATTTCAAAGTTTTATGCATCTTAGTTCTCCTCTCCTATCTACTCAGCTGCACTCTGACATGACAAAATTGTTTTAATATTGCTAGAAGTCAGAGATAAAGGACAAAATTATAGGTATATTTCACAACAAATCTTAAATGTTAATAAAAAAAAAAAACCCTTATTGTTGGATTTAGAAGTGTTGACAGGAGAACTAAAATTGGCACACCACTAAGAAGTTCAGTTCTGCAGTGTGGTAATTTTTTCTTTGAAATTTCTGCAAAGACAGGAAATTGGGGCAACAAACACGAGTGGGTGGGGACTCTGAGGTTAGAGCTGTTAATAAAATAATTGAGACGAAGCTTTGGTGATAAACACTGCAGCTGTTTATCATGATGGTAAGGTGATCTTCTGAAAGATCAGACCCTATCCACAATAAAAGGTGAGTGTTTTCTTGACATTGGACGTTTTCATAGGGAAGAAGGTGATGCTTTGCTCATTTTGGAGTTGTGTTCCTTTGTTGTATCGATTGAGGAAGTTTATGTAAACATAGTTACAGACTTTGGCTTAAGATGCAAAGCAATGGGGGTTTTTCAAGCAGTCAAAAATGTAACTGTTGGAAAAACTTGGATTTTTTTCCCCACCCTATGTGCTCCTGTGTCTCTCTTTGTAATTTATCTAGTTTCACACAGGCAAGGATGGTGCACTTATACTGTTGTTGCATGTTAAATAAAGAAAAGCACCACTTCCAACTTTCCTACATTCCATTTGTTGCTTTTTCACTGAAGGTAAATGAGGTTCAGTAATTGCCTTTACATGTCTGTCAGCAAATACTGTATGTGCAGTCCTGTACTTATCTAATTCAGCATTGGTTATATTACGTTCTTCTACATTTTTTCCCTCAGACTCTTCTTTGGCTGGTAGTAGAATCCACCTCTTGGCCGAGCTGGCTCTTGGTGCTCGTCTGCTGGCTGCAAAGAGATGATTAAGTGTCAGCAGGGTCCAGCTGATCAGAGCCCTGATCAATAAAAGAATAACGAAAGGCTGGAATCAGACATGCATTTTAGTTCTGCTGTTTCAGTTTCCTGTTCCTTTACCTGTTCAGAACTGCTTGCATGTACATATTTGTGAAGAAAGATACCTTAGTGGTTTGAGTTGCTCACATTTGAAGCAAATTACAGAAAGTTGAATTTTGGTTTAATTGATCTGATATCAAGCTAATTATTTTTCAAATCAAATTAATATTCCTTAAATATAGTGAAGCATGCTAGGAATCTGGATGTGCTTCTCTGGAGGAATTAATTGATATTTCCCTCTTTTCAAATATCAATGTACTATTAGATTTTTTTCCCCCAGGTTAAATAACACCTGAAATAATAATATTTAAAATAGCCCATCTCACTTAATTGCCTGAAATTTGTCTGCTATTACTCAGTAAGACTTTAGAGCAGTAAAGCAGAGTGCAATAAATGTTTAGAACTGCTTGGTGGGGTAAAAATAAAAATAAACCCTCCACAAGAACACTACCACTCTCAGTACCAAACAGTATTGACATCTTACTTATTTCTGTCTGTGAAGCTTATTCAATATAGTACTTGATTGGTTATTGTTGTAGATTTTTTTGGTAATGGTGAGGACAATATTATCTGCTCAAGGTGGTGACTTGCATTGAGTTTTAAGTTCTCTGAGAAGCAAAAATATATTTGTTAGCAAGTTTCCCGTTTTCAGAGGATGTAGTTTGTGTGCAGGTAGTTCCTTAATTTCTTAAGGTTCCTTCTTTCTGGAGTCACTCTTTCAGTAAACCAGTAATAATGACAAAGATAAAGAACAGTTACCATGTGTCACAAGGACAGTGAAGGCAGAAATTATTTTTTGATATGGGTGTATGGAGCTGCTCATACAATAATATGTTGTCACCTCATTGTGCAAAGCTGGAGAATTTAGTGATAGAATATGAAAGCAAATGGAAATGAAATTATTATGTCACAAAAGATTGAAGTATCGCTGGAATTAGAGATCGTTGATTAATGATAGATGAGAAATCTGAACTATGTAGCACCATGAAAGCACTAGAAGTAAAGTAAAAATCTAGTAACACAAAATGTACAGGACACATATGGATTGTTTGAAAGTATTTTTGTTATTAGCTGAAGAATTTTCAGTTGAAAACAACAAGCTACGAAAGTTTGGGTGTTTTTAGTTGCAGGATGACTGAACCATCCAATGCATTGCTAAGAAAAAAGCAACCACAGATGATTCATTTGCTGCTTTCCAATATAAACTGGAAATGTTGTATTTCATGAGAGATTACAAGTATGGTTTCATTTGTGCTTAAGAAAGAGGTGAAAGAAACAGAGGAGATTGTAGGCATCCTGGAATGACTGAAGAATAGGAAGAAGAAGTTTTGTTAATGTCAAGAGAGGGCAACAACTAGAAAACAGAATTCCTTTTGTATAAAAGCACTGCTGAGAATGACCTTTAACCTGAAGGACATTACTGGCGCAAAACTAGATTAAGTTCTGTTACCTACAAAGAAGTTTAAATAGTTAAATAATATTATTGTATCTGCCTGGCAAGTGACAAGGCAGGTTCTGGGAGAAAGCATGTGGTCTTGATTGAAATCTCTGATGTCTAAACAAAACGTTGCAACTCTGTTGCCATGTTGTTGATTACCTCACTTTCAGTTCTTGAAAGTCTTTGGAAGTATTTTGGCCTGATGTTTTTGCTGCTTTATTTTTCCTGAGGTGGCTAAACAGTTATGTTACTTAGAGGGGATTTTTTTACTTGCCTTTTTGTTTGGTTTTGTTCTACATTTATTAAGTTCAGATCTCTCAGTGATTATGCTGTTTGAGTCAGATTGTCTTTGAGGCATTAAAAGTCTAGTGAGTTCAGATTCTGTCTTGCCTGTCTCCCTCACAGCCTACAGTAGTTTATTAGTTTTTCAATGGCATTCTTTTCAAAGTACATTAAATGAAGTACAGTAGATGGAGAAAATACAGAACTGCCCATGTAAATACAGCTCTGCATTATTACGTTTCCTTTCTTACATATCGTTTGGTTTCCTGTGATAGAACATCAGTTTCATTGTGGTGAGTTTTATATAATTTTTTTCTTACATCATACAGTTTTTGGTTAGTCATTTGACTTTCTTCTTCTAGATCCCCCAGTAAACCCTTGGCACGGAAAGTAATGAGTGGGATGGATTGGGAAGTAGTGAGTAGGAACTCACTGTCTGATGATAGGTTGGAAACACAGAGCCTCCCGTCACGGTCTCCACCTGGAACCCCAAATCAGTGAGTAGCATCAAATCTTCTCTCCCTACAAGTGACTCTCTACCTCTAATGTGAGTGACCTACTTGTGTAATAAGGGGATTCATGTGTTATGTAGACAAATAGCTTCAAAAAATGTGTGCCAAATATTCTCTGTAACACTTGGCTTCAGATTAAAAAAAAATTTTTTAGGGATAATTTTTAGGTGCTTCTCACTTTTCTCACTTGACCTATAAAGAGTGTAGGATGTATCACACTACCCTAAATTTGAGAGTTTGAGTTTTCTTAAGCACAGTTAAGACTAAGTTATTAATTTGGTTTTAAAAAGACCCTGATGATAAAATCTAAGTGATATTTTAAACATAATTTATTTCACTTAATACCACTTTTTTAAACATTGGGGAAAATTACTTCATTGGAGATCCTTGCAGGTTTATTCCTCTCAGCTTTTCTGCCTTTCTTTTCAATGTTCACTCTTCATATGATAGAGCCTTCTGTTTTAAGTGAGTGAAAAAACATTCTTGATTTCTTTTGGAGGGTGACCAATTTTCTCAGTGTGCTGAAACTTGCTTAAGAATCAGTATTATTCAATTTTGTATTACATAAATGACAAGATTTTAAGATTCTACAGCATACTAGTCACAAGATCAATGTTGTAAATACCTGTAGCATTTAAAAATTACTGAAAAATTGTGTAATAATGATGCTTAAAGCATAACAAACTTAATCATGCATGTTTGAAAGAATTTTAATATTTTCATGCTTGTTTTCAAATGGGAAAATACTGGATTCCAGAAATTATAAAACTCTCAGTGCAAAGCTTATGATTCTTCTAGGGGAAGATGCAGGGGATAAATTGTTCATCTTAGTGGATTCAGGTTAAGTTCTGCCATGAACAGAGTCAGGATTTGTCTTCTTAGGAATCTGTTTTTCCTCTTGTTGACTGGGCTGCCGGCTTGTTCATTGGAGCATAATGGTTTCAGGCTTCTTTAATTAAAAGTAAATAAATTTTTTCAATAGCCCTTAGTGTTTATTAAAATAATTTTTGAACACTTAAAAAAATGAAATACATGTTGATCTGACAACATAATTTTTTCAGTGATTTTTGAAATTTTAATAAAAATATGTGTATGAACATGTGCTTGCACTGAGAGGAAATTTTTTTAGCATGCCATTTTAGTGGGTGGTATCACAAATGTAGATTAACAATAATATTGTTATTACTGTCACATTGCACTGCTCTGCTTTCCCTCTTAGTCGCAACTCTGCCTTCACTCAAGAAGGAGCCCGGTTACGACCCTCATCAGTCGGACATTTAGTGGATCATGTGGTTCACACCTCCCCCAGTGAAGTGTTTGTAAATCACAGATCTCCATCCTCCACCCAGGCCAACAGCATCATACTGGAATCATCCCCGTAAGTTCTGCTCTTACTACGCCACTGTGGCATGCAGGGCTGCTGAAGAGAAGAAAGAGACCTTGGCCTTGAAAAATTTATTGTTAAATGTGGGGTCAGGGAGAACCGAGCAATCTAATAAAAAGTGGTTGTTATTTAGGGGTCTTAGTGTAGGACTTACTGTGAGAAAGAGCTACAGATACAGATACCTGTGTCTGACATATTCCAGATTCAGGATTACAATACCATCCCCACCAACCCAAGCTGTGGGTTTGCTGTAATGTGACCATCGGTCCCACATCGTCGGGATGTGGAACGAAAAGTTGGGTTTTTGGTAGAATTAAGGCAAAGTTTTAATTCCCACAAGTCTGGAAATGTTGCTTTTTTGTCAAGGCACAGAAGTGAGATTTACAAACTACGTAGCCAAAATACCTTTTTGGCACCCAGGCATTTGGAATTTGGACATTGCTAGTTATTTGGTATATTGTTACAGAGTTTATTTTTTTAAGCTGACACTGTCAGGCTTTTTTTTTTTTTTTTTTTTAATAATGCTGAATATTCTTTGTACTGTAAGCTTACTTACCGTAGGATACAATGGGTGAAATAAAAACTATTATTCTGTATTGGGTCCAGAAGGAAGACAAACAAAAAAACCCCATTGAGTTATTCAAAGATACTGAAATACTCAATAAATTGTGTTCAGTGTACAGATTAATTAGGAAAAATATTTCAATATATACCATTTTATCACTGGCATTATACCCTTTTAGTATGGCTTAACATGTAATGCCAGCTATGCCCTCATAGTTTTGTATCATAATCTCTGTTAGCTGGGAAATCGTACAAATGGTTTCAGTTGAGAACTCTAAAGCAGCATGTAGCTAATTACATGTTTATAAACAAATGATATGTCTCAGGAAAAATTACTCTGGAAAAAGTATTTAAACACAGTTGTAAAACCTTGCTTAGACTGACTATGCTTTCAGTTTTAACAACTCTGTGTAATTTTTAGGAGGGAAATAGAATACAAAATTTTAAAAGTTTTCTAAAATAGCACATGATGCTTTTTACAATAGACTACAATATTTACAATTTGATTCAGCTAGTTACTTAACTTTCAGGGTTACGTAATGTTAATTCGACTTAGGCACGTAAATTCTCCTTTTTTTGGTGGACTTTTTAACATATTGATGTGCCAAAGGACTCTCAGATGAGAATCTTTTCTCATATTAGAGTTTTATTGTCCAAAGGCCACACAGGGTCAGGTCCCTTCTGTTCTGAGACTTCCAACTGAAGTCACTTATGAGAAACCCCTACTGAATGACACAACGATACAGTGAAGAAAGCACAATTTTTAAATACTCTCTTTTATTCATATGTCTTTACTTGAAGTTGTACAAGATCTTCCTGGGTGTTCTTAGGATTTGTTTATTTAGTACTTGATTTATTGAGTAAGTCACCATAGAAATGAGTCTTAGAAAGAGAGGAAGTGGTTTTGTACAACTATGGCTTCTTTTTCATGTTTTTGCACTTTTTATGCCCAAGCAGAAAAAGTATTGCTCTTCCATCTCTAAGTGTTAGGGGTTCCATTTTTGGGGTTTGTTTCCTCTTGTTAGAAGCTTAAAACTAAAATTTAATATTCCGGTATAGATCTCTAGTATAAGATACTTTTAAGAAAGGAGACATTGACTTTCAAAAATATATGAATTTCATTAAGGTATTTTGAAGGTTTAAGCTGATGTTATTGATTCAAGATTTGCCATTTATGAAGGAAAATAGTTGACATGAAGTTCATAGTAGCTATATAATTTTAAACTGTACTGTTCTACAATCCAAAAAGCTATTTCTTAATCAATTTGACCTTTCTGGCAGAAAAGACTTGAGTAGTGCATGTGCTAATTTGTCAGAAACTCTTATTTATTGATCAAATTTATATGTGTGGAAAAGAGGGGCTAACTTGACTGGCAATAGTTTTGGTGATCTTTTTGAGTTTGGAATCAACATAGCAAAAGAAATTAACAGTTTGCATGCAGTTCAGAAGGATATTATAGTTTAGCTAATATAACCTTTAACTGCACGGCTTCTCTCCATCCTCAATCCTATTCAACACTAAATGGAGAGATAGTGCTTGTAGTTCCCTTAGCTAATTATAACCTAAAATTCCAAAAGCACGTGGTAAGTGTTTAGTTTAATAAATTTATGGGGGTGTGTATGGAACTTTTGCTAAATATATTAAAAAGATCAGACCGGATATCTGTAACAAAAATACCCAAAGCTTGCCAGTGCCAGGGTTTGTATGTTATTTTATTATTATGTAAATTGCTGAATTCAGTAACAGAGAGCTGCTTTGCCTGCAAAATAGGCTGCTTTCACTGCCATTGTCTGAGCATTCATAAGGAAATTCAAAGCTGACTGGGCAAATATAAAGCACTGAAGTTTATGCCCGAGGCTTGATTGTTCGTTCTCACAATTCATTATGCTAATATATTACAGAACTTGCATTGCTGGTTGTAAAATGCTCATTTAAGTAACTTTTCAAATCTTTTCTTTAAGTTTGTGTGTTCAGTAGGAATTTACTTGTGTTTGTTGACATGTATGTACAGACATCTAGTCAAACATCAGATCCATCTTCTGCTTTTATCAGAATAACTTCATTTATGTTTCTATTTATGTTTTCTGTTCCTTTTTTCTTTGGTTCAAAACTCTCAGGGGTAATTGTTTTCAGGAAAATACATAACTTAAAAGACTGAGTAATCTGTGCTGGCCAAACTTGAATGAATGAATACATAGGCAGCTAAAAATCTCTGGGTGACCTTTGTTAGTCGATGTCTAAATAGTTTCTAGCTGCCTTGCAGATTTGTTTTGCTAATGTTGACAATCATCATATTTTTCTCTCCACAAAAATGAATTTAGAAAAGCTGCTTATCTTGAAAAATGAAATGTGCTCTTTTTTCTGTTACTTGCACTGAAAAGTGTTAAGAAATACTATTTTTCTTACCAACTGTGTTTTGAACATAAGGTTCTTCAGACATCAGACTGAATAATTAGTGCTCTTTTTTTCTTGTAACACTTCATGAAAAAAATATTTTCTGAAAGTTGAAATAAAGCAGAAAAATAAAGAAAAATATTGTTGGGATCTTTAAGAATGTGCTGTTTTCTTTCATGCACTGACAAAAATGTTACCAGTTTTGTTTTCTAAGACTATTGACTAATTTTTTTTAAACTGAAGCAGAAAATGTTTGGCATTTCAAAGTGAAGTGTTCTATTTCCCAGTTTTCATGCTTTTTGAAAAAGTTTCTTTTTTTTTTTAAATCCGTATACTCCATTTTGCTGAGATTTTTATTTTTGAACATATATCTGAGACCTGCCTTTCTTGAATTGCATAGAGACGAATTTTAAGGTATGAAGTTTGATGCGTGCCTTAGGTTTTCAGATTTGCAGCAATGTGAAATCCTGTGCAGTCTCATACTGAAAGTCTTGCCCTGCTAACGGTTCACTGAGGCAAGACTACTAAATACAGTGGAGCTGCTCATGTTTGTGTGTTTTGGAGGGAGTTAGGTGATGAGTTACCACTACAGCTTGCTGATAATGAAAGGAGCAGTGTCCTCCTTTTGCCTCTGGGAGTGTCCTTCCCTCCCTGCATGGTGGCCAGCCGTGAGATAAACCGGAGGACCCAGGTTTGTCCAAAAAGTGGTTTTGGTTGCTTGGTGTAAGCTGCCTTAGCCAAGGGAGGAGGAGCAGGCTCCTCAAGGAAGCAGCCAGGGATGTGGGTGAAAGAACAGACACCCCTATTTTTGGTGGTAGCATTCTCTTTAGATTTAGCTATAACCTGTAAGTTCATTCTTGATGGTTTATGGATCTGCTATCAGTGGGCTGTTGTCTGAAATCGTTAAATGACTTAATAGCACCTTTTAATGGGGTGCTTGTGGAGGAAGATATATCCTGCTGGTATTTAGAAACTAGCATTCAAACCAAGTTACTGGGAACTGTGAGCTCGCTGCCCTTTTGAGCCTTTCCAAATGTTCTTCTTAGTTCTTAAATATAAATCCATATAATGAAAGATGAATCATATATCTATGTAATACGAATTACAGAGTTTAGTTTTTATTCCAAGAGGATTAACAAAAGGAAACTCACCATATTATACAAAAACACAGAGAGCGTTTTTATTAATCTACAAAGGAGTGTTTGCAGATCAGAAGTAATGGGTTAAGCATGCTAAAAACAATTCTTAAGAAGGTTATAGGTAAAAGATGAACTTGCTGGTTCTGTGTACAGTTACTTGTTGAGAAAAATGCTGCAACAGGTGCAAACTATAAGCTGCCAATATATTCTACTGCACTACATTTTGAGGTTCTAAAAATACCTACAGATAACCATCTCTCAAACTCTTGAGTTTCTTCTAACGTTTTCAGTTTATTTGCAACCCTGAAAGAACTGTCAATATCTCATGATTGTTCCACTTCATATTTCTGTTTTGATATTTAGATCTCAAGAGACTCCTATAGATGGGCAGCCTCCAGCATTACCACCCAAACAATTTAAAAAGAACAGTTGGAACCAAATTCATCATTCACACTCACAGCAAGAACTGGATAACCATATTAATGAAACATTTGATGTTCCTGCATCACCTGAAAAATCCACCGTAAGTTTTTTGATCCAGTTGAATCATTCTGCTTTTTACCAGAATGATGGTCCTTCTTAACATGAGCTTGGTTCTAAGGCATTTCAGAGCTGCTGTGTTTGTGCATTACCTTGCAGCATTACTGTTCCTTCACTGGCTCCTGCTGGTTTTACTCTAGCTGCTGGAGTAGTGCTTTGTCAGTTGACAACAAATCACTACATTGGGATGGCTTTGGAAACCTTTTGAGCATTAGCTTTTCAGCACATGCAGAAATTTCTGCCTAACCTCTTCTTTGAGAAGTCATTTACCATCAATTTTAAAGAAGACATTGCAGGTGTTTAATCTAGCTTTAGCTAAAAAGCTAAACCTGAAAATGCCTACCAGCTTCTAAAGTAGTTTTATCAGGAGAAGCTTCTTGAGTCTGTGGTTGCATTTCTCATCAGAATTTCCAAGAAAGAGAGCATCAAGAGGCCTGTGATAGCAAATACAAAAATATGAGCAGAAGTTCTTTCTCCATAATCAAGCATGTGTGAGATGAGTAAGATAGTCAGTTGGTTGTGTGACTGAGGAGAGATCTCCCTGATCACTTTTGTGTTTTTTGTCCTTCCAGAAGTTTTCCAGTCGTTCTAGATTTTATACCGATGTGAACAGTAAATAGGACAAGAAATGTGTTGGAGAATGGGAAAACATCCAGATGTAGCAAATACTGTGTAAACAGTTTTGTCAACCTCAAGCATTCAAAAGTATGAGTCACCTCCCCAAACTGATATTTAGAAATGCCTTAGTTTGGCTTTTTTTGCATCCTGAACTGTAAACCTATGGCGTTCTGATCTCTTAGGCCTTACAACAAAGTTAAGATTCCCATAAAGCCCCTGTTTCATTTCATAGCTGGGGTTCTAATGAAAGACTCAAAAGTGAAAGTTTTAAGTTTTTGAGTGTTTTGGGAATGTTGTAAATTTTTTTGTTATAATTAAATAATGAAACAAAATTTGTGACAGCTTTGTCTTCAGACAGTGCTTACCTGAGTCACATTAAAGTACTGTTCGGTTTTGAAAGATAACACTACTTTAGTCATCAAGTTTTTCTGCTCTGTATTCAGTTATCTTTACCAAATTGACAAAAATAACTTTCGCTTGTTTTTTTAACTCCTTTTAGTTCTGCAAAACCAACACAGCTGTGTGAATGAGCTGTTTTTTTCTCTGTGCATTGTCAGTGTGATTGTTTTCTGTGCTCCAGCGGGACACATTTATGCAGGCTCGCTGAAGGCAGCTCACTGTTTTAATTGAACATCTAATTTGGTCTGCTGATGACTTTTTATTTTGGGGATTGCAGAAGAAGGAACATAGCATGACTGAAATTTTTGGAATGTTGTTTTGTTTCAAAATTGCTTTTCTGACCAGAATTCAGGTTCCTGCACTGCTAAAGTCTTCTGCTGTTCCATTTCAAATATTTTAAGAAAACCCCTCACCATTTTGACTTCATAAAGCTGTTGAATTTTCTTTGTTGCATGTATGGAGGGTCTGTGTTGAAAGGTAGTAGGACACGTATGGGAATGACAACTTTTTACTCCATGTACAATCCTTAAGTGTCCAGTCTGAGAATGTCAGAAGTACTTGAAAGTAATTGAAAACAGGTGTGGTCAAATCCCTTCAGTCAAACACATTAAGGATGGCATACAGTTCTCTCTGCACACTTGCATTATAAACTTCTGCTCAAAATAGCATCTTAAAGCAGGAAATTAGCATTTCCTTTCTGTCTGGGAAATGCAGTGGCGCAAAAGCTGCCAAATGCTGCAGGTGGGTAGATGTTCATTCTGTCTGATCTCCCACACCACTGAGCATAGGCTGAAATGATTGGCAAATGATCAGGCTTCCATTAATATCTCTTGTGCCATTACTTTCCCAAATGTTTCACTTTTTCATTACTATGAATGCATTTGGCGAATTTTGTCTTGTTTTAACCAAGAACAGAAGCCACCTGCAGCTGAGTTAACTTCTAATGAGCCAAGTTGTGCAGACTTCTTTAGCCTAGTAACTCCAGATTCTGAACTTTCTAACATATAAAAATACTTGCTTTTCTAAGTTTTTTGTTTATTTTTCCGAATATGAGTCTTCTTCTTTGCTGTAACTGGTAACATTGAAAACTTTCTTGAAACACATTTCTTTATTACTTTGCATTCTCACTTTAGGAACTGTGGAAATACTAGCTAATGTTCAGTCTGTGAAATAAATATAGATGGGAACCAGCTAAAAATCACTTAAATGGCACTAAGTTGTTTTATTCAGATTAAAAAGGTAGCTAATATTTCTGAGTTTATTGGCATCTCCTTTAACAGTGTTGTTGTCATCCCAATAAAACGAAGAAGAAAGCAGCTAAAATTTTCAGAGGTGAATCAGTGCAGAGCATATGTCACACCTCATACTCCAGTAGACTGGAAATGGAGTAAGAGATAGGGAACCAGGATTTCCTTGCTTACTACTGGCATATTGCAGTTAAAAGAAACAAAAGGACATCTTCAATTATCTTCCTTTTCATTGTATTGCATTCTTATTGCAGTTCTTCACTGTGGTCATAATTAAAATTAATTTAAGAAATTTCCATTTGGTAAGCTGTTTTTATTAGAGTTATGAAGCCAGTTAGTCTTTTCTCATATTCTTTCTTACTTTGAGCTTACTTTGACAGAACAGGCCTTTAAATTAGCTATGTCCAAGACTCTTAAATGTGTAATTTTTCCCTTTTTTTTGCAAACCCAAGATGTTTGTGTTCTTGATTGATATATTCCCAAGTGTCCAGGAGCAGTTATTTGATAAAGAAACTGCAGAATTACTAAAGACAATATCCTCAAAATCTAACTGTGAACAAAATATATACTAATGTATTATAACTTTTGTCTATTAGCCCAATGGTGGTGTCCCCCATGACAATCTTGTTATGATCAGAATGAAACCAGATGAAAATGGAAGGTTTGGCTTCAATGTAAAGGTAACAGTACATCTATTTCCTTTATGTTTATTAAGGTTATTTTCTGACATTTGGGATTTCTTACTAATTTAATTTGTTTTTAAAGGGTGGATATGATCAGAAGATGCCGGTAATAGTGTCCAGGGTAGCTCCAGGAACACCTGTAAGTTATCAAAAAAGCAGACTTGGTAGCAATATCTGTGTATCTTGAAGGATGTACTGAAAATGATAAATTATTTTCTAGCTGCCTATGAAAATTAGGTTTTGCTATAACATTATCAGAACAAAGCAAATTACATGCAGTAAGAATTTGATATTGCTGTATAATATATATTTTAAATATGTTAAATCTTTAAAAGTATGTCAAATCTTTAAATATGTAAATCTTTAAAAGTATTTTTTTTCCTGCTGAAACGAAGTTTAATTTCTGAAAATTACAAGGCATTACAGATGCTCAGTATGTACTGGTACTTGAGCTGTGCCATCCTAAAAATACTTTTACTTTATTGCTTTTTTTAGATATAGACATTCAGTAATTTCACATAAATTACATATTGAAAGAGTGTTAAAAATAACTAAAATAGCAAATGTCTTACTTCAGTGACAGATGTAGCTGAGTAAAGCCAACATGTAGATTAAAACCAGACATTATGAATCGTTCATCAGGTCTGATTGTGTGTTGTTACTGATGTTTAGTGACTATAAGATTGTCTTCAAACTAGGCACAATATTTGTCAATTTATTGCCAGAAATACTGACCTGGTATTCAGCTGACTGGAGTCAGCTCTGTCCATAGGTGTTAGTGAAGTTAACTATTTATTTGCCTTTTTCTTTTTTTTTTTTTTTTTTTTTTTTACTCTTTGAAAGTATTGCAATGTTTGCTGAAATGTATCTTGTTAATTATTATCCCTGAAATATTTAATAATGTGAATAGTTTTGGCTTTAAATATTCAGTCTGTAGGGAGAAGATAGTTAGTGATGGCTTGTGCTCTTTCTTTTCTGCAATGATGTTTAGACTATGCTTATAATAACAATTTTTATCACCTGATTCCTCTCCCTGGGATTACTAGGAGTTGTGCATTGTTTTTTTGCCATTACCATTACAGTATTTCAGACCTGAAGCATTTAAGCCTGTGAAATTGATTTGGACATGGTTTTGCCATGTTTCTCCCCTCCCTGCAAAGATAAAAACATCCTGCTTCTTAATTGCCTGTACAAAGGGTGATTCAAACAGAGGAGCTTTCTGCATCAGCTGAGGGGTAGAGTAACAGCTGCTGAAAGATACATTACAGTGCCAGTCACCTCCCAGCTGCAAATGGGAATGGCACTGCCTGTGGATTGTGTAACTCTTGGATTTATCATTTGAATACAGTGCAGCAGCCATAGCAACAGAGCTGTTAGGATTCGAGAGCCCAAGTATAGTTACTTTAAGTTGTTATTTTAAGGTAAGAAATTGGTAATGGCTTGTGTTACAGATGGTTTTGGTTTTTTCTCTCAACCTTGCAGGCTGATCTGTGTGTCCCTCGTTTGAATGAAGGGGACCAGGTTGTCCTGATTAATGGCAGGGACATAGCAGAGCATACCCACGACCAAGTTGTAATGTTTATTAAAGCTAGCTGTGAGAGACACTCAGGGGAACTGGTGCTCCTAGTTCGACCCAATGGTGAGTGGCTTGTACATCATAATTAAAAATAAAAATCCACACCCTGGTCTCATTTTCTAAGCTCCATTTTGTGTCCTGGCATGGAATGTGTAACCTGTAAGAAATAACTCCCTTCCCTGAAAAGGAATTGCAACAACACAGTGTATTGATCCCATAATCTAAGGAGCTGTGTGTAACTAAGTGTTGCAAAACAATAAAGAAGTCAGCCATCAAATATTTCTGAGAGAGCTAATTTAAATTTTGTTCTCACTCTCATTGATAAAAATGTCTAGAAAGCTATATGGATATTGAATGTATTTCATAGGGTTATTATTGTTATCTTAAGGAAAATTTAAACCAAACACAAACAAAAAACCCCTCACCAAATACTCAGTGTTCAGGTGACATTAGAAGTCAATACATACAATATCCTTCCATATATTTTTAAAACAGTCCAAAACTACTGGTAACATTTCTACTTGAGGAGTCTTAGTAGAAGTGCTAAAATGCAGTCTAAATAAAAGCTTATGCAGTGTATTCACGATATACACTGTTGGATCATAGCCAGCAGATGGGCACTGGATTTAATTCTGCTGCACCTCCTAACTACAGTGGAGTTGGAGAGGAAAAAGCAGAATGAAAAATATTGAAATAAGTGCAATTACTTTTGCAGAGTACCCCATTCACCTCATAAAAATTTTTCCCTTTTTCACTAATTTGCACTACCCACTTAGATCTGCTGTCATTCTGTGTATAAGTTCTCTTGCAGCTTTTGTGTGCTTACTTTCTTTTCAGACAAAATTATGAGCTTTGTTTGCACATTTTCTAAAACAAACTGTCTTTCCCCTTGCATGTTGATTATTTTTGTGGTTCTGGATAAAAACATGTGAGTTGTAGAAGTGAGGAGTTGCCAGTTTCCTTCTTTGTAGTGATGTAAAATAATTCAAAAACAGGCTTTTGAACAGCATATGTCTGTTATGTGTAGCAGAGGATGCATATTATTTCTGAGCTTATAGTCAAGGCACACATAGAGCATTGATAGTTTTATAATGCCATGTATTAAATGCAATTTTCTCAGGTGGTCTGCACATCTTGCCCAATTACTGAAGCCTAAAATGAGTTCTAAGTGAATTGTAAGTAAAATGTAAATGCAGCTATAATGATATCAGAGGCATGATGTGAGAATCTGAGATTTGAGAGTTATATCAGACAAGGCAGGGTAAAATGTAAATTTTGATCAAAATTTTAGCTGTCAGTGATGGGCTTTCACTTAAAATTACTGTTACACCAAAGAAAAAAATAGTTTTATCATGGATTATAATGATCAGTAAAGGCTTCCTGTCCTTGCTGATGGGGACTAAAATCAATGTGCTAGTAAGTGTGTATTTTTCTACAGGAGAAATGCAGTGTTTCTGCTGTTTTAAATAAATGACTTACAGCTAACTTTAGTCAAACAGCATCTTCAGAGCATTCATAACTTTTCTTGTTCTAGCTGTCTACGATGTTGTGGAAGAGAAGCTGGAGAGCGAGCCTGATTTTCAGTACATCCCTGAGAAATCTCCCCTTGATGGTGTCCATCAAGATGATAATGCTCTGAGGGAGTCCATGATTCAGTTAGCAGAGGGGCTCATCACTGGAACTGTCCTGGCTCAGTTTGATGTGAGTACCGGATCGCCTGGAGCCGGGGGCCAGTTCCACCTCTTTTGGGATAGCACTTATTTTAAACAAAGCAGATTTCAGTTAAATTTCAGTACAGTCAGCATCCTTTAGGAAAACAATTGCCTTACACTCTCAAAAGAAAAATAACCAAGGGAAAATCAATCCTGTATTGTATGTGCAAATTAAGAATACCTAATCCTAGGTTTTCATTTTATGAATAGTTCTATTGATTACTTACACTTTTTGTGGTTATCAGGGACATACTAATAAAATACTTCCACAAAGATGAAGGTTGAAGAATGTCTACCAAAATATGTGTTCTGTACTCAGGTCTTCATTCCATACCTAAGTTGCTGTAGAAACTGAATGACACTGAGCTGTTGACATTCTGTAGGCATTCTTGATGAGGGAAGGTAAAATAACCAATGGAAAATACTGCCCTAATGTTAAAGGCTAGTGTAACTGTGTTTTTTATAAATGGTTGATTTTTATTGACATATTTCAGAACAGTAGTACATTTTCTGTGGGACATTAAGCTGCTGATAGCCATGGTCTTTCTTCAGCTCTGACTTGTGCCTTGGTGATATCCCTCTTAAATGCATGAGATCAAGTGGCTTAAAGCAGGAAACAGTAGGTTTGTAAAACACAGCAGTGCAAATTCTGTGATTTCCTCACCAAATGGAGACCTAGCATTGTATTTTGCAACATATATCTGTAAAATACATTTTGTATACTATTCTTTAAGAACTTTGGTAGAATTTCCTTTTATATTTAGAAAGAGTGGATTTTTTTTTCTAAATTATTTAGAATTCTGCTTTAATATAAGTTTTATTCTCCCTAGCAGGTTCAATGTGTAAAAGTTTTTTAAACTGCTTTTTTTGAATCTGGATCGTTTCACTAGTATTTTTTGTAGCACAAAAAATAGGTAGTGGCAATGCATGACTAAGGCATGAAAGGGCAGAAACCTCTCAAAAGCAATTTTGTACAGGAAAAGTGCAAGGTAACCAGGATTTGCTCTAAAGTTATTGGAATACAGAAGTACGTCTGGGGAAAAAACCAAAAATTCTAACTGAAAGAAGTGCAATGCCTATACACAACATAATCTGCTTGCCCCAAATGACCAAGTGGGATGTCAATATCAGTGAGTTCACTTACCACTATACAATACTACTTTTTCTCTGGATCAATGATCTAGTGGAAGATTGAAATTTAATGTTCACTTTGTCTTTAACCAAGTTTTGGCTACATCTTGGTCATTTTCAGTGATCCCAGAGCATAACTAAATTTATAGTGCTTTATTTTTGAACGTATGTTTGTGGAAGCTACTGTTGCTCTATAGTTTATGTTCTAAAAAGCACCACTTTTTAGAAAAAATTCTATTTAGGTAATAATATAATAATAAGACTATTGCATCTATTGTGTTCTGACCATCTGCTTTGTCTTTTAGCAATTGTATAGGAAAAAGCCTGGAATGACAATGTCTTGTGCCAGATTACCTCAAAACATTTCCAAAAATAGATACAGAGACATTTCGCCTTGTAAGTATTGCTATGTCTATATGTGCTCTGAAAGTATTTTACTGTGGCTACTAAATAAGTAACATATTTCTAAAATTATTTTCAGATGATGCTACACGGGTTATTTTAAAAAGTAATGAAGATTACATCAATGCAAATTATATAAATGTGAGTAGTATTTTTCAGAAGTGCTTCTGACATTAAGTAATTCTATAGTTTTTCAATGAAAAAATTGATTTAAAAAAATCTTTTTTTATAAATCTAGTTCAGGCTGGAATACTAAGCCTCTAGTCAGGTGATTTGAAATTTCCTGTAGATATATTTCCTTCATAATGTTGGTGGCACATCTTTTCAGAAATGTTTAAAGTCTAGCCCCGCATTTAATGTGAAAAAATGAAAACTGAAGCCAGCACTCTCCGGAGCAATTAATTCTTCTTTTCTGATTACTTTCCTGACAGTTGTGTTCAACAACAGTAAAGTTTAATTTGGTATCAATTTCTTTTGCTTCTTATTTTATTAATTGTTAGTAACAGAAAACTTACAGCTACTTACTTTAATGAAAAAAACTCCAGATATTAAATTCTGAGATCTGTGTTTTAAAAGCTAGTGTCAAAAAGCCACAGAGCAAGAAATAGTTGCACCGGAATTATTTGCCAACTGCTCTGTAATTTCTTTTTTCACCCATTAATCTTCATTATGGCAACTACATGACTGTCAGTTCATATGTAAAGTGTATTTGAATCTTTGTAGTAATTTTGCATGTGAAACACTTAAAGAATTTTTATCTGTGCCAGTTCATATTTGCTAGCCTTTAAGAAATAGAATTAATGTCATGGATGGTTTTTTAAAAATTAGTTACTAAACTGTAAAAGTCTGATGCCTGACTTTCATTTGCTGTAGTGTAGGAATTGAAATAATGGCTTTGTCTTCTTTTAGATGGAAATCCCTTCTTCCACAATAATAAACCAGTACATTGCTTGCCAAGGTCCATTACCGAACACTTGTCCTGATTTCTGGCAGATGACTTGGGAGCAAGGCTCTTCCATGGTTGTGATGTTAACAACTCAAGTAGAACGGGGCAGAGTAAGTAAAACATTTCCTTAGATGTCACTTCCATTATCTTCTAACAAACTGTTAGTGATTAGCCTTTAAAAGATTAGAGGAATATATTGTGATGGCATATATGTCAAGGGGATAGTAGGAAGTAGTTTTAAACTAGAAAAGTGTAGGTAGAGTAGATATAAGGAAGAAATTTTTACAATGTGAGTGGTGAAATACTGGCACAAGTTGCCCAGAGGTGGTGAATGTTCATCTCTCTGGCTGAAGGTCATGTTGGATGGAGCTCAGAGCAACTCAGTCTAGTTGGAGAGGTCCCTGCTCACTGCAGGGGGCTGGACTGGATGGTCTTTAAAGGTCCATTCCAACCAGAACTGTTCGATCAGTCTGTAAGTGTTTTTCGTAAGAGCAGGGCATTCCCAGTTCTTTTGCAATGATGAGTCTTAGATTTTAAACCTTCTGGTGTTGTTAATGCAGCCAATAGTTAAAATTTGTTCAGTCTTGAAATGCACTTAACTCTTCATGTATTTCCTCAAATACTTTCAGTCTACTCTGTTTAATTCCTTATTGTAAAGTAAAAAGCATCTAGAATTTAGCTTCATAGAACTTTTTTTCTCCAAACTGCAAATGAAGGAACTCCAAGAAGTTCCATCAGTTTTCATAGAGTACTTCTTTGATATGTAGTGAGATTAATTTTTAAGGCAGCCTAATACAGCTTTTTAGGGTTAATATCCCATACCTGGATGGCTGTCTTATCAAGGATTTTCTTAAACATTTTAAAATTTCCCATAAAATGTTATTCTGTTATAAAGATTTGTTTAATCATGTGAAGTAATCATTGCCCTTTAATTTGTATATGAAATGTGTTAAAATAGAATACCAGTAATAGAGTAATTAAGACTTAAAATTAGTAAAAATAATTGTGTATGATACTATAAAAGGCCTCAGGTGATTTTTTTTGGCTTGTTTGGTTTTGGTTTAAGCTGTAGTTTCTCATTAATAGCTTTGGATTTCATGCAGTTCTATCCTTTGCAGATAGGCAAAACAATCAAGTGTGGTCATACACAGTGTAATTCCTGAGTTACTTGGTTTAGTCTGGAGTATTCACAGTAGCACTGGCTGGTTAAGTGTGTGGACAGAAATGACTGTCTGCCATAATAGTGTAGTGGAAATCCTCCATATCAGGGTTTCTTTTGAAGATGGATTTATAGTGGGTTGTGGCTGTTCTGACCAACTTGAATTGTAGTTCAGCTGCCTGTACATATTCTGACTTTTTAACAACCATATACTTGCTGTGAGGTCAGGACTCTATATAGAATTAAAATAATTGAAGGGAAGTTGCAGTGGTTTTAAACCATTTTCCAGTGACTCAATGTTTGCATGATGCTGCCTGCTCCCAAATAAACATGATTAGAGGGAATTTCAGTACAAGTGCCCTTTTACTTTGAGTTTTCTTTGCAGATCTGCTAAGAACAGACTTGCAATGGCAGTTCTCTGAGGTTCCCCCACCCCTTCAATAATGATATTTGTGGAGTTCTTTAGAGAGCTGCTTAATAATGAAATAAAAGGCCTTATCTGTCTTATACCCATAGGCAGACTCCCTGCTCTAAAGCTGATCATGAGGCTTCTGACATCACTATCCCACTGCATGCCGGGATGTCTCAGTGGAGCAGGAAGTCTGCAAATCTGGCTGCTCTTAAAGATTCGCCAGGTGGGTTGGAAATGCAAAAGTACACTTGAGCTGAAATGACCTCTGTCATTAGGCATTCAAACCATATTTCAGAAAATCAGTGTTTGAAGTTTTCATTCACATTTGAGGACTTGACTGGGAGTCCCTGAAGTCCACCATCCTCATCCTTATTTTCTGCATTAGCTTAGCAACTTTTTTGTTGCATATTTCCCTTTTTTTTGTTTGTTCTTTTCCCATATAAATGTACTTTGAGAAGATCAGATTAGGATTTTGGAGGTCAGAAATATTTATAAAGCAGCATCTTTGTCAGTCAAGTGTTAAGATGGAATATTTATAGATAAAGTCTTAAAAAAATTGTAATGGATGTTAAAGGCGGCATCCATCTTCAATTAAGCTAACTGCAAGAGTTGGTACATGTGTCCTCTTGGAAGGAGAAACAGGAAATCTTTGTGATACCTTATTTTATAAACAGTAATTAGGTAACAAAGTCTATTTGGTAAGTAATTAAATAGTGTTTACAAAATGATCAAAATAATCTGTAACAAATAAAGGTATAAAAACTAGAGAAAATGAAAATTATACTCTGAATTTAAACACAGGCATCTTTAAAAATGTGTTGACCTTAGGTTAAATGCCATCAGTACTGGCCAGAGCCATCAGGAAGCTCATCATATGGGAATTTTCAGATTACCTGCCATTCAGAAGAAGGAAATCCTGCTTATGTCTTTCGAGAAATGACATTGACTAATCTGGAGGTAAAATCTTAATATATTTTCATGTATTAATCTGCAGAATCCTCGGATACTACCGAAAACATACATAGATTTTCTTTTCAACTTGGTGGCATATCCATATAAATGAGACTGTTTATTTCTAGAACCCTCTAGAAAACTAATTGTCATGTACTTTCCTAGGAGGAATTCTGTCCATAAAATGATAACAAACTTTTCACAAGCGAAAATATCACTGAGATTCATTTTTCATAATCATATTAATTGGATCACATGAAGGATATATTATCCTAAAAGTTTTTATTGGGGTATTTCATAACAAGGCCAAAGAAAAAGAGTAATAAAAGAAGTTGAGAAACTTGTTATTCCCTTGATGTTTTCAGAACTTGAGACATTAGAGGTGTTTCATCATCACACTGATGATGAAAAGTCTTTGTAAAGACAAATAATTCTTAATAATTCCATCTTGAACAATGTGTGCAAGAAGATGGAAGATAAATCCTGCTGAAAGATGAATCTGGAGTGGTGGCTACATGTAAACAAGGACCTTTTTGTACATGCATTGCATGATTTTCAGGGCATATGTAGTTTTCAGAGCTTCGTCAGCCACCATTTCAACGTCAGAAATGTTTGGAAATGAGTATCTGGAATTTAGTTCACGTAGTTATTTCTCACTGCTTGAGTTACCAGTTGAGAAGCCAGTTTTATAGAGCTGCCTTTTAGTCAATTTGCAGTTAAAATTCCTGCCCTGTGTCCTGTTGAGACAATTGCTCATGTGCTATCAGCCGTGGAATCTCTGTAAATGATTCAGTGCCTAAAGGCTATTTAAAGTGCAGTAGCTCCTCTTCTTTTGAAATTCGACTCTGCTTGCCCGGGCTGTCCCCTCCCCCAACCAGAGGCCATTGATTATATTTGTGATATCGCAGCAAGGGCCGGGAGGGAGTGGAAAACAAAGTCATTGTGCCTTTTAGGTGTAGGAGGGTCAGATCAAGCCAAAACACTGCTGCTGTTCACACAGGGTCTGAAGGAAAGCTTTTATGTCTGATCTCCCCTCCTTACCCCACTTAAGTCGTTCGATCTTGTAAGATGCTATCTCGTTCTGTTAAATTTGGCTAAGAATATGACCACCTTCTTGTACATCTAGTGTTCACTTAGATTGCTGGTATCCTTTAACTGCTTTTCTATTACGTGCTCTGTAATTTTTTTCACCTGTTGAAGATGCAAGCATTTGTGGATTTTCTTTTTTACTTTTAAGGAGAAAAAAAAAAAGTAATTGTAAAGTCCAAGATGACTGATGGTTAACGCTCACAAAGCACTGCTAGTTGCCTGAAGCCACTTTGAATATGGTACAAGGTGCTATAAATGTACTATTGATTTTTTTATTATTATTTTTGGCACTTTTTTAAAATGGGACTTGAATTACCCTTGGTTGGATTTCATGTGTCTGATTAGAAAGAAGAAAGCCGCCAGCTAACCCAAATCCAGTACATTGCATGGCCTGATCATGGGGTTCCTGATGATTCCAGCGATTTCCTCGATTTCGTGTGTCTTGTGCGAAAGAAGAGGGCTGGCAGAGAAGAACCTGTTGTTGTTCACTGCAGGTATCACATTTTTTCCCATTTTATTAAATCATCAAAGTGAACTTTTTATCATCAAATAGCTGTTCTTAAAAGCTGTGCTTTGTTCTTGAAATAAATATTTAATAGTATCTGCTTTGGGGATGACAGGAAAACTCAAACCTTGAAATAAATACTTAATGTGGTGATCACATTTCAATAAGCAAGATTTTGAATAGCAACATGTGTTGATCTGTTCAGGCAGTTTGCTGGGATGTTTTGTTTTTTTTTTTTTTTTTTTTCCAATTTAAATGCTTGTGGTAACAATCTACGTAATAATTCAGGGAAATGGCAGAAGATGCTTGGTAACTGTGAGGAATAGGTTCCTATTCTATAAAGCTCTAGAGTAGTTGTGTAAATGATCCATTGTGGAAAATGTGGTGGTTTATTAAAAGATCAATTAAAAGACATTTTCTCTCAAGCCTGTAGTCTTAGGCTATGTGGTATTTTGAGACTTATATTAAGATGAAACATTTTTCTCAACAATTTACCTTTGTCATGAGTTAAAATAACTGTTGTTTAGATCTTTTCACGCACATGAAATGTAATTTTCTTTTCCTTGTGCAATACTTTGTTATAGCATTCTCCATTTCTTTAGTGAATTTCAAGACCTTCATCATTTTAAAATACCTGATTAGCAAACTAGAATAATACCAGTTGTTTTCAAATGAACATGTGCTATCACAATTCTTGGAGAGCAGTTCTGTGAATATTTGACCTCTGAATTCTGAATACTCCTCAGAGAGTCAGTGTGCCTGAGTCAGGCATATATCGTTCTTTTCAGAGAGAAGCTGAGAAGTGTAAGGGATAAAACAAATTTGAAGACTACAAGTAAACTAGACATGTATTGAAGGAGATGAAAGAAAAAGAAAAATACACCTTGTATATCAGAAATTGTATTTCATTAGTTCTGCTCTCAAGTTCTGTTTTATGCAGGTCAGGGTGAATTTTACTGACTAGGGAAACCAGTACCAGAATGCCAGTGTCTTAACTGATACTGCTTCTCAGCTTCCATTATTGATATACTTCTGGTTAATGTGGTTGTGAAAAGATGGTGAAAATGGGCAGCCAAATACACCCTCTATGATGTAAAATGTGCAGAAACACTGGAAAAACAACACTGGAGAGTAGGAACAGTTTCATTCATCTCAAGGAGGCACCAGTTCAGCTCCAAACTGATAATTTCAATTGAAGCTTTATGAAAAATTTATGTTTCACAGAAGAAAAGAGATGGATTATCACATAATTTACTTAATTGGCCCAACTTGGTGGCTGTTGGGAAGTATAACCAAATTCCAGCAGAGAGTCAAGCAGAAGGAGCCCAGGTGTTCCTCCATATGGTGCATGCACTCTATTTTTAACACCTCTTCAGTATAATAGGACAGGGCATTAGTGCAACAAAATTTGTTTTCAGGACTAAGCCATCAACCTTATTGTGAGGAATCAAAGTAGCTAATGGAAAATTATTTTATTTTGTACAATAATAATAACTTAAAAACAAAATGGTCCAAACTCATAGAGATTATAAAGCAACCAATACCTTAAGGCGTTGGAAAGGTTTTTGTTATATTGAGCTGCATAAACCACTAGTTTCTGATGTTGTGTCATGTGGTTATTTTTATCTCTACAAGCTCTTACTAGTTTTGTTGAACAGTTTCTAATTCTTGTTCTAGATGAGATAGGAACCACCCATCCTGCCCATGCCCTTCATGATTTTCATGCCCTGTCTCAGTGTTCTACTCCATCAATCAGCAATTGCCTTTTCTAAGCTGAAGAGTCCTACCCTACCTTATGTTTGTCATAGGGAAATTATCACATTTTCTATTGTTGTTGCCCTCTGAATCTTTTGAAATTGTAAAATGAGTCATTAGGTTCTTTGACAGTTACTGTTTGTTTGTACTTGGATTTGATAAAGCATTCTACATTTAAGTTCTATATGCATAAATTCTAGAAATATAAATATTACTGAATCATTTTATATAACCAGCAAATGTACATCTTGTCTTAAAATTCTTGTGACATCACTGAAATATAGAGTAGCTTTAATGCCACCTCCTGGACAAAGATTTAAATAGTAGTTTATCCAGACTTAATTTGAAGTAGCTTTTTAAAATCAGAACAAGTGACTTTCAAAGTTTGAAACGTTTATATTAATCACTTTAGATCCAAATACTTTGATTTATTATATGAGTTAGAATAATGCTGGCATTTCAAAATATGTATTTGTTCCTATATTGCAGTATGGGGAAATATTTGTTGTCTATTTCAAAAGTGCATCATTAATTGAAAAATTTCAAACTCTTCATTGAATTCAAGATTAAATATTCAGTCTTTAAGGCTTGCCACTTCTGGAAAAGCCTATGTGTATATAAAAGTAGATGAATCTTTAGATTTGTTTTATTTTTAAGGAAAAAATGTTTGTCTGTTAGCTCTCGATAATTTTGCCATTTTGATATGTCTATCTTATGGTACTTCCTTGTCTTGAAAGGGATTGCTATCATGTATCCCTCTTAATAACAAGAAAACAGTCCTTATTGTCACCCTACAGAGGTTTCTAGTAATTGTTCCTTTATTTACTTGGAAATAGGAAGGTATGCATTGCTTGAAGGACATGAATATGATTTTATTGGCCCAACTTTGCAGAAATCATTTCAGCAATGGTCCAACTGACAACGTGTCCGGCATGCACTCGTGTTTTGTTATCCCCTAGATGTTAGTGTGGTTTGTAACGGGATCTCAACAGACATCTATCTCTGTCAGTTCTGCTCAGGGGAGTGGCTGGGTGAGGCACTTCCTCCTCCAAGGAGGGGCAGTTCTGATGGGTGCTGATGGATTCTGCTCTGTTCAGGCAGGACTGAGGCTGCTTCCAGACACACACACAACCAGTCCTGTCCCTGCCCCAGCAGTATGGGAGCCACAATGGGCAACCCTGAGAATCCAGGAGAAGGAAGATCTATAAGCATGAGCAGTACTCCAGACACTTGATTTCATTTTCCACTTTGTGTTTTTGTTGCTGTTCCAGTGCTGGGATTGGCCGGACAGGGGTTCTGATCACGATGGAGACAGCAATGTGTCTCATTGAGTGCAATCAGCCTGTTTATCCTCTAGATATTGTAAGAACCATGAGAGATCAAAGAGCCATGATGATCCAAACACCTGTGAGTATCATCCCTGCTGTTCTGGGCTGCAGAACAATGATTTCCTGTGATCCAGTCATACTGGATGGATTTTTAATGCACTTGTTGATCATAATGCAGAGATCACCTTTACCCAGTGTAGCTGTTACCTTGGCTCCAGGTAAAAATAAATTCTTAAGGCTATTGGAAAGGAGCAGTTCTTTAAATTTCTACAGAGAAAACTTGAAAAAAGAGCAACAGCTGTTTCAGGGATACCTGGGAAATAATGACAAAAAGGGTTAATTTTAAGCAGTGTAAAAATTACTCAGAGAAGAAAGAAGGAGCGTAATTCCAGGTGTTAAGAATGGGAGTAGTATAAAAGATAAACACAGAAAGAACCAAAGTATGCAAGAAAAAACTTCAGTGATGAAATTCAGTGATTTTATGATGCCTTAGTTGTAATGGAAAAAAGCCTTAATTATGCTCTGTAAATGACTTAAAGACAAGTTATCAGATAAATAATATTTGTAAACATCAGTGTATTAAATCTCATGTGAGATGCATCAAAGCAATCCTAAGTACCTTTTTCTTTAGTCTAAAAAGAGTAACTTACTAAAGGATTCTTTTGAGGGTTTCATACCTTAAGATACCACAACTTATTGTGCACCTGTAAAGTTTGAGTTTTGTGAGATAATTCGTGTATTATATTTCAGATTTGTATGAGTTTTAGAACAGATTTAGAGACATGTTATTGTATCAGTCAGGTGTTTCTTATCTCTAAGAGCACTTTAGTTTAGTGTTTACATTTTTAGAAAGTACCTAAAAAGGGTGAAAAGTTTGAGTTGTGTTGTCTTTCAGAAAGAAAAAAAGAAGAAGATTGGATTTTTGGTTGTTCCAAACTTTGGATAGTTCCAGTTTTTTTTTATTTTTTTGAAAGAGTAATCATGAGTAATTGGTGTAGTTTTACTCACAGTATACAGCATTTAGAGAGAAAGCATCCTGAAGGAGAAAAGGCACTAGATCCAGTATTGAATCACAATTACTTCAAGGTAGTTGCTGTAGTAATTTTCATATCTGCGCTGCTGTTCCTTGAATAAAATTTGAATAAATTTTTTTTGTTCTTCAGAGAGTGCTAAGGCTGACAAAAAGTATGTATGTGTCTCCATTTCTAGTTCATCAGTCATTTAGTGGTGCTGAATTCATGTTCCAGTACTCATGTTTCACTAAAAAGTTGTTGTATTCAGGTAGCACAGGAAGGATGGGAAAGGTGATGATACATGAAAAATAGCAAAGGATGGCTCTTGCTGTTTGTCACAGTTTTTTAGGATGGATGGCTGTCTTTCTAACATATGTGGAGGGGGAGAAAGTGTTATTAGTAAAGGTAGGAGTTGCACTGGTGAGAGTTCTAACTGCATTTTTTCACAGTATGTGCTCAATATAATCTGGCTTCCTAATTTTTCTTGGAAAACAAAAAACTTCAAGGTTCAGTGAAAAGCAGGTGTTAACTGCATCGGAGGGAGAAGGTCTAATAAAGGAATTGGGGTTTTTTTAAGGTTCCATGCCCATCCGCCGTTCCCATTCCTCCTCCGGCAGCCGGAGCTGGGCCCCTGTGTACGGCGCGGTTCGCTCGCTGTCCGCGGGGGGGCGCTGTGCGCGGCCCGCTCCGCCGCCCTCGGGGCGCGCTGGGGACAATCGCGGATTTACCCCAAGGAGAGAAATGAACTCCTTTATATACACGCGACAGGATAGCAAATAATGGCTCTAGTGCTAGATGTGTTCATATGTTAATCTCTTAAGATCTGACATCACTAACTGCTGCATAGAGAGGGCTGTTCCACAACACTGACAGTGCAGGTGTGCTGGAGTTCTAACTAGCATAGACTCATTGTGCAGGATGCAGTGTGAGTTGTGGTGCTTTGCATTCATTTCAATTTGTTTTCATTATATTCTAATTTGATTACTGTCGGGTTTTTTAACTGTTATTTGAATAAAATAAACTTTTAGTCACCTCTGTGTATGCAGGTGCTAGACTTCAGTGCCTTGAAGAGTTAGACCTATAATGTTAAGAAACAGAAGGTTTGGGTTTTTAAAACATGAAACATTTCTTTTAAATCAGATCTGACAGGGAGGTGCCAGTAACATGCCTGAGTTAATGTAAGTATGAAAAAGTGCTTTGAAACTATGGCTTCTAAATCCAAGGGCATGGAAACCTCAGGTCAGTGAAATTTCAGCAAGGAAATAAAGAGGAGAAAATGGCTAAATAGGTGATGTTGTAATAATAATACTGGGGTTTTGGGTAATGACTTTCGGTATATATTTCAAAGTGCCATTCATCCTATTCTTCTGCTGAGAAACAAAATGCTGTCATCTAAAGTTCCCTTTGTATTATGTTTCCTAAACTAACTTTGAAACATAGTTCTTGGCCTGTCAAGAGAATGGGGTGGGGAAATCTTAGAGGCCTTTTCTGTTTCCAAATGACATTTTTCAATTACACTTCTTTTCAATTTACTGAATCTACTTTCCTTTTCAGAGTCAGTACAGATTTGTATGTGAAGCTATTTTGAAGGTGTATGAAGAAGGATTTATTAAACCTTTACAAGCATCACTGCATAAGTAAAGAGCAAAAAACCTATGATATCAATTGAGGAATCCTGTCCTCTATAATGAACTGGCAACATTCTTTGTGCCATAATACTGCTTGCAGGAAATGATAGTGAAGTACAGCAAAGAATTGACAAAGGACTTTGAAAACTTCAGCACTGTTGCACTTTACGTTGAAACAAAATCAGTCTCTGAAACTCTTCTAACCTTCATCTGTTTGAAGACTTTATTTTCATGATTTGCTCCGAACAAACCATGGACTGAAAGAACTGATTGTGTTCAGGGTAATCGCCGATATTTCATTGTAGTGCCATATACTGCGCTTCTGGTTGAATTGCTACAAACAAGGCTTGGAATTATTTCACTCTGTTTTACACCCATGTCTCTTAAAATGAAAAACAAATGAAAAAATACACTAAGCCATGGTCTTTTTCCAGTGCTAGGTTTATTTACTATGTACAGACTCTCACAGTTTTGTTTTTTACAACATTAGCAATATTGCCAATACTAGATAGATACACACTGCCTACTGATGCAGCACACTTTGTCCTACACCCTTACTAGAGACCAGCTGGTTGTTAGAGGAGAGCTGGCATCTGTTAACCCAGCAGTAGCTGCATAATGCCCACTTACCAGCATCTTGTACAAAATAATAACAATAAAAATTTTAAAAAACCAACACATAAATAAACAGCATTTCTTTGGCACAGCTTGTGTGTCATACACTGGTGTATTCTGATTTGTGTGACTTCAGATTATGTGATGGGAACTAGTGCATGCATTATGTCTTAACCCCTTAAGTGCCTTGAGACTTACAGCGTACATCCAGTGAAAGGCACTCATGATTCCATGGGGGTGGTATTGTCCTGTCATATTTATCTTAATGGGTTCAGATTTTTTAAATGGCCCTTGGTGCTTGGAGTATGTTACCACAAGGGGTCATGGAAATACCATTCCCTCTTCTGTTATACAAGTACCTGTGTGCTACTCTGTAGCAAAAGCACCTCTACCAACATAATGAATGAGCATTGTATGCTGCTGTGCTGTAATTATATCAAAAATCTGACACATTCCTTCATTCCTTCCAACTAGTAACTTACTAGCATCTTACTACAAAATGCTGGTAGGTCATTAGAAGCTGATACCTTGTTTTATCCTTTTATTGAGAATAGCTGTTTTGCTCGATTAGACATAACTCTTTAATAGCACTGATAATTAAGTTGAACTTACAATCAGATGTGACTTAATTCCATTACCTTCTAATTAACCTATTCAGTCCTCATAGTTGATTTCAAGCCATGTTCGTACAGGTCTGCCTTTATTTTCTTTTATTTGTTTGGAGGGGAGAAGGGAGGAGAACACTATGAAGTTATCCCAGAACTTAATTTTAATTTCATAATGACCCCAGTCGCCTTCTGTTATGCTTGTGCAAAATTGTTCCAGTTGGTATGGGTCGCATCTTATTTAAGTAGGTAGAAGATTTGTAAGAAATGTCTGTCTGATACAGTATCTGAGCTCATTCTAAAGATGCATAAGTGTCCCCATTTTTAAATATTTTTCTAGTATAGCAGAAACCAAGTCAGAAGCAAGGTACCCAGTGTAATATACTGTAAGAAAAAAAGAGTCACTTATTTGACTGCCCTCTGACAGCATAACTTTGTGCCCTCTATTTAAAAGTTTTAATTTATTGTATTGGTTTCCTGAAAATGTTTATCCATTAAATTTTGTTGTAAGCTATATACATAGCATAGAATTTAAATGGAAAGTTCTACGCTAAATAATTTTTAACTATTGAAGAATTATATTGTATAATATACTTTGTTCTATGGACATTTGAAACAGATCAGCTATGAACTATTAAATGAAAAGGGATTCAGACAACGTGAAATCCTGGCTTATGACTTAGTAATGAACAAGAACTACAATGCCAAATGAAAGATAGAGTTTTAAATATTTTTAGAAAACAAAATAATATTAGGAGGGCTGTGGCCCTGTTACTTATATTTCTAGATTTGATGCTGAAGTCAATGTTATCCCTCAGTGAAAAATAAATTTTTCAAGAATCTCTGGATCTGAGCTGAACTGAAAAAGAGTAATATGGTAGCTTTAATCTCAGTTATATTTTAAGCCATTTGCAACAAATGAAAATTCTTTTTTATAATTCTTTAACTTCCATATGATGAGGTCATTAGCTGAGTTACTGGCTAGTTAGAAGGTTATATTGAACTCAGCACTTACTGTCCAAAAATAAAAAAAAAAAAATCATCCATTATACTGAAAGAAATTTTCTTCATAGTTAAGTTGTAAACAAAAATAGCATTTGCCCTGTTATCCTGAGGGAAATCAGAAATGGAGTTTATGCAGCATTATATAGCATTGGTATGGCACATATTTAAATATTCTTATGTAAAATTGCCATAGCAGTTCAAGTTCAAAAGTCCCATTTATACCACAATTAAGCGTGGGATATGTATTATTGGTCATCTGTCATTACTGTTTTGATTACAAACACAGGCAACAATAGTAGATCTCCTCAAAATTTTCCTCTGCACTGACTTGTAGGTTATTAACTAGCTGCACTGGGGAAAAAATTGAAACAAAGTACCTATTCTTAATTAATTGGCCATTAGCAACTCAGTGGCTTTTGGCTTCTCCAAAGCCAGGATAAAGGTAACCAAAAACTGCTTGGGAAAGAGAATAGCACTGAAGCCTTTCTACAGCATAAATCAGTCATTTAAATTTTTCTACCTGTTGTGGTATAAATGGCCTTTAAAATATTTTTATATGGCCAAAAAAAGCAAAACTGCTTAATATTTTACTTTGGGTTATGAAGATCTGTATCATCCTTAAGAGTTTTTTAAAGAAGTTTTTGTATGTTTCATGCTGTACAAAACATGAATGTATCTTTCAGACATAATGACTTATAGAGCTATATGTGATTGGTGTTATGACTGTTGGATTTTATGAATAATTATTTTCATACCATTTGATTAGGAAAAATGTTGGGTGGGTGTGGGAAAGAGTATGTTTCTAACACTTCCATGATGCAAATCCAGTTAAAGAAAAAAAAAACAAACCAGTAGTTTTCATTGTAAATAAGAGCAATATTATGACAAATTTGTGCCAATGTAAAATGTTAGGATTTTTGGTTTTATTTTTAGGTTCAGATTGAAAACTACCACTACCATCTCTTGTTTAAAATGGATTTGAAGGGGGTTTTTTAGTAGAAAGACATGGGGCTCTAGTGGGGGCTTTAAGTGGTTTTTGGGAGCATTTTTTACTTTTGCTAAATATGAAATAAGATACAGGTATTGTTTAATAAACCACCTACAGACTGTCAGCCAGTCCACTTTGAGAAATACTGCATTAGATATCCCAGGTAACTGAGGGCTGAAAATTTCATTTATCCTGAACTTGGAAGCATTTGGTATTTTCAATCACTTGTAGGTCTTAAGCAGTAAAATACTGCTTTTATGCATTTTATTTTTATCTATTCTCTCCCCATTATGAAAAAGAGAACGCCTGGGGATTTTTCTCGCTAGATTTAATGCTAGCTGACATTTCTTCCACGTTTCTCTGTTAAATCTCAAAAGCTTATATGCCATATAGATAAAGCAATAACACTTCTTTTAGATTATCTGATTACAGTCTGGCACACCATCTAGTAAAGAAAGGGTGAGAAAGCAGTTGGGACATTAAGGAACATGAGGAGGTTGTTATGGAACTTGTGTAGTTGGCAACTTTCCGTGGAGACCTTCCAAAAAGCTTCATGGTACCTGTGGAAGGGCCAAAATGCAGCAGATGTGCTGCAGTTGTGCTGCCCCAGGGAACAGGATGAAGGGAAGGTCTGGCATAGAGATATTGGAGCTCCAGGCATGCTGTGGAGCTGAATTATGTGATATTTTTATGCTTATGCAGTGTGTGCAGGTATGTGGGTGATGTTTGGTGGCTCAGGGAATTAGCATGAGCATGAAAAGCTCTACAGATGCACCAAGCTCTACAATTTCCAAGCAAAAGAAGGTCGTCCAGTACATATGCTGTAGTTTTGACTGTAGAGCTACTGTGCAGGCAATCAGCAAGCCCCTCAGCCCTGAGGATAAAAGGAGTGATTTGGTTATGGTCCACATGAAAATTTTGCATATTTGGACTTCTACCAAGCAGAGGAATGATGTCCTCTAATATCAGTTGCAGTCTTTTTTATAGCTCACATCTCAGGTCCCCAGTCAGCTGGGTTGGGTGTATTTGCCAATTTTAGTGTACCCATCTTTTGTCTTGAGACTGAAAAAGTTCTTTCCCATTGCTGCTTCTAGTGCTAGGATCCAGTATTAAGATTGGTAAAAACATATTCATTGATTAACTGTGGACCTTGCATGAATATGCAGGTATTTATAATTAGTGGTGATTTGGAAGCTGTTAGAAGGAGGAAATGGTTGGTTTGTTTCAGTGTAACTGTTCTGTCCAGTCTCTGTTATCCCACTGCACTTAGTCACTTGTTTGTTTAGAAGTCTGCAAAGAAGGCCAGTTCCTTATCACTGGATTTTACCTCTGTGCTTGTTACTCCCACAGGTGTCTATATTTTCATAGGACTTCTCCTGCTACAAGTTTTGATCTGGTGCATAGGCTGTAAGTTCTGACTATTGGCTTTGGCATGTTTTGCTCATTGAGATTTCAATGGTAAAAAGGAGACATTAGCAAGTTTCTCAAAAAAAAGCTGAAATATTCCATTTTTAAAATTTAGACATTTTGATTAGTAGCCTTATTTGAAAAAGCCACTAAAATGTCTGATTCTAGTCTGCTGTAGCAAGAATGATGGTTCACAGACTGGCTGGCAGCTTGTTGGTTGTGGTATTTCATATTTAGCAAGCTTACACATTTTAAAGGATAATTTTTTTCAAAGTGTTTTGATGTTTGAATAGTAGCACTTTATGTCATGCTTACTACTGACTGAACTATGGGACAAAATAAATTGGGTTTGGAGAGAGATGCTTAATGGGTTTCTGTACAGAGATGATTTGGCTTACACCCTGGTACGAATGCTTGCTGTTGTTCCAGCCATTTCTTGTTGATTGTTCACGTGTTTCTGAGGGATGTTCAGAAAATAGATATTAATAAGATAATTCTATCATCTCAATTTTCCTGTCTTAATACAAATATGAAGCCTACATTTGGGAAAAAAAAACAAAAAAGGAAAAAAAGGTGCAAATAGAAACTTACAGGGTACTTGTAAATTTATGTGATCTCTCTCATCTAGCTGCAAATTAGCTATGTTTACTGTAAATGTTTCTGCTAAGCATTATTTTTAACATTAGATCAATTACCTGGAAATCAGTATTTTTTTTTTTTACTTAACTTATTTGAATTTTGATAACTAAAGATAATGCACAACAAAGTTTAAGGAAGTTGTCACCCTTTTGCACCTAGGCCAGGGGCCTGAGACATGAGTGAGAGGGTTAAACAGTTTACGTTAAGCTCTTTTGTTCTTTAACTAGAATATATCCACAAGGACTAGACTATAAATGATCCAGTGCAATTATCTCAGTACATTGGGGCACCACAGTAACAACCCATAATAATGTTACAGGAAAATTAAGGTAAGAGAGTGAAGGTTTTATCTTATCCAGTGTATCCAGATTTGTTTTCCATTTGGTTTGCTTCATTTACCAGTGATCCCATTTTAACCAGTCAATTTGGCAGGGCTGTTTGTGTAAGGTTTGGGGTTTTTTTCTGTAACAGGTGCTATACTGTGTGTAAATACAAAGGGAAGAGGATTATTTAGTTCCATCATTAACAATCAGATGGTGGCAATATTTTTGCCAGTTACTTCTGGTAATTAATTTGCATTTCCAGCTGTGGATTTCAGTTGTCAAATTTCATCTCAGTTTCATACTGCTGAATGATGGACTGCAAGTGTGGAGTAAATCATCTCAGAGTTGAACAGCTCTTGCATTGTTTAGACTAACTCTTGTGTATCTTTATTAATACTGGGGGGATGCAAAGGCTCTTCCCATAAGTAGACTTCTGCCTATAAATTTGTTCAAAAGCACATGAGGGGGAGGGAAAAAACAAACCAACAACCTAAATGCATCATCTTGGCTAAGCAGCCAGGGTGATTGATGGAAAACGATGGAAACTTGAAATTGGTCAACACTGGACAATGTGAAAATAAATTCAGCTTTTGTCACTGCAGCTACTGTATGCTTTAAAGGGCCTTATGTATTTGTCCTCATTTTGATAAAATTAAAATTCTTGCCATTAAAATTATACACTAACTTCTACAGAAAACCAGCAGTTCCCAGGATAAATATGCTAATTAACATTTAACAAGTCTTGTTTTAGTCTTAAGTAAAATTTCATTCTATTATGTGAAAAAATGCTGTTATGCATATTTTGTGGATATATTTAATTTAAGTTGACAAATAGTTGTCTAGGTACAGACTTGAAAATATTATATAGTTTAGTTGTG
This sequence comes from Molothrus aeneus, assembly GCF_037042795.1. NCBI lineage: Eukaryota > Metazoa > Chordata > Aves > Passeriformes > Icteridae > Molothrus > Molothrus aeneus. Next base: position 26,582,093 of record NC_089652.1, read on the forward strand.
GATCTTAATTGTTTAATTGCAAAATAAAGATGTGCTTTAGTAATTTAAAGTTTAATTTTTTTTTTGTGATTTTCTTGCTACTGTACACATGGTTTTGCTGTGCCACATTTATTTGTGTCTGGTGCCAGATAATGTTCACCTTGTATTTTCCTTCTTGGCATTGTATGACATAAATACACCCCTGTGGATTGTGCATTAGAAGAGGTTGCAAATTTTCAGGAATTAAGTTGCTTGGTTAAAGCATCAGCCCAAGTTTTTGTCTGAAAATATGTAAATACTGCAAGATTTGCTCTAATGGAAAAATAACTTTTAAATTACCTTTTATGTAGTGAGTGTATTTGCGATAGTGTTCAGTAGAGATGATAATCTGATCAAAAAGCTGAGGGTATGATAAACACTCATGTGAAGAACAAAAACTCCAGATGGAACCTTGTGATGAAGTATTTGCTGCCACAAAGTGAGGGGATGTTCCAAACAAAAGTGGGTAAAGATAATGAAAGGACTTAGGACACAAGACAGAATTCTCGGGAGGGATGAGTGTCTGAGACCCCTGTATGTTCTTACTGATAAATACAGGACTTTAAAGTGAGGACAGGGTGTTTGGATTTGAAGTACAAAAATATAAACCAGTGGGAAAGCACTTTAACGAGAAAAACAGATGTAAGAAGAGGTTTTTCAATAGAAGGAGATTTGTTTAAACTGGAAGACTGGATATAAGACAAGCAGCAGATAACACAGCTGAATGTGTACTGTGCATACTTGGACTGTATCTGAGTAGCAAAGAGCAAGGAAGGAGTAGACTGTAATTACAGGAAGAGTAGCAAGAGGGTGGTGTGAAGTAGAAATTGCAAAAATGAGCTACTGAGTCATTGTGTCACTAAAGCTACAGGAAGGACATAATCTTTGTGAATGACTGAGTGGAAGGAAGCTCAATTTGAGGAATAGTTGAAGATGGTTAGAACATTTAGGGACAACGTCCAAGAATTAGGGAATTCCCTACAATTCTTTGTTGTATAGGAGAATGTGAACTGGTGTAGACTTAACTGGCAGGAGACTCCCATTTACCTGGCAGATCTCCACTACATACTAAGCATCTTTGATATGCAAACCATTGGTTAGTTGATCTGAGAATTCAGATATCTGCCAAACCCTCAAGATAAATTATTTTTCCACATTAAATATAGTAAGATTTTGTATGGTTTCTTTGGGAACTTTATTGCAAGCTCCCACAGGTATTTCATGACAGGCTACGGAGAGCAAGCATAGTCCTTGCTCCTCTGATAAAAAGTCAATATCTAAATTACCCCCCCTGTTGTAATTCACCTTTCTGAATAAATAGGCACATGAATGTGAATCTCACCTTTCCTCAAAGCTCGCCCTGCTCCTCCCCGCGGCAGGAGAGTGGTTGTCAACCTGTTACTTCGTCGGCAAATGGTGGCCAGCCTTTTTATTCCCCCCCGCCCCCCATTTCAGTAAATGACATCAGGGTTAACTCGATGTCTATTCAGGCACTGGAGCTGAGGTATTAATGTGGGTTTCATGATGCCAATTCCACTGCCTGGCAGGGACTGACCGGTGTCAGCCCGCGATTCAGAGCTGAGCATAAAAATGTTGTGTTATCTTTAGCCCAAGTATCTGCTCTCCCAGGCTATTAGATAGGCTGGAGTCCCAGTTATCCCGGGATTTTGAGGTGTCTGGAGCTCCTTTACGCCGAGCTTTGTCACTCTTAGCAGGCATTACGCACGAAGAGTTTAATATTGCTTTTCCTCAAATACTGACTTGGACACAAATATTTATGTAATAAAAAAGCACAGTCTAGTGCAGCCCTCTGTAATTGCTGCCGAGGAGCGGGGCTGGTGGCCCGGGCTGGAGTGACACGTTAGAAGAGCGATGGAAGCGCGGAGCACCGGCACAGGCTCTGCGACTGCATTTAAAGTACAAAACTGCATTTTGTAGTCGCTTATTTCAGTGTATAAATATACACTAATTTAGTGTATAATAGCGTATAATATACACTTATTTCAGTGTATACATATTAACAGTGTTCGCTTGTAGACGGCTCTGCTTGATCTAATACACTGCTACCGCTGCACTTTCAGGCACTGTTTAAAGATAAGACTTTCTTACAAATTTTATGGCTTAAGCGCGCATTTGCCTAAAGGTTCCAGTTACCGCTGGACAGCAGAGGGCTGGTCACAGTCCTGGCCAAACCACCGAGGGGAAACTTCCATGCCGCATTAGCAAAAACTCCAGAACTTTTGGGAAATAACCTGAAAGGCGTTCCGAAGGCTCAATCCCCAGGGGTGCCCCATCCCCGGGGCCGCCCCGCCGCCCCCGCTCCGCGGCCCTCGGCCCGCTCCAGGCTCCGCGCTGCCGCCCCCCTCCGGCCAGCACGTGGTCGGCGCCGCGCCCCCCACCCCCCGCGGCGGCCCCTCCGCCGGGCGAAACCACCTGGCACGGGAGGGGGGGCGCCCCTTCTCCACCGGGCCCCGCCCCGTTAAAGGGGCGATGGGCTCCCGGCGCGGCGGCAAGCACAGCGTTCCTTCTCCCGTCCGGCTGCCGCCTTCCCTTCCCGCCGCCCTCCGCCTCCATCTCCGCGCCGCCACCGAGCAGGAGAGCGTGGCCGGGGAAGCCGCCAGGTAAGTGAGCGCGGGGGGAGGAAATGGCCGGCGCGTCGCTGCCCGTTTAAGGGCCTCCCACGTCGCTCCGCCATGTCCGGCGGCCCGGCCCCTCCCGGGGCTCCTTCACCGCCCCCTGCCCGCCCCCGGGGCCTGGAGGAGCCGCCGTGGGGACGCTCCCGCCGCCCCGCAGGTGAGCCCGGCAGGTGGGGCCGCCACGGGGCCGGAGCGGGGCCGCGGGGCCGGGGCGTTATGTAAGGGCGGGGGTCGGAGCGGGCGGGGAAGGCGCCCGGCGGGGCCGGGTCTCGTCTGGGGTCGCCCCTCGTGCTCGGGGCTGGCTCCCCACACAGCTCCGTGTGTGTGCCGGGAAGCGCCGTGCCCAAGGGGCGCTCGCCGGTCCTGCTGGAGCCATTCCTGCTCGGAGAGCTGGGAGCGCGGCTCTGAGGCGGGAAGGGTCGCTTATCGCTTGTTTTCGATGGGAGAGGTGGAGCTGTGAGCCAGGAGAGGAGCCGGTGGTATGTAGCGCTCAGTTGCCTCCCAGCTGTGCAAGATCACCGTCTCTGAGGAGCGCGCCGTGGCGTTTGTGCTATTGAAAGATTGCGGAGAGCAGTAGGTGATCTGCACGATCGCTGTGTTTTCCCTTAAGCGTAGTTTCGTGTATTCCCAAGAAGTCACCCAGCCGTCTTCACAGTTCTGAAGTTTGGGTTTTTTTCAAAAGTCTCTTTCTAAGACTTTCACAGCCAAAGACTGTGGGTGTTTAAATATAAGTGAAAATCTGTTTGATCCTTGACGGTTCTTTATCAAAGTCTGGGATTCTCTAATAACTTTATTGCAGCTTTTTTTCTTTTTTTTTTCTGACTCCGTTTGAGGTTTGTTTGTTTTGGTTTTGGGGTTTTTCTTCTGTATAAAACTTAACCCTGTTCATTTTCTCTGTTGGGTGTTGTAGCAAAGATGCTGAGCTTTTTCCGCCGCACGCTGGGACGCCGGTCCATGCGAAAGCATGCGGAGAAGGAAAGGCTGAGAGAGGCCCAAAGGGCTGCAACCCACATCCCTGCAGCTGGGGATGCCAAATCCATCATCACCTGCCGAGTGGCGCTGCTGGACGGCACAGATGTCAGCGTGGACTTACCGGTATGAGTGATCCAAGTGTGTTTTTGAAATACGCTTGGGTTGTGTTATTCTGATGTGGATTGCTGTTTGCAAGTTAGGTAAAGGCATTGCTGTTTGCTGTTGGTAGTCGGCCCTGTGCCTTGATGTCCACTAAGTTGCTGCTCATAAAAAGGTTCTGAAAGAATAGTTAACTTTGGTATTCACTGAAATTCGAGAATGTTTGCTGGATGTCATCATGCCTTATGCACTGAACACCTTCTAATGTTTTAATGCAATTTTTGTGCCAGGATAAAACTTAGAGAGAGCAGCCTGTTTGGTGAATTGGGTTTTCTTTTTGGTGAGCTATCTGTCTTGACAAAGAAGGTGAATCTCTTGGTGAAACTTGTTGACGAGGGGGATGAGCAGAAGTACCAGCAGGAATTTCTGTGTGGGTTGGGTTTGGTCTGGTTTTGTGTCAGAGGTGGACACAGTTTTTAGTGCTAACTTGAGAGGGGAGGGGAAGAGGAAAAATCTGCTTCCTTCCCCTCCTCAGGGCAGATTATATAGTAGGGATTGTCTCATGGCATGGTGCTTTATTCCGAGTGAGGTGTTAGCCACTGTTTTACATTTCTAAAGCTTCCTTAATATGCACGTGCCTATTCTGCTTGCCTAATTGCATACCTGTTTTTGGCCAACAGGATGAGCAGCAGCACCAGAAGTGATGTGCTCTGTTTTTCCATTACCATGTGTTATAGTTGTTTGTGACTTGTTTTAAGCTCACAGAACTGAGCATTAGGAAGTTAGGAAGGTGTGGATCTGCGAGACCTGACTAGTTCCAGAGGATTTTGGCTGCAATCACAGTTGTGCTGGTGTTGGAACTGCTGACTAGAAAGAAAAGCTGCTTCAAGACTGGCTGCTCCACACAGCTCTTTCTTCCCTTTCTTTTTTAATCGTGGAGTGTTTAGGTAGTGCTAGGAAGTCAGCTTGATTGAGCAGTGCTGTTGACTTAGCAGAAATAACTCTTATGATATCCTGAACCCCAAATAATCTAGAGTCAGAGAAACCCTTTGACATCTTTATTTGCAAAGTGACTGTACAGATAGGCGTTTATAGAGGGTGGTAAAGTCAATTTGTAAATCTCTGAAGCAATGTAATGAATATATCCAGTGCTGCTTAGTGCCTAGGATGTTTGATTTGAGGCCAGGAATGCCCACAAACACTTAATAGCAAGAGTTAACACTTAAAAAGTACTCAAGTTTAAATTGGTGTCTCTGCATAAGCAGAGCAGTAATCTTTGGAGCTGGAGTCGGCTCTGTAGGCAAATTCCTGGTGGCTCCAGCAACATTTCTAAGGCTTTGAGGAGCATAAATTGAACCTGAAGAGGTGTCACGACCTGCCACCTGGCCTATAAATCTCAGACCGGGGTGCAGTAGTAACTGTTTACTTCTCCAAGAAACTCTTTTCACTCCAGATTTTTTTCTTTGAAAGCCAGTATAGATCCTTGACTGTGAACATCTGAGTTATGAGTAACAGTAACCAAATTGGCATAGCCAGATGTGGTAATTAGAGTGCATCGTCAGTGGCTGACATGTACCAGTTTCTTAAGTGATTAAAGTACAATAAATTAAAAGTAAATTAAATGTTTCATTTCAAACTTCCTAGAGTGTTTATTCTTGTTTCTCCACTTTCATCATTCATATTTTGAGGTTGACTCTTAAAAAGGAAAGAAAAAAGGGTAGGAGAGACAGGGGATGAACTGGGGGAGGATACAAAATCCTCGCAACACAACATCACTTTGTAAAATATGAAGCTTAAATTAAAAATACATGTGTATATTTATTTTCTTTTACAAAAATTTTCTTTGAGAATCTTTGTGCTCTTTGAGTTAAGATATTTTACAAGATTGGTACTGTTACTTTTTTGGCAGTAAATTTGCTTTAAAATGAACTCTTTCTCTCCAAGAGGTGCCCCCTGCTCTGCCAGTTCGTTTGTGCACAGTCGCATTGTCTACCTAAGCACTGTGAAAATGTTCAATTAAAAAAATAAGTAACAAAGCTTTTCTTAAGAATGAATCATTTAGCAAACAGGTTAGTTCACAGCCAGAGAAAGGGTTGTCTAGGCAGGAATGAATGCCATACCTTTTTAAATCCATGGCTACACAAATACTTTACAGTGGCATAAGCTGTTGCTGCCACAGGAAGAAAAGATGTTGCTTTCGTTACTGCGTTTGTCCTTGTTTTCTCATACCCCTTGGCAGAAGAAACAGTATTTTAGCAGCCAGGCAGTAAGCTAAGTCAAGAAAATGCTGTGGCTGAAAATAATCAGTATAATTTCGTTATGTAGTTTCCAGCTGGAGCAATTCTCCAATCTGGTTCCCCATGTGCCTCCCCAAATGTGGTGAAGAAGCATTTAGAGGTGATACCAGGCTCAAGTTTGCTCAAAAAGCTGTTGAGCTCTATCCTTACAGTAAATTTTTTACTGAGAAGAGTATTCTGCATTTACAGTCATTGATATAATTGAACCTGAGATTGCTGAATTTCTCCTTAATTAAAAAAAAAAAAAGGCAAAAACAACAGCAAGAAGCAACCACCAGGGACGTTGCTATGTAAGCCAAACACTTTGAGAATTATGAAGTAGCAAAGACTGATATTTTATGAATATTGACAATGAGATGGAAGGGACAGGTTGTAAATGATGCAGTTGAGATTTAACTTATTAGACACAGAGCCAGGATTTGAGCAGTAACTCTGCTTTTTGTCCACTGATCTTATCTTTGGTGTCTGTCAAGCCACTTAATCTTTCTGCTTTTCTATGTCTTCTGTTGTTTTTAATTAGAAAATGCCTGACTTGAACTTTTCACCAAAGTTGCAGTCATACACAGTACATAGACTGGATTCTTTGCAGGAATCTACTGCTTGTGTAGCTATGTAAATGACTGAAGAATGTCAGTGTCATGTGTACTATTCACTGACATCTTGGTATGTTCAAAATGGGAGGCATGAACTTAATGCAAGTTATCAGTGTTATTTTGGGGCAGATTGAATTATGTCAGATTTTTTCCCACAGCTTCATATCAGATTTAAAGTTGTTTTTTGACCTGGTAGTTTCCCTCTTACCATTCTTTTGAAGCTTTGCATTCAGCCGTTTTTACAGATTTACGTGCCTAGTGAAACACTAAGAAGCTTGTTACTTTGTTAATCTTAAAAAAGTTTTTATAAGGTAGATGTTGTCTGTAAATGCTGCTGTGGATGTTGTTCATTATACATTCTGCTTTTCTGTTAACTTGAGTTAAGCTTGGACAAACGTCAGGTTGTGCTTTTTCTTCCCATTGTTTAAGATCCGTGGGTGGAATGTTTACTGAGTGGTATGAGTGGTGAGAGGACAAGAACTCTGTTTTGCTGACATCCCTTATCTCACTTTTCATCCTGTTCCCATGCAAAACTAAACTACATCTTCCCCCACTGCACCTCTGGAATTCCCAAGGCTCAAAAGCCATGAACAGCCCTGGTTTATTACCTGAAGATTCCATCAGCTCAGTCATACCACTCTGATCTGTCAAGGGAACCCCTCAACAGCTGGAACACCAGCTCTCTTGGTGCTCGTGGTTTGTGAGGAAAGACAAGTTGGTGAGGGGTACTTGGAAGTACACAAAACTTTTATCTGGCATCACCAACAACTTATGAAATAATTAGGAACAAAAGTGTTTGTCAAGAGTTTAAAATAAACTGCTGTTTTAAGTAATAGAGAGCTCCAGAGGATTTTAAAATCAAAATATTTTACAATTGAGTATTTGTTTACTTAATTCTATGCTATCCATAGTAGTAATTGGGAGAGGGAAAAGATAACGTAGATAGGGGGAGAAATGTTAATATAAATAATGTAAATACGGGCACTTGAAATATAAAATTTTTGGTTTGCTTTTTATGAGGGTGAAAGGTCAGCCTTACAAGAGAGACAGATAGTAAGTGCAGGGTCTTATGGAAACAGAACTGTACTTGTGGAAGCCAGCTGTGTTTCAGTAAAAAAACCTGACCCTGCCTAACCCACAATTTACATAATCTTCTCATGGATAATGGAGCGTTAATTGTATTCCAGTTTCTGTATGTGCAAAGTTTTAGGTAAATGCTTCCTGGTGGTATAAGATGAAAGAGAGAAATGATGAGAATGGATGCTCTCTCTGAGTAGTTTTTTATCTTGGAATATTCCTTATTACACATGCATGAAATTTGATATGGAGGTTGCAAAATGAGATGGTTTTGTCCTTATTATAATGAAGTATCATTAGAACAAGGTCTTGTATAAACCAGTCCAGTGGTTGTGTGTAAGAGTGGAATTGAACTAAGCTGTTTAGACTTTTGGAGTATAAAACAAGATGAAAAAAGGACTGTATCTGTGGTGACTATTTTAAATAAAAATTAAGAAATCTATCTGGAATGTAAAAATCATTACCGAGTGCCAGTAGCTTTTTGTTTGGTGAGAGATGATTTGTGTTGATCTGACTGCAAGATCAGAGATGCATTGTGGTAGTTGATTTTACTCAATAATCCACTCTGGTTTATTAAAAACCTTTGGAATATTTATGGCCACTTGCTGAATATTTGTGGATGTAAATGTGAAATGCAAAATGCTCTTCCTGGCATGGATGCTGATGAACAAGAAAATCTCATACTGTTAAAAATGCTAGAAAATCAGTCATCAAATAAAATGAGTACTCTGTGTTCAAGGCTGACCTCTAAAGTTTCAAAATAAAGCTCAGCTGACAGAAGTAGTAACTACATAAACATTTGAACGTGCCCCTTTTTGTGTGTGCTGAGGCTATAAAGTTTTGGATTAAAACTTTATTTATTTCCCATGTGATCTTCTGTCTGAAAGTATTGACATGCTTTTGAGTGTTTGCTTAAACTTCTGAAAGAGCTTTAGGGGACTGAAAGTGGACAAAATGATTGGCGAGCCGCAGCAGAGGCGCTGCTGTCTGGGCGGTGGGAGGGGGCCGGCGGCAGTGCAGGGTGAGCCGGTGCTTCCTGGGGTGCCTGAAGACTGAAATCCTTGCTGAGATCGAGCCTGAGCCAGGGGATGCTGAGTGCCTGTGCCCTGTGAGCAGCACAGGCTGCCCGCACAGAGTCCTGCTCACAGCCCAGCCGCTTCGGGGCCGGGGCAGGCGGGCATTTCAGGCTCGGGGCAATGCTCCGTGCCCTGGCACTGGCGGAAAGGAGGGAGGAAGGGAGCAGCTGGCAGCAATCTCTGCTGCTTGAAGAGAAAATTGTTTGGCCTGCAGTGTGCTGCCAGAGTGTTTCTGGGGCTTGTGCTGCAGGCTGGTTTAGTTGCCTGAAAGTTTCACATTCCTAACTCACAGCGAATTTTATCTGGAGTCTTGCTTTCCTGCTGAGCTGCCTCTGCAAAGAGCTCAAAGGCTTGGGACTCTCTGGTGCTCTTAATCAGAGTGCTCGTGAGAAAGCTGCAGGTGGAACACCAAATAAAACTGAAATGTTTGACAATATAATAGGGGAGGCATTTAATCTGTAAACCTTAATACTGAACAAGCAATGTGGAAATATTCTGTATTAGAAAGAATTAAAAAATGGATTAAATCAAATTGGTAGTTAAAAGATAAAAATGGTCAGGAAGTTGAAACAGAGGTTTCCACAAAACAAACTGTCAGACATGAATGTTTTGAGGCTTTGTCTTATGTAATAGGGTCAATAAGCCTGAGCACAGTAAATTAAAATCCTCCTACATAGCACTCTAATGATTGTACAGTTAGGATTGGGTATTGAAAAAGATTCTTTATGACGATTTTTGGGAAATACCTTCTTTCTCCAGAGAATAAAAGAACAAAATATTTAATCCCAAATGTTTACCTTCCTGTACTTGTGAGACACTGAGTAAATACAAGAATTGATAAGCTGTGTCTGGAGGTAGAAATTCTCTCCAGCCTTCCAGCCTGCAGGGTTTTATATTCACAAGTGTGTATAGCAGTGTTGTCAAAAACTGAAGATAAACCAGAGAAAGAAGCACTAGAAGAATTAGTGTTTTGCTGCCAGTGGCATCTTTAGATGAAGAAGAAAATTGACTGGAGAGTTTGGAAAAGTTATTTGTAGGAGTGGTGCTTGGTGTTTGAGGAGAGGAGCAGCTCCATTTGTAGGTCAGAACTTAAAGCCATAAGAAGATCAGGGTGATACAAATAATGTGTACTTCTAACGCTGCCTTTGTAACAATAAAGGGTTTTAACCCTCCAATTCTGCAGCAAACTTTAATGGTGTTAACTATAGACACCTTTTGTGTGATATTGGTATGAAATCTTCTTCCTTTAAAGCTCACTGTTGAAAAACCTGTTGAAGCTTTCTCACTGTTGAAGCTTAGGTATTTGAAACCTGTGGTTTCAGAGAAGAGGATTTACTTCATTTAAAAAATGGGCAGGCTTATCTGCTGCTTCTGTGCTGCTGTGCTCTGCAAACATGCATAGGTGACATCCTAGCAACTGGGTAGCTGTAAATCCTGAATAGGGACCCATACCTTCTCTGTGTGTGTAAATGGTGTATTTCTAAGGAAGCTCGTATGCATATGAATGGTAACCCTCCTGGTAAGTTGACAAAAACCAGGAAGGAAAGTTTTTGCCACTTGGTAGCTATTGAAGACAATAGCTACTGTTAGTTATTGTTAATAAAAATGTTAACGTGATCATTTGAAGAAATCTAAACAAAAAGTACAGCTGCAAAGATGCAAGGGATAGTTAGTCCCATGAAGGTAGTGTTATTCATCTATTTTTTCCAAAGTTCTTCTTGTATAGGGCCCTCCATTTCCTCACAAAGAAAGAAATAAACAGGAGAGATTATTTTCTGATAAGTATTTAAATTAGTAGTTTTATTAGGTGAGTATTTTGATCTTGGGTTTTTTTCCCCAAGTTTTGGGAAAAAAAGAACTACTTTGCTGCGATTAAAGACTTGAAGTGAGCCATTCAGCTGGTGCTCACCAGCACAAGCTCCTCTCCAATGACTGTGAGCTTGTGCTGCTCCTCCAGCGCTGCTGTGTCCTGGCTGCTCTGTACTGAAAGAGGCTTTGACCTTTGATCAGGCAGGTTTGGAGCACCTGGCTGGCTTCTCCTCATGGATGCGTGTCCATGAAATAGCCGATACTCTGAGACCGTGAGAAGAGGGTATAAATGCTGCCTTTCAGGTTTTAGGCAGTGGCTGCGATGCCTGAGCCGAGGAGAATGTGCCGGGATCGCCTTAGCCGGCAGTGAAGGGACAAACCAGCGCGCCGAGGTGAACACCCAGCCTTGTTGCTGAGCTACCGGGCTGAGCCCAGCCTGTGGAACACCTACTCAGCCAGCAATTGCAGTTATTAAGAGCAGCAGGAGATGTCATTAGTTGGGAGCATCCCTTTCATTGGGGAAAGGGGGGGAGGGGGCGGGGTTCGTGTGATTCATTCCCAAGTGATCAGAAGATGCTTTTATCCAGTGTGGCAAAACCAGGAGAGGTCCTGCCCTATGTATATGGTGTATTTTGTTTACATTTTCCTGTTGTTCATTCTCCGGCTGTGAGATGTTTGCTGTTGCTTCCTAGAGAGAATAGCAAACTCTGTAAGTCAAATAGTCAGGTTTTACTGAATTGCAAACCCATGAGAAGTTTAATTTGTGCCCTGAAGGGAGGACCAGCTGCTGGCTGGACTGCTTGTGAGTGGTGTTGTTAATAGTTCATCAGTAACCATTAAACAGTTTAAAAATATTTGTCCTTTGAGTGTAACCTGAGCTCTGCTGTAAGGGAAAGAAAGGAGAGGAGGGGGGAGAAAGCATAGGACAGCAACAGGATAAAAATGTCACTTTCACAGAATCACAGAATATTCTGAATTGGAAGGAACCCACGAGGATCATCAAGTCTAACTCTTAATGGCCCATACGGGGTTTGAACCCGCAACCTTGATGTTATTAGCACCAATGTTGCCATAAGAAAGTTAGGGCAATTTTTTACAAGAAAATGTAATAAAAGTGTATCTTGGCTCTTTGAAAACTCTTGAGATCTCAGTTTTATTGAGTACAAAAAAAATTAATTTTGATTAATGAAAGTTGACTGGTTACAAAGCATTAATATTTTTGGTTGCTATTTGTTTAAGGAGGAAGGACTTAAGTAAAGTAAAGCATGTGTGACACTTCTGCTGACTTGCACCAAATACAGCTGCTGATGATTTAAGTCATATGCAAAGTAGTGCACAATTAATTCCATGTTGACAGCCCTGGTGATTTAAGTCAGAGAACAACCAGAAGTCCTGCAGGTCTTTCCACAGCTGCTCCACTGCTTCTTCAGGGGCTTTACCCACATTAGTCTTTCAGGGTCCAGTTAATCTTCGAGTCCTCTGCTGAGATTTCTGAAATGTGGAACACATTCTGAGACTAATCTGACACTGCAGAAATTTAAGTTTTGCTCGTGGGTAGTCTGAAGTAGTATGTGTAGTATTCCAGGCTGGAGTCAAAGTGCTTCTGTCACCAGCAGGGAATTTGCTGAGATAACTGGTTAATTCCACTTTTTAAAGATGATCTACAGAGAAATTGAGAAGGATCTCAAATGTTCTGCTCAATAAAGGGAGATTTTGCACTAGTTTTAGACAAGCTACTGAAAGCTTCATGCAACATAGAGTGTTTTTCTAGTTTTGCTGTTGCAGGTGCTGAATTGATTTCACTTGTATTATTATATTAATGTTTAAGTAGAAGATATCCTGTGTTGAGAAAAATATCAACAATTTGATGCCTTGGTCTTTCCAAACTGGGGCTACAGACTCTATTAAGAAAGAAAGGTATAGGTTTGTATGTGTAGATGGTTTGCCTTAAGGTTTCTGTTTGAGCTGGTGTTTAATAAATCTGTTATTGCCTGAGAAATTATTTTTTTCTGAGACCAACAGAGGACACTTTGTCTGAATGAATTTGATAGGTTGACATTTAGTATTTGTATTATACAATGTTTTGTAGATGCTATGGTTTGTGAAGTTGCCTGCTGGCCCAAATGCCTTCCATTCCTGCTATTCTCCCCAGTACCTGGAAAGAAATAACTGTGTGAGAATTTGCTTAGACAGGCTGTTTGCAAACTTTTTTTTAGGATTTTGCTTTCATCTTTGGTATGTTGTGTTGGATTTAACTGATACATGAAGTAAACCAATGATGGTGATTGCAAAGTTGAATATAAAATATTTGAAGATCAGGGTAGAAGAAGGTGACAAGAATTACAGCATGCAACTTTACTTACTTAGGTATTACTGATTAAACCAGATTATTTCTGAGAACAAGAATTTGTCTGGCCCAGAATTTTGAGAGCTGTACTAAATTTGCTACTAGCTTACTAAATATGTGCTTAGAAAGTTACCCCATTTCTCATGTTGTGAATGTATAAATATTGAGGTAAAATCTTGCAAGATGGTGGTTTTACAGAAATAGAGAAACCCTTCAGCTGCTGGCAGAGTAAGCATAATGTCTGCATTTCTTTGCATTTAATTTTTTTTACACTATGACCTTTACTCTGATCTAATAATTTATTAACGTATTTTATTACATTTAAGCATCTTATATATAAAAACTCTTTAACTATTATTTCCATTTTTTGTTATAAAGGAGCTCACAGCATGAAGAATATACGTTGTGTAGAAACTGCTCAGTGCTATTTATGTGCCTTCTCTTTAAAAACAACTGTTTAATTTTTTAGATCATCACTGTAAAAATGAAGTTTCCTTGGGGCTAGAGCTGTTTTTTTCATAAATTATGTATGAGCATATGAGCTGGCTTTTTGCACCTGGAAGTTAGTTTTATGAACTTAGTTTTGTAAATGCGATATCTCAGTGCTGTTGATTCAAGTTGCTTGCCCCAGACTGTTTCCTAGTAGTTGTTAAAAGCACTTGCTAATGGAATGCTATCTCCTAATTCAATGGGTTTTGCTACCTGCTTCTAAACGGGTGAAACACCTAGATACCAAACAGTAGTAAATTCATAAGCAATTTGCTGTACTTGGCTCCTAAAGTTTTCCAGTACATTGGTTATTGCAATTGTATTGGCTGTGTGTTTCCAGTTCTATTGAATGTCAGTGAGTAAGGAAAGCCTAAAAGCAAAAATGATAAAATGACATTTTAACACTTTTGGCAAGTCAGTGCTGACATTTTCCAAGAAAGGAGATTATGCAAGTTCTTTATGGATATTCTGTGTTTCTTGTGGGGTGTACATTTGCCTTTCAGAGAAGAAGCCATCAGAAAATACAAGGGGGTGAAAAAAGGTGTCCACATTATATTTTCAGAAACTAAATTTTTGTAATTAGAATATAATGTGTGCAGAGAAAAAGGTAGATGCTACAATAAATCTACCTGCTGTGTACTGAGTCCTGTTATCTTTTCAGAAAAAAGCCAAAGGCCAGCTCCTGTTTGAGCAAATCATGTATCATCTGGACCTCATCGAAAGCGACTACTTTGGATTGAGGTTCATGGATTCAGCACAAGTGGCAGTAAGTAGTTATGCTCTTTTTTAAGCAACAATGTAAAAGTTGAATCCTAGTACTGACAAAAATGCTATAAGAAAGCTGCCTTTTGTGAATTAAGTTTTGTGCAGAAGCTCTGTAGCGTGTGATTTTCCGTGTCCCCAAGTTTAATTCTGCCTCCAGCGCTCTAACATATGACCATGCTGTTGTGTCTCTTCCTTTCTTGTTTCCACATGTTCCTGTCACACTCCTGTTGTCACTAGGCAGGCTGGTCCAGTTGGACCCCAGAGCCTGGTGTGTGGTGTAGAAACTCTTGGTGCTGATGATACAGAGAGGATGGAGCAAAATTAGAGTGTGCTTAGCCCTTTTGTTGTGTGCTATACAGAGAGGAGAAGGTTTTCCTTTGCAAATGTTGTCAGCTTTCTTGTCAGCAAAAGTCATCTTAATATCTGCTTGCAGGAGGGGTATACCTTTGATTTGTTCAAATCATTTGTGACTCAGACCTGCAACTGTAAGTTTTTAGGAGGCTACGGGTGTGTTTGGATGTATCACTTTGACTTGAGGGCTCTTCCAAGCCCAAGTTTGTTGATGTTTTATTGTGTGTTTCTAAAAATGTAAGGTTTTGAAATCAGAAGCAGAGCATTGTCAGTAGTAACCACAGTTCTTTCACTTGTGGGCTATGCAGTTTTATATAGATGCTTCTTATAGTCAAGTATTTATTCCTACCTAGGATAGCTGCAAGTTAAGTGAGCCTTTAGGCAAGGAGGGTTTTTTTCTTTGTCCTGAATCCCTGCAACTTAATCTTGTATTCACTTAGCCCAACATCCCCAGGTAGAATGAGATTGGTGTTTCCTGCTGCATATGTCAATCTTATTTGTTAGATGTATAACCTAATTGTTTTTGAGTTTTAAGGCCACTTCAGAATTATTTCATGCTTAGGATGGCAGAGGGGAAGCACAGACAGTTGAGCTAAATATCAGAATTGTTCAAGGTCAGCATACAAAAATGGAGGCAGTGATTTATATTCCTTTATTTCTATGAAGATCTGTGTCCATAACAGTTTGAAGGTGATCTCTTAGTTGTTGCAACTTTGTATAAAGGCAAAAAAAAAAAATCCACAAACTTGAACCTTTGAAAGAAGCTAACAGCTTTGGATGCAGTGCTCCACCCCAAAGCACTTATAACCTGATGGCTTCTTTCCAAAATTATTGTGATCAAATCTTATGCTTAGCATGTAATTGTAGAGATTATGCTCCTCAGAGAAAATTGTTGGTGTTCTGCATCTGAAGCAAACTTCATGGCCACTGGGATTAGCTGCTGGTGGTCTGTAGTTCCCAGTAGTGAAAGTGGTCTTAAACCCCTTGCAGAACAGAAACATTTAACACTAAAGATACACTAACAGATGGATGGCATTCAGAGCCATGCACAGAACAGAAATGAGGAAACAGCCTATTGCATACCATTTTATATTTCTCAAATCATTTTAGCTGTGCTCAGCATGTGCAGTCCCAAGATGCTGAGTATTGATAGCGAAGTACTCTATTGCATTTATCTTTTTGTTTCAGAAAAGCAGTGGTCTGTATGGTTAAGGTATCCTAACTCAGTTTCTGCCTCGTGGCTTCTGATGTATTTCCCTGTCTCCAGGATCTCATGAGATCATAGTGGGTTAATTTTAACTGGTAGAATTATCTATATGATAATTTTTTTCTCTTCCTGATCTGCTAGAAAATAAACCTATTTCATCTTGAAATGTGTTAATAAGAATTAATCTTTTCTGCCACAGCAGTGGCTCATGCCTTGCTTTTTCTAGCAAATTATTACTGCCAGTCCAGAGGGCACATGATTGAATATTTGATACTGCACAATCTACCAGGTACAGGGGATTTCAAACTCTGTTTGCTTCCTTTTTTTAACTATGTGTGACTGAAAAGCAGCAGAGTAGAGATAACAATCTGTTTAAACTAGACCTTAATGATGAGCTGTGTATAATGAAGCAGAAAAGATTGAATTTTGCCAGAAGAGCTGAATGCAACAGCCAGCGATAATTACTTGCTTTAAGAAATGAAGAACTGTTGCAATAGCAGCCATTCCTGCAGAAAGAGCTGGCAAGTTTTAGCAGAAACCCAATGTGCAGCTGGAAACAAAGAACAGAGACTAATCAAGTGACTTGTCCAAGATTATTCAGGAGACCTGTTAAATAAACTGTGTAAGAATCCAGTCCCTTACTGCAGAGAGAATTGTCCACTGGCTCTGAAGGATATAATCTTTCTGCTATCCAATTTCAATCTAAGAACATTGCCATACTTGCTAGTTACTTTTACTGATACAAACTAGCAATACATAGTTATGCAAAAGTTTTAGAAATCCCACGCTTGTTTTAAGTACAAATAAGTTTTCAGTAGATCTGTTGTGAACAACTGAAGGATTTCTTTTTTTTTCATCCTTTTCTGCTGCTGAAGTGATCACTAGTTGGGTGTTAAAGATTTCCTGGGGAGTGGGGCAAACCCAGATAATGGAAACTACCTGGCATTTTGGAATTTAGTATTCAAATAATAGCTTCTTTTAAAATGTTCTTGAAACCATTAGTGAAATGAAAGAATTGTTGTTTTCACGTGATTTCTGTGTTCACTCTAGTCTGCTGTTCAGGAATAGATCAATTTTAGCCTCAACATCTTGTCTAACAAACCTCCTTTGCCCAAACTTCTTGAAATGTTGCTGGGTGAGGATTTGAGGGGTTTTTGTATGTGCTTTGTTTTTAATTTCTGGAGCACCAAACCTTTAGTCAGGACTTCCAGTACTCTGCGCAGCCTGTTGTTTGTAATGCCTTCTGTTTAGCAAACTTTATCTCTGATTTTCAGCTGTGCTGTGCAAACCCTCATCAAAAGTAAACTTTTTTTCCAGGTCCACTTGGATTCCATTATAATCACTTGGAATAAATCTCAAGCTTCTTGACGTCTGTGTCTGTCCATTCATTTGTTGGTTTTGGGGCTGGTTTTTTTTTTTTTTTTGTTTCATTCCCACCCCCACTTAAAAGCAGTTCTGTTTCCCTTCTGCCTTGCACATCATCACCATTGAGCAGAGCTCCTGTGGGCAGCAGTGGTCAGAGCCCAGCAGAGTGAAATGCTATCGGTGCCTGTCATGGGCCTGCCTCTCTGTTGCCTTCCCATGGAATGTGGAGGAGATGAGAGAAAACAGGAGGGAGATGAAACAGGGGTCACAGCCAGCCCTGGAGCCTAGAAAGGGCTCTCCTTGCCATTTCAGTATCTAAATCACCTGCAAGCCTCCAGCTGTGTGGTTTCTATATTTTTTTGGTAGAGGAAGGAGTAAGTAAACTCTCTCTTACAGCAAGTGAGTTTACAGAATAGGAAAAAAGATTATATGATTTCCTTGTAGAAAAAAAATTGCTTAACTCCCATTTCACTGGTAGCGTAAGCAAAATTTATGTAAATATTTGCTTCATTCCTCCTTAAGCTTCCTGCTTTATTTTAAAAATGTATTAGATACATTTCAGATAGCTCTCTGTAGCTACTTACTTTGAATAGGCAATGAGAGCATTCTCAGCTGTGTGCACAGCAGCAGCAGATGGTTTAAGCATTCTCATCTGCAGCTAATACAGCAATCAGTCACAGCCCGGCTGTGTTACAGGCTGACTTCAGCTCTCTGCAGAAGGCAGGGCTGTTCTGCAGGCAGGAATGTGTTTACACTTGGCAGTGCAACCTGAAAATACTGGTTCTTTTTCATACCCTTCTTGCTTTTCTGTCCTCCCTGGAGCTCCCTGTGAACTTCATGTCACACTGTTTAACAAAAGGAGTCTTACTAAGTCTATAATTCATCGGTATTAGTTGCCTGGTGATGTTTGGGATTGATCTGATGAGGTGTTGTTCCCTGGGCAGGTGAACCATGCAGGACATGGTGTGTCAGGTAGTTGGCTCTGGCTGTTGAGTCAGTGCAATTATGCTGGTCAGGGTGCCATGTTTCCTGTTTGGGTGAGTCACCTCCTTCGGAGGAGGGAGCTGTTGGCCCTGCACAGCACTAGGAGGGAGATCTGTCCCGCTAGATGTGTGTTGGATTTCCAGCTTTAACTTCTGCTATAAACTCTTCAGCAGTGCCATTATGTGCAATTATTTTGGGGAGCATAGTGTACATGTGTAGGTATTTCAATCTGCCAAGAATAGCTTTTTCACATGCTGTTGTACACAGTGTAAGTCAAGCCATTATTTTGGCTTCTTGTCCAGTATATAGCTTATAATTAGCATTAGTAGGTGAGGCAGTAACTTGTCCTCCCATGTGACAGTTGCTGAAATGTCACCCGTGAATAGATTTTTGAGAATTAGGTAGAGCTGACTCTGATGTTGGGACACATCAGACAGCTCTGCTGTTACTGCACTTGAGTCATCAAAAGAAAATGCCTGAAAGCCAGCAATATTTATTTTGTCTCTCCCCTTCCTGCCCCAAGTAAACATCACACACAGCTGAGTGCCAGAGTCTTCAGCTATGATTTGTGCTTCTCTGGCTGATTGTCACTGGCTGACCTACTAATGTGTGAATTAAGTGTTTGTCTGGACAGGATGAAAATCTAGTGAAGTGGTTTGCTAGTATGTTTATTTTTCTTTTAAGTAGACAATGCTGTCTTGAAGATTTGGTGTAAATAAGGTACTACAGGATGTTTCTGTTGTTCAAAACTGACATTTTGCATTACAAACTTTGAGCAAAACAAACTTCAGCAAGCACAGAAAGCTATGAATTGTGAAAGATTTGAATTAGATTGTTTTAACAAACTACTTGTTATTCCAAGATGGTCTTCACACTTCCTTTTTTGTTCTTTCTGGGAGATTTCTCTATTGATAATTCAGTGAAATTAATTTATTTTTCAGCATTGGCTGGACAACACCAAAAGCATTAAAAAGCAAGTTAAAAGTAAGTGTCCTTTCCATTTTCTCTTGGGACATTGTATTTAACATACAGAAAGCACAGCCAGTTGAAATGGGTGGTGGGGGCAGTGTCCTGTGAGGGAGTGAGGGTGACAAGTGACAAAAGCCCAGCATGGTGCTACTGATTGTTTAATGGCATCTTCCCTCTGTAGCTCATACTACCTTATTTTAATGTTCTTAATTAAAGATGTTATGGGCACATTAATTATAATTGAAGTGGAGTCAAGGCAGCTGAAGATGTTCTAGGGTTATGGAGCATTTTCCTGGCTGTAGGAAAACTTGTCTTGGAACCTCATGCATGGGGCAGTCCTGCATGCTTGAATCTGTGTCCAGTCCACCAAGTCCTCCTCACCTGCTGCACAAGGCTTCAGTGTGGCCTGGTTGTGGCAGTGATGTGTGCCTGGTGAAGATGTTGTTTAGCAGTTTCCTTGCTCTGCTCTGTGGGAAGTCTTCAGGGATTTGTGGTGTTGTTTTCATACAAGAGAGGTTTTGGAAGCAGTGAGAGGGAGAAAATTCCTCCTGTCAAATGCAAGAATCAGCAGAGCGATGCACATTTTTAAAGAGCTATTAATCCACCCTTTTGCTGAATTAACTCTTTGGTTTCCAGAAGAGATGTTTCTTCTGTAGAAGGGTCTCTTAAATTCCCACAAAGTATGTCTAAACTTTTGTGGAATAGAAGGGCCTGAGTTGTCAGCAGTGAGTATTTCCCAGAGCCCTGGGAAGGTGTTGCAGAGACCAAGTGTGCCTGAAGGTTTAGTCAACTGTAGAGCCAAGATGCTTAGCTTTTGTTGTGATGGATAGAGCTCTTAAATATAACGATTAACCTGGATTCACATGCTCTTGGCAGGAAGAATCACATTAAAGTGATATGATCATTGGCTTGTCTTGTAACACATAAAACTGTGTGCATATTTAAGTGTCCTTTCACCCTGATGTTCCTCATGGATTTCCCTGGCATAAAGGAATTCCTGTCTTAAGACCTTGTGTAGAACATAGCCAACCAATTTCAGTCAAGTTTTGTGATGTGATTCTGTGTAATAAATAAATAACCTGTCTCATCCTGTAACTGTACTGCTGTCTTGCATGAATTCTGCTTTGCAGTTGGCCCCCCATATTGTCTGCATTTTCGTGTAAAGTTTTACTCATCAGAGCCCAACAATCTACGTGAAGAGCTAACAAGGTAAGAGGGATTTTGTGTGTGAGAGGGGACCCAAATAAGGCCAGGGAAATGTTTTCCATAGGATTTATTTAAACAATTTGGAAAATTCTTTAAAACTGCTTACTTACTTTACTTTCTGTAAATGTAGTTTTCTTTTTGTAAAGTGGCTATTTTGTGTGTGGAAATAAATGTGCTGTGACACAGAGAGATCTAAATATTTATATATTACTTAATGCACCATTTTTCATTAGGCAATTTTGGCAACTGATCTGAGTAGCTTATACACGATGGACAGAGGTTTTCACTGAAGAGAACAGACATCATTCCTCTGTCTTTTTTTTTTTTTCTTAAGCTGTTCGTTTGAACTGCATGCAATCATCCTGTCTCCAGGCAGAAAAGCATTGAATTGCAAGTTAGAGGTTCTCTTTGAAAAAAGGAATTTCAGTTAGCATTTCATTGCACGTGTGGTCCTCAAAGAGCTTATGGAAAGGGAAAGTAGTATTTTACTGCCATGTTGAGCTGAGTTAACACTACTATAGGTGTAGGTTTGTAGTATCAGGTGAGCAGCAGTTCCTCTTGATTAAAGCATTTCACAAATCCATTCATAGAACTGCATTTCTGAATGGGCTGAGACAAGGAGGGGAGCTTTGAAAAAGAGCACAACCTACCACCTGTCAGGAGTATAAATCTGTTGTAAGAGACAGCACTTCCTTGCGTTGTTACTGCTGCTGATCCCTTTTGGAGAGTAAACAAAGTTATGTTTTCATGATAGCTGTAGACATTTCATACCTCAGCCATTTGTAAGGGTGTGAAGTACATTTGTTTGTTGTTCAGGTTTATGTCTGTGTGGATCTTCAATCTGCACTTTAGCCAAATCCCTTGGAGTGCTACCAGGAAGATTATAGTAGCATTACTCCTTCCAGCCATATGTACCCTGTGCAGCTTCATATTTACATGTGGTAACATAATGTGGTAACTGCTGCTTTTTAATGCTTTCCCGCTGATCTGGGAAGAATGTTTTACCTCCCCATACATGTTCCTGAATAATCATTTAACTGTCTTTAAAACCAGCAACTGAATACAAAATTCAGACCTGTATCTGTATCTACTACTATGGAACGTTTTCATCCATTTTGACTTGAGTTCTGCCAGTCAGACCTTGCTGTGCAGGTTTTAGCCGGGCAGACCTGAAACCTGAGGGCTTTTAAACACTGTCTGCCTGCTTAGCTAATCCTCCAGAACAGGAGAGCAGCAAGTTGTCCTTCTGTCTTGAGACAGTGTGACACCTTGAAATAGCAGAAGCAGTGCTTTGCTGTGGGTTATAGGTGTCACTGGCAGGGGCTTTCCCAGGGTTCTACCTTTAAACAGCAGGACACCCAGCTGGAGCTGTTCAGCTTCCACAGGTGCAGCTTGCTCGTGTTCTCAGCCAGTGGTCATGTAGCACAGCACGGGAAGTGCTTGAATTGTGTGGAAGTGTTATGTGGCTGATAAGCACAGACTGGTCACACCCACTACACACTGGAGGCCTGTGTTCATTTTCATATCTGAGGTCAGTACCAACCAAATTTATTCCCCGTGCAGAGGCTAGTGTTCAAAAGGTTTAGGTTAATAAATGATTTGGCAAAGTATTTGTGCAGTTCTGTGAAACCTGTAGGAAAAACACCTGCACCTGTTTTGTGTCTGTATGAAAGAGTGAGGAGACACAGGCACATGTTGAAGCAGAAGTTATGTGTAAGGTTTCTCTACTAGAAACCTCTACTAGAGGTTTCTCTAGGAATCTCTACTAGAAGGAATCTCTGCTAGAATTCAGACTGAACACCATGGTGGATGCCAATGTTTTATACTTGATCAGAGCTCTTCTCTTGATAAAGGAAAGCTGTGTACCATAATGGAGCAAAGGGCTGCTCTTCAGAGGTATTGGATCAGAATAATTGGTATTGCACACCAAAGGGATTCTTACTCAATATTTGCCCCATTTCTAAGCAAAAAGAGTAGAGGATATGCAAGGCAGTGTAGGAAAGCTGGCTCTGAAGGGTAAACAAGTTGAAAAGGCTGCAGCCTGCTATTTATTTTTAGTTACTTTGCAGTCAGCATTCCAGGTTAGATTTTAACTAAGCAATCCATAGTAGAAATATTTTTTTTTCAAGACTTAAAAATAACCATTCTTTTATGGGGTTGGTATGTGTATGAATAATGAAGGAAATGTGTAAGATGCAATTTGTTCTTTGCTCAAGTAGAATCAGAAGAGAAAAAAAAATAGTTACCTCAGTACCCTGTTTATTTTTCCATGCAACACTGTAGTTCAGCTTTTGACAGCTTGTACTTTTGGGTTTGCTTCATTTGAAATGCCTGCAAAACACACAAACCCAACTGATGAAGCCTTGAGAGGTAACAGTGCCGTTTCTTTCATCTTGGAAACCCATATTAAGAGTAGAAAACATTTTTATTTGTCAAGCTCTAACTTACTCCTGTTGACTAAGTGACACATTAGCACTATTACTCAATGACTTATTTCTTATTTAATCCTACAGGTATTTATTTGTTCTGCAGCTGAAACTGGATATTCTTAATGGAAAGTAAGCAGCCTTTTAAACCATTATAGTGTGTTTAGCATAGAGTTTATTACATTTATATTTGAATAATTAATACGTTTTGCTTAATAGTGTAATTTTTTTTTTCCTCTAAAATACTATTTTCTATGCATGAATATCAAGAGAGGAATGCTTAAATAATGTATTGCTTATCTCCTGATAATTTTCTGAAAACCTACCAATACTTTTAAATTTTCCTATCCCAGACATTTGCAGTTTCTTACTGTCAGTTACATAAGTTGTCTGCTAATGGTGTCAGTTCAGTTTTTAACAGTGCATTTCTCTTTTGGCAGATTGGAATGTCCTTTTGACACTGCTGTCCAGTTGGCAGCTTATAACATGCAAGGTGAGTAGACGCAAGAAGGGAAGGGTGAAGTTGCACAAACAGTTTTGTGTAGACTCTTATTAATTGTTTAAAAAAGTCTGTCCTTGTTATGTCCATAAAATAGACTCTGCCCAGCCATTAGTGATCCTGTGTGAAGTGCAGATCTTTTAGATTGTACTTGTGCTTGAGAGTATGTACCGAAAATTACTGAGTTCCTCAGGAAACAACAAGGAGGTTCTGAACATAAACAGCTTTGCCCTAAAGTTGTTTTCTCAGGTGCTTATGTACAAATCTGTCCACTTTCACAGAAGATACGAGGCCTGCAGCCTTCCTGAATCACTTTGGTGTAGTAACACAGCTCACTTCTTTTTCATCATATAGATTCTATCAAGTGTTGTCTTTGTTGTCAGATACATCACATAAAAATGGGTTTTGTTTGCACTGTGTATAAAATAGCAGCTTTTGATTTCATCTTATTTGTAGGAACATCTTAATGCCCTATGTCTCCTGCTTGTACTTGAGCATTCCAGGTTGCCAGGTTGAGCTGCACTTGTTAGGATTTCAGATTCTTCTTTGGCCACAAGATGTGACATACTCTTTTTTCCTCAGCTATACAGCACTGTGTTTGAATCATTTGAGATTTTGTTAATCAGCTGTCTTTAACTTTTGATTCCAGATGAGAATGTGTTGTTTGCATGAGGGTGTGATGTTAACAAATGTGGAGTTTCCTATGGTTTCAAGCAGAGGAGCTCACAAAAGAAAGAGGGGAGGCTTGAAGTGTTAGAAATGTCTGCTAGAGTAGGCTTTTGGGTCCTTATTTGAGGGTATAGATATATGGATATATGGCCTTATTCAAGCCAATTGATGTGCCATGTGTTTGAGCCACACAAATTCTCCACACAACATTTATCTCATGAATCTGCTGTACTTACTCTGCATGAGGTAGGACTAAGTCACTGAAATTTGTCTCTTACAAGTATTTTTCAAAACACTTTCTTCTTTTCGTGCAGGAAGTGCTAATGGCCCTAAATCATGTGTAGGTATGAGAGTTGGGACTAAACTGTGAAGACACTTGCCTTTTTAACCTGCTCTTTTGTGTGGAAGCAAAGCAGTTAGAATACATTCCACACTTAAAAATATTAGCATTGTTAGAGCCTTAAGATACAGGTTCAGTAAATAAGATTTTGGAAGAACAAAGTGATTTAATTAGGCCATATATCCACTGCTTTTTGTGGTGGTCTTTTCTTTCCTCTCTCCACAATGAGGCCTGTAGCAGGGCTTTAATCTTACTGTCTGACAGCTGTGTACTTTTATTTAAATCAGCTGGAACCTAAGCTGGCTTTGACAGCATTCCTTTGAACAGAGGCAGGCATTTTAGTGGGAGTAAATTATTATAGAACTACAGACATCCTCAGTCAGCATTAAAAAAAAAAAAGAAAAAGGAGGGGGTAAAAAGACTGTTATTATGCTTGCAGCATTCAGAACCCAAGAAATGGAATTTTCTATCAGTAAAATAGAAAATGGTACATTTTTGTCAAGGTTTCTAATTGTCAATTTCAGCATTTAGATATTTATCTGTCTTTTAAACCAGACTTGTTAGCATCTGTGGGAGATGGAGTTGTATTTTTGATGTGGCAAACCCTTTGACTGGTATGTTCTTGTATGTTTTCTACATAGCATCTCTGGATGTAGGAGAAAGACCACAAAAAGAAATTTAATATTTTAGACAAACTAGAAAAGTGTGCAGAAATTCTTCTGTCTGCAGAAATTTGCACTGTGTTTGTTGAGAACAGTGCCTGACAGTGTTGTTCTTTTGTAGCTGAACTTGGAGACTATGATCCTGCTGAACACGTCCCTGAGCTGGTGTCCGAGTTCAGATTTGTTCCCACTCAGACTGAAGAGATGGAATTAGCTGTTTTTGAGAAGTGGAAGGAATGCAGGTACTAGATCTTCCAGGTTGTACTCAATGCTGTTTGCACTGATTTTTCTGAGAAGATAATCTATTAAAAAGATACTGCTGATGCTTCTTCTGTGGCCTTGTTCAGAAATAGAATTTTAATATGGCTCTGTCCTATTTTGTAAAAGAATATAATGTGATAAATTAAGCTTTTCAAAGGTCTGAGTAAAATGATGAGATACAAAATCTTGAAAAACAGTAATTTTTGCAGCAGCACTTTCAGATTAAAACTTTAAAAAGTGACCTTGATCTTCAATAAAGTGAACAGGTGTCACCAGTGTTTACATTTTTCACAACTTTCAGGAAGTTCTTTTCCTCTTTCCTCATTTACCGGTTTTTCCTTTCTGTGCTTTTTCAGGCATCTACCTAACAGCAAAAATTTTATTTCAGGGGCCAAACACCAGCACAGGCTGAAACTAACTACTTAAACAAAGCTAAGTGGCTGGAAATGTATGGTGTAGACATGCACATAGTCAAGGTATGTTTAACCACAGCATGGTGACCTTTGGAAATGATAGTGTTAGTTCTGTGTTGCATTTCAACACTGGTTCTGCTTTGAGGGGGGAAAGAAAAGGAATATTGTTCTCCTGCAATCCATGTAATAAGTGAGCTGGCTTTGTGTCAACATTCCACTCTTTGGTATATGTGTCTAGAAGGTATAACTTGAGTCCAAGCATATCTGCTGTATGTTAAATGTGTGATTGATGTGGAAGTAATACTACAGTTTGTATTTAGACTTAGGAATTCTGTGAAAAATCACAGTAATTCAAATTTGCTGGGGTGTAGTCAGCTACCAGCTGAAGAACTACAAATAAGCATAGATCTCCTGTGGAGACACAAGTGCAGCAAATGCATAAAGATGTCTTTATTACACAGACAGATCTAGAAACTTTAATATTCCTCTTTTGTCAGCCTTATTGAAGGATTGCAAACAAGAAAAATCCATTGCATGAGATCATCAAAATATAAGAATTTTGTTGTATAAGATAGCAGACGTGTGTGTAATTATAACGCTTTGCTTGGACAAACAAATTACATTAATCACTCTAGTAAATTGGATAGAGGGTCAAACACCAAAATAAATCTAATTTTTATTTTGTGTCAATTAGGCAAGAGATGGCAATGATTACAGCCTGGGACTAACACCTACAGGAGTTCTTGTCTTTGAAGGAGACACAAAGATTGGTTTGTTTTTCTGGTAAGCTCTCTGATTGTACTGTTCTCGATTTTGGTTCTTTTTTTTCTTTTATGATAGCAAAAAATAAAATTGTTTGGGTTGTGAGAGCACCATGAATATGAGGTACTTTATCAGTAAGTTACTGAAAGTTAGACATAACCTGCAATTTCTGTTCATCTGGCAGGCCAAAGATAACAAGGCTTGACTTCAAGAAGAACAAACTCACTCTGGTTGTTGTGGAAGATGATGAACAGGTAGATAAATATCTGTTTAGTTAAATCTCAGTCTTGATTATACACTGTTAGTGTACATACTCCTAATCTTTCCTTATATTTAAGTTTTAAGAATTAATGTGGATGCCTGAAAGATTTTTGATTGTGGCTTGTGGGGGAAGGACAAAAATGAAGGGACATAAGTAAAAGATAAACTTTTCTGTCATCCATTTTTTAAAAAGAGAATGCCTGGTGAAACTAGAGCAGGTACTTTGAAAACAGCATGCATTGCACAACAAAGTTTTAAAAAAAATTCCACATACCACATTTAGTAGAATGAATTACTTAAGCAGGTTTCAGAATTGTTTCTATGGGGAAGAAATTGCATATACCTGAGACAATTTAAAAAGTGAGCATTGGTAATTTGAGAAGATTAGATTTGGAAATGAAACAGTGTTAGCCTGATGAGCAAGTACCTTCCTATTGTAATAGTATCTTTAATTTGTAGTTATTCAGAGGTTTGGCTTGTTAAATATATGGACTCCAGCCTTTTCCAACTTTAGACTATATAGCACTTGTTCATTATAGCTTCTGCAAATGTTGATTTTCCTGCCTAAAACATTTTTTTAAAATATTTATTAGGAATCATAAAAACCAAATTTTATTTGGCTTGCATGGTATTTTAGCTTGCACTTATTCCAGCCCCTTGTAAGTTGTCAGTGTGCTTTGTGTGCTTTAAGGGAAAGGAGCAGGAGCACACTTTTGTCTTTAGACTGGATCATCCCAAAGCCTGCAAACACTTGTGGAAGTGTGCAGTGGAGCACCACGCCTTCTTCCGGCTCCGGGGGCCTGTCCAGAAAAGCTCCAGTCGGTCTGGCTTCATTCGCCTGGGCTCTCGCTTCCGCTACAGGTCAGTGTCACTGGCACTTGGCACACACCTCCTGGCATTCCTTGCTTTCCTGGAGGCTGGGGTTTAGCCCCATTATCAGCTTTCTCTGTGACTTTTGGCAATATTACTTAAGCTTTATTCTCTCCTAGAATTTTCAGCTTCTCCCAAAATTCGTGCAGTGAGATCACAGAAATATGCAAAGGGCACACATGCTTTTGTCAGCAATTTAGTATTTAAAAAGATGTTGCTTCTGCCATTTGTCTTGGGGAAATGGGGTGAAGAAGAGAATGTTTCTAAAACTCTTATCCTCTTTTGTGAAAGGTCTTTTGAGGTGTGAAGTTTGGGATGTTTTTTTAGAACTGTCATGAGATAGCTATGAAGTTTAAGTAGAAGTGTGATGTTTTTATGAACATTATCTCTATTCCATCATTAAAAATAAGTGATTTATTTTACTGCTTTGCACTCTTACATGGCATTTTTAGTGGGAAAACAGAATATCAAACCACAAAGACCAACAAAGCCAGGAGATCAGCATCCTTTGAAAGAAGGCCCAGCAAGAGATACTCAAGACGAACTCTGCAAATGAAAGGTAAAAGAACTTCCATTCTGAGAAGTATAATCCAATGTGAGAATCAGGTAATCATCTCCTTTAAAATTTTTGGGTAGGAATTCTCCTGTAGCTGTTTGCCCTTCTCTTGAATTTTCAAAATTAAAATAGTTATAAATTTTTTTAAAATTTTAATTTATTTTTTAATTTTTAATTTTTTTTTAATTAAAGCCATGTTTGTCTTCAAATACTTGCTTAAATCTGGCTTTGGTTTGCTTTTCAGATTTTTTATTTTATTTTCCAATTTAGATTTTGTTTTTCACACATAATACACGAGATTTGTGCAATTTTTGTTCTTTTGGTTCAACTTTTGCTCTTTTGGTTGCCTACTTTTCGGCCATGCTAGGCTATTTTTATTAATCATATAATTAATGTTTAACTGGTAACCTAATTATAAATTAAATTTTAATTAATGCTTTATATTTTTGCAGCATACACTGCTAAACCAGAAGAAACAAGGTAAGATGCATTCCAGTGTTTGAATTTCTGTCTTTGGTGTTTGGCACCTGTACTTCAGCACGTGCAGAAGGAGGATATAGTGTTGGACTCTTAACTGTGGTTTTGCTGTGGGTATTGTTTGCTTTATATAAAAGTTAATGTCCAAAGCAAAGCTTCTATGTTGCTGCACACAGACAATTTTGCCAGACTTGTTTACTAGCTAGCAAAGAAATTTGTTTATTACTAGCTGTGATTCTTGCTGGATATGAGCTGTAGTTGATGTGCTGCCATGTAAAGAGATCAGGTAAAAGTTTGTGACTGAAATAACTCATTCAGTGAAGGTCAAAAACAGGGAAAAGATAGTAAAATGAGTCTTTTTGAAAGAAGTTGATGGGTTTATATTCTGTGTTACACTTGCATTTATTTTCATGCATGATCAACATTGAAAGGGAAACCTTTTGGTTCTTTATTTCTCTACCAAAAGTTCCTGGATCTGTAGGTTCATAGTTGCTGTTGCAATGTAAATTACTCATATGTATCTGAATCATATGATTTTCATACCCTTCCTTGAGGGAAGAGAGGAAACCAGGTTAAAAGGAGCTGCCGGGTAGTGAAGAAACCTAGGTCACTCAGTTCTGGTTTCTGTCCTTTGCCTTAATAACTTGTGAACACTTCAATGATCAGTTGCAACCAAATTATTTTTTTAAAAGTAGGTATTCATAGATACTGAGTACCATGGAATGCCAAAATAACATTTCAGAACAACAGATTTAATGCAGCCCAACATTTTCTGTCTGTAGTAGCAGGGCTGGTTCTTTCAAAGAGCAGGAGAAGTCTGGAAGTGGGGGGACAAGGCTGCAGTGTGACTTCCTGTATTGTTTTTAATTTCTATACAATGGGAAAATACTCTGCAAACCTGGGTGTCATTAAGATCCTCTGCATGCAAAATGTGCCTATTTGATTGGTGCTCTTGTCACACTGTGTTGTCATGCCCTTCCCTGAGTTTCAGATTGCTTAGGTCATTCTGAGGGTGGGAAGAGAAACTTCATGTGCAGTTTCTCCTCCTGATAAGACTGCAGACTCCTGATCTGCACTTAGGTGTGGCAGTGTTGTGTCTCCACAGCAAGCTATGCCATTTCTGAAACTCTACACTCCAGTGTTGCTAATTGAAATGCATCATGAAAGATGTATGTTGTTCCCTTCTTTGTGTTAACCCAGCACAGGAGAATGTGCTAGTCAGAAGACACTCCATAATATTTCTGAAAATTCCGGGGTAGCCTCCACATTTGCTCAATAGAGAAAGGGTGAAGGGGGAAACAGGCAAGGAACAGCTTGTTCAGTGTTGACATAATGGTGTTTTAAATAAAATAATTCTAAAGAGTCACTGAAGTAAATACAGAAATCTATTTGAATTGTCAGCTTGCCAGGTTGGATAGCTGTTATCCAGACCATAAATCAGAAAATTAACAGGTCGTAAGAGATGGGAACCTTTTTTAAAGGCTAGAAGTCTGGGGGAAAAATTTGCTTAGCATAAAATCTATAATGCATAATTACTGCTTTTAAGTCTCTCAGAAATGTGCAATGTCTCTTGCAGTTTCAGAAATCATCAAGAATAGGGATATGGGTCTTATTTAATTCATCAAATATAGTAAATATTTAATAACATAAAATTATTATTAATGCTATGTTGAGATGCTGTGCATGTAAATTTGAATAGCTGCTTTTAAGTCCTTTAGAGGTTGTATGCAGAAGAAACTCTTTAATTTTTCTGATAAACTCTTGTGATGGTGAAACATCAAATCAGGAGGGTTCTAGTTATGGAACAAACATAATATCTACAGCGTGTAGGTGAGCTTTTCACAATGTCACATTTTGCTGGGTGTTTTAACTAGAACTGTATCATTTTTGCTTTAGAAGTGCCACATCTTACTGCTGAATCAGGAAGACTTTAAACCAAATGGGTTTAGGAAAGGAAGAGTTAAAAACAGATGAGTTGCAGATAAACTACAGCTTGAACAAAAGAAAACTAACTTGATACCCTTTGTGAAAAGAGATGAGTACTTTGGAAATATCTTAGACTGTTTCATTCTGAAAGTCCTTACAGTTCTACCAGCCTGCAAAAGCAGTTTGTTGATCTGATTCAGTTTTAAATTCTTCTTGTCTTTCAGTGCTGCAAACAATGCTGTTATCAGCCAAATTAATGGATCACAAGTAAGAATTCTCATTCTTTCTAAAGGCAATTTTCATGTGTCTCAACAGATTTGAAGATTTTGTTATTTGTTCTTGAAATCCAGTGATTGACCAATTGAATGTTACAGTTAACTATTAACTATGTACAGTGCTGGAAAAGACTGGGCATAGATATCCAATGCTAGGGAGATAAGGGAAGAAAATGGCCTTGCTTTAGCTTTGTGCTTAAGAAGAAGCGTGGATATGTTTTGTTCACTTTAATGTGTCATCACTTCATTAATGTGTGTATAATAACTTGTCTGTATTCTGTCTCTAAAGAGCTGGAATGCAAAGCCAAACCTACCTGTCCTAACAGCGGTTCCTTCTGCACCAGTCTTAGTGGAAATAGAAAACCTCCCAAGGAGCCCAGGAGCCAGCCAGCAAGATAAGAAGTGGTATGTTAAGCTTTGCTGGGAAATGAATTCTGGTTACTTGTGCATGATTCAAGTAGCTTTTCCTTTATCTGTGCTTAAATAAGCTGCCATCCTTGTATCTCTAATATAAGTTGACAATCAAGTTAGGGATGATGCAGCTGATTTCTTCCTATGAATTGTGAGTGGAGAGGTGAGGACAACAGGCTTAGTCACTGCCAACCAAAAGAAAATTTCTTCAGGGGTGGGGCTAAAGGATTTAAGGAGGAATAGCATTTTAAAGTCTTGGAGAGAGTTGGGTCCTTCTCTTTGCCATAAGCATGTAACTCTTTGCTTGGTATCATGGGGTCCAAGGATTTAACCTTGATCCTTAGGTAATACAGAACCTTGTAAACTTATATCCTTGTGAATTGTCTTTTGAACCTTCTGAAATAGGCAAGCTGACTTTTCTCATGAGCTTGTGTAGAATGGGAGCTTGAGGAAAATTACACAAGCTGAAGATAAGAGCTTTGATTTCATGTAATCAGAGTATTTGTTTTATGGATTAGATGCATCTCAAAATGAAGAGGATTTGTTTGAAGATAAATGACATGTACATTTATCTATCTTTTCTTAAACTAATTCTACATTGCAAAGCTATTTTCAGTCCAAAAATTGGCATATATCAACCCAGTACTTGTGCACAGATCAACTTAACCTCTTTGGCTTCTCTTGCCTATGGCTTCTCCAAGAAGGGAAATTCTGGCTTCTGCCAGACTCATCAGTCATGGTGGAATGGAGTGACACCAAAGCTCTTATCCTAAGCAGTTTCAGCCCTCAAGAGAAAGGGTTTTTCTCCCATTGTCAGGCATATGAATCTGCTTTGCTTCAGTATCTCTTACAAGTAGATGGTGCCTGTTTCTAACAGTGCTGTGACAAATGTACTTCAATTGTGTAAATTGTATTAATTTAAAGACTTCTAATACTATCAATTTTGAATGATAAAGGGGATGGTTATTCTGCTTTGAGTTGCATTTTATTGACATTTCAATCAGAACATATGATGATAAATGCTGTTTTTCTTTCTTTTACCCTTGATTTATCTAGTATCTGAAATCTGTGCTTGTCTATGGTGGGATCCTGTTGATCGCTCGATTCCTTCCATGGTGGTGGGTGAAAGGTGGTGGCATCTTTCTTCTTCAGCATTCTCAATATGGTTATATTTTTATTCTTTTGGCCTAACTGCAAGATGAGTGCTAGTCACCTGTATTTCCTTTGGTGGAAATGTTTGACTTGGCTCCAGACCAGCTCTTCTTGGGTACCTGATTTGTGCTAATGTTCCTGCTCATGTTTGCAAGGCTGCTGTTGCTTACTGAAATCCTGCTTCTTTGGTTCTGAAGCAGAGAAGGCTCTATAGCCCCTCAGTTTTGGGTTTGTTATGTGTGTTTTTAGGATTGAGAGCTTGAGCCCGTCTGTCTTAACATTGTCCCGGAATCTCAGCTTACATGCCAGCTGCTGCAGGATGTAGTGTTTGTATAGAAGAGTGGGAATGAATGCAAAATATACCTGCATGTAACCCAAAACAGTGTGTCCTAAAGAAAAGAAGCTTCTTGGCAACTGATGCATTTTAATTGAGAGTGCAATGCTTCTACTGTGTCTGTGTTACATTTCCTTGAGACATTGTTAGTGAAAGTAGTTGTCTTCTGGTTTTACTGTGTTCACTGGAAACAGTACTGCCTGCAATAAAAGGCAAATCCAGCTGTAGGAAAAAGGCAACAGTTTGGAGCTGAGTCAGGAATTGAGCTACATTCTGATTTCCTAGATGGGAAGTGGGGTTAGGTTAATGGAATTGCCAGAACATACATCTTTATTGCTGGGGGCTGTGACTTGGCTATTGTGCCTGCAAGGGTGTCTCCACACTGCTAACAAGATCTCCTTTCAACTGCTACTGTCTTTAATTGGCCTGTTTCTGCATGAATTATCTTTGCTTTCTGTCAGAAAAATAGTCTTCTTTTAGAGAGAGCTTGCCAAAGATTGTTGAGAACACCAAAATTTTCTGGCCTGTGGATTTTGTAGATAGTTAGATTGAAGGGGTTTAGAAGTAAGGTCCTGACCTCCTGGGTTTCTGTACTCTGCTTGGCAGAT
Organism: Molothrus aeneus; assembly: GCF_037042795.1. NCBI lineage: Eukaryota > Metazoa > Chordata > Aves > Passeriformes > Icteridae > Molothrus > Molothrus aeneus. The sequence continues at coordinate 26,615,255 of NC_089652.1, forward strand.
GCCTCTACTGGCTACCTTGCAGCTTAGATCCCTTCCTAATGTCAATGTTTCCTTTAATTTAAAATGTTAATGCTGCAGCTGCCAACAGCAATTTTGCCAGACTGTAGAAAATACTTTGCCAGATAGGAAGGATTTTTTTGCTAAGTTAGGACAGCAGACAGAGCTTTAATATTTACTTCCTTACTATGGGATAAATAGGGAAATGTTTTTTTTTGCTAGTGGATGTAGCTTTCCCTTAACCACATCCATGAGAGAAATGGTAAAATAAAGGAATGAACTGTTGAGGATTGGAGCCCTCAGTATTCACGGGTCACTTCCTCAGTGTATTTCACAAAAACCAAAATTCTGAATTTACACATGGGTGATCTTTGGATAAATCCTGTTTCTTTTCTAAAGGAGGACTATCCCCAAATGTTAATCATTTACCACTGTTGTGAATCCTGCATGCTTTTCTGCTTGCCTGCCTTAACACGTGTGATCTTCCAACTCAGCTGTCTGCTTGGCTATTCTGGAACATGAGAAGGTGGAATTTGAGCTGAAGGCTGTCTGACCCCTCGATGTGAACAGCAACAATCCTTCCACTTTGTTTAGATTTGGCTCATTAAATCGAATCTTTTACATTAAACTGAAGGAATACCTTTGTTTTAGGAATTTCCTTACTTGAGTAGTTTATGAAGTGCTTTTTTCCAAGCACTTTTTTGATATATGACTGTACTTTTTATCAGCCTCTCTTAAAACATACTGGTGAAGGACCCTAGTGCTACACAGACAACAGTTTACAGATCATTGTCCATTTTTCAAGTATTTTAAAATTCAGCTGTTTTCCATTAATTGCTTACCCCTTTTGCTTTGGAGATGTTTGTGCCTAAAGCCTTCCAGTTTCCTAGCTAGGGGCTCCTGCATAATAATATTTTTCAAAAGACTGAATAAAGTGATGTTCTCCCTTGCACCTCTTTCTAGCTTTTGGAGGAATTCATACCAACTGTGGCAAAGAGTGGCCATAACTGTGCACAGCATTTCTGTGGGTTTGATTTTAGGAACTCTAAATTTAAAACTTACAAGCCATTGTGCTTTCATATGCAAAATTAGAAAGTGAGGTCTTAGTTTGTGTTGTGACCTTTTGTAAAATGGTTCTTTTCCAGCTAAATTTAAATGTTAATGCAAGTTATAGCTGCAGACAGCTTCTTAAATAGTATTAATCCCTTAGTCACCTAAATTGTGGATGATTCGTTTGCTCTACTGTTTGTTTCTGCACAGTAATGTTCATTTCTTCTGAGCTTCTATTTTCTTCTACTTTTTTTTTTTCAATTTGCTTTAGAATCTGCACTTCCCAGGCACTTTTAAAACTGGTATTGCTTTAGGTGTTTGCTTCAGGTGTACATTTAGAGCTACCACTTAAACTTGCTTTCTGCAAACAAAATGTGCTGTATATTTGAGGTCTGTTTCTCATTCCCATTATTTTCTCCCATCTGTAAAATGCACATAATTCTTGCTTACTTCTATGAAGTGTTTTGAAAATGAAGTGTGCTTTACATTTGGGAAGTGTAAGCAACATATACGTGAGAGTCAATTCAGACCTGTGCAGAAACGTGCACGATGCTGTGCAGAAAAGGGTTTATTTGGCAGCGTCCTCATGTGCACCTGCGCTTGCATGCCTCTTCCCTCCCGTATTCACCTTCCAGGAATGCCCCTTTTCCTTGTCTTTTCGCATCAATCTCCTGGCCCTCACCTTTGCTTTACTTTCCCACCCTTTCCCCTCGTTTCTCGCTGACTAATTTTCCCCCTCCCGCTCCCCACCGCTCCAGGCCCCCCGACGCCGCCGGCCGCTGTCAGCGTGGTGGAGCCGCGTGGGCCCCGCCGAGGAGCCGCGCCACGGACGGACCGAGCCCCGCGTTGGTGCCCGAGCGCAGCGCCAGGAGCGCGGGGCTGCCCGGCGCTGCCTGCGCGCTGCAGGCCGCCATGACCACGCTGTGACTCGTGGGCCGGCCGCAGCTCGGGACTGCTCCCCGGCACAGGCTGGGAAATCGCCTCCCGAGCTCCCTCTGGGACAAGGACTACGCGCCCGGAGCTGGCTATAGAGGGGCAGAAGCTTTTATTACAAAGGCTCTGCAGATTGTGCTGCTGGTAGTGAGTCTTCAAAGAAAAACGACATATAGACCAGAAGCCACGCATTACTCTTATTTTAAAAACAGTATATATATCTATCTATGTGTGCATATAGATAGATATGTTTTTAAGATTGTGTTAAAGTTTTTCTTAATGAGCGAAAGATCCAATTTTTTTAGCTGGGTTTGAGAGACATGCAGGAAGTCACATTTATTTTAAAACTGCGTATATGACCACTGGGTTATAATATGGGTTCAAAAATCTGAGAAATAGAGGATGTAACTGGCCCATCTTTTGAACCATGATCATGTAAAAATATCTTAAGATATGTGGTTGATCTGAAAACCAACCTTTTTTTTCTCAATAAGACCTCTTCTGAGAAATATTGTTTGGAAATGGAATAGAATTATTTTAAATTTTTTTAAGAATAAATTTAACAGAACTGTCAAAAAGGCAAAGAGTAATTTTTTAAATTTTTTTTTGCTTTACAACTTTTTCTTTCTTTTTTGCTTTTCTGGTCCAGTTGAAAAGAAACAGATTTCCTGACAAACACCAGTCCTACCATATGATTCACAAGGTTAATTGTTAAGTCAGAGGTTAAGACTCCAGCTTCATGGGTCAGTGGTATTCTTGGGGGCCTTTAACAACATGAAGAACAAACCTTTACCCTTGAACAAACTTTTTTCTTGTGTTTTGTGAAGTTTGTTGCTTTTAAATTGCAATATTCTTTTCCTATTAAAAAAAAAAGGGAAAATGGTGACAGAGGGCTTTTGAAGTTAATATAGGATTATAGTTAATTATAGTTAATTATGTAGCTTTTAGGATAAAGGTGTTGTTTGAATTATTTTCAAATTATTTCACTATGTTTCAAATTGCCACAGAGCCCAGAAATAAAAAAAAACATTATTTTCAGATATCCAGACCTGAAGAACCAAGAAATAAGTGTCAGCGAAGACATAACTTAATATTGCATGAGATATTTTGGCCTCCTCACCCCCACATCTGATGGGGGGAAAGTGTTTGCTAATGAAGTATGTCTCTCTATTTTACAACACTGCTAAAAAAAAAGTATGAACAAGCTGTAAACTAAAGATCTGTGACACCTACCAAGCTAATTGGAACAATCTCTTGTGCTCTTTTTAGTTTTAGGTTTGGAATGGTGGATGTTGTAAACTTCTGGAGTGAAGCAAACCCATTTGTTTCTTTCTTATTTATAAAGTTGCATGAGAATATGCAAATGAAAATAAGTTGTTTACAGTATCGTATAATGTCTGTGTAGTTGAGCGAGAAAAAGACAAGATATCTCACACCACTTTTAACTGAGAGCTTTCTCAGTCATGTTATACACTGAATGCAGTGTGGTACCTATTTATACCAATATATGGGCCAGGCAAAAAGAAGGGGTAATGCATTAGCTACTGCCTTAACTGTGTGAGCTCCCTGAGCATGTAGTGACTTACTAATGTGTTGATAGACCTTTACATGCATTGCAACCCTTCATTATTCCTATATTCATCGTTATTTATGTGGCTTGAACTCCTGGTATCTTTTATCAGCATTTCCCAGAGAATATTTCTTAAAATATGACGGTAGAAGTTGGTTGAAGACATAAAGCCTAGCAGTTATTACTATGCAAAGTTCAAAATATCCCTTTGTGTGTGGGTAAATGCAGGTTTGTGGAAGGCTAATACCTGTTCAGTTCCTGAGTACTGGGAGCTGACTGGTAGAAGCCCTAATTTTCCTGGGAAGCCTTGGACAATTTCCCTTATGGCTGGTGTGCCAGTTTGTGAGTATTTTGTAAGAGGTGTCAGAAATTCTGTGCAGTGATTCAAGTTTTTTGTGCTTTTTGCATTCATGATTGAGCCATTTATGAAGCCTGCCTGGTAATCTTCTTGCTGGTGCTTTGAAGAGGGTGAAGGGTCTGGGAGGCTTCAAAAGTTTTGCTGCTCTTTGGAGAACTCATGCCTGCAAATTCCAGTAGCTGAGGGTCTCTCAAGTACGACTTTCCTCTTACTGACTGCCTGTCTCAGGTGGCTCAGGAGGTGTTTCAGTGGGTCTGAAGGCAAGAGGGGTCAATTCCTACTTGAATCTTGACTTAGGAGGCTTCCTTTAGTTTATCTAAAATTCATTTCATTTCCCTGATGCCCTGTCCTGATGTGGGGTGAAAGTTCCTTCAAACTGTCATGGTGTCAGCAACTTAATGGTGTAGGTAAAATCTGAACTTCTTGAAATGGTGGTCGTATTAAAGATTGGAGACTATTTACAGAAAATTGTCAGAAAATAGGAAGAAAATTGTTGTCTCCACGTGAAGATTATAAAACATTTTGACTCATGTATCAGCAAAGTAAGGTATGGGATTCAGTCCCACTTTCTTTGTTGCCTTAATTGGAAGAGCATCTCTTCCTGTCTATTAGTTCTAGCAATTAAATCTCTGTATCTGTCATTCCCTCTCTGCAAGACTGTGTGCTGTTTGCCTTTTCCCATTAGTGGTGCAGAGCCAGGCTGCACAGGAAGTTGAAAAATTTTCCCTATTATTTGCTTTGCTAGTAGCTTCTTATTCCACTGCTTTAAGAGAATCAAGCCAGTGGCCTCAATATGCCTCACAGCAATAAATTGACTTAAAATGATTTGTACATTATTAGCACTAGAACAGTGATATCCTGTAATCTGATTCAGAGGTATATATTTAACATTGAAAGAATTCTTTGTGTGCTTGAGCTGAAGGGGAAGGAGTTTTTCCCTGCAGCCTCTGTAGTGACAACAGGACATTGCTTCCAGGTTCCAGGGACTGGAGCAGGGCATGAGGCACTAACCTGGTAGTGGTAAGGGAGAAGCTGGTCTAAACTGTCAGGTAGAAAATGTCTCTTGTCTGTGCTTAAGGGTAGGTTCTATTCTGTTGTGGTGGGTATGGGCTTGATATCATTGTTCTCATATTTGGGACAGGACTTGCAAAAGGGATTGATAGATTTTTCTTAAATCAATATTGCAGCCAAACTGTGATTGTTGCTAGAGAGTGGTTGTTGATTGAGCTGGGCAGCAGTAAAGCTGCAGTTGTGTGCACAGGCTGTCTGATGAACCATTGCATTGTGCAGCAGTGGTTTCTGTGTTTGCTCTTAGGATAGCTTTAGCTGTTTCCAAGCTTTAGAGAGATGTATGAGATTCTTGACTGCTTGCTCAACATAAACATCGTAATATAATTTTTGTTTTTGTAACTCTTTTTCCTTGTTCATTGAAAATAGAGCTCATAGGACAAAATTAAAAGGAGACATTTCCATCAGAAACCAAGAGAGGTGAAACAAGTGATCCTGACAGGGTACAGAGTACACGCTGTGGTTCACATAAAACACTGTGACTGCTAAGGTTTCATTCATTGCTCTGCCTAAGTTAACAAAACTGGTTCTAGGTATGCCTGACCATAAGTGTCAGAGCAGTCCTGTGCAGTGCACCCTTCTGCCCTCTGTTCTGCTTACCAGTGTTGGGTGAAGTGCTGCACAAACAGCTTTTTGTGATACCAACTTCCCTTGCCCTAACTTTTCTTTTTTTCTTGTAAAATCCTAAAGGGTACATTAAGTTTTTTAGAAAAACTGCAAGTGTTTGTTCCAAAGAGTGTATTTCATGGATAAAAACTTCCCTTCTTCTCTCTTCACTTTTTCCACTGCTATGTAATGACACAGCAGGCAACATGGACCTGTTCTGTTAAGAACTCTCTTATACAAATATGAAATGTTCCCTTTTTCATGTTTCTTAAGCTCGCTGAAAACCAATGTCTGTTAGGTACCTGAAACAGTTTTTCTAGATTGTGGCTGATCAGCAGAAGACAGCTTTAAAAAAGACATTGCATGTGTTAAAGCTATTTCTTGTTACAGGAAGAGTGGTAACATGATTGTGCATCTCTCTGCCCATCTTTCTGCCCTTGCAGCATACCTCTTGTTGATTTGCTAGACAGCACAGACTTGCCCGAAACTTGTGTGGATGATGCCCTGGGCCGTCCAGTTGTTGGCTTGGCAGCAGGAGATTCAGAAGAGGCTGTTAGTCCTGGCACAAAGGAAACTGCTGCAGACAAAGCAGACTCTGATCGTAAGCAAACTGACAGATTTTTCCATATTGTGATGTGTGAGATCAAGATGAAATAATAGATTGATGTGAGATTGTTTCCTTACGAAAAATGCAGGATTGTTTTAGGATGCTCCCTTAGATTATATGCATAAGGACAGTTTTACCTATTACTGGAACAACAAGGACAGTGATACAAGTAAAATGTCAGTTCTACATTGGATGTGACTTTGTCCACAAATACAGTAAAGTGCAACCATCTAAGCAATTAACTCTGTGTTTTGTTGCTCACTGTGAGGATGGCTGGGTCAATGAGCCCCCAGGAGTGCAGTGTTGTCGTTTGGTGCACACAGTCTGCAGGCTTGAAATTTGCACCAAAGCTTGAGCAAGTAGATTGTTCCCCCATCCCTGTGCTTTTTTGCACAACTCCAAAATTATGTAATTAGTATTCAGGAATAAGGCAAGTTAAAAGTCAAATAAGTCCATGGAACATTAGGAAGATTATACCTTTTTTGTCTTTTTCAGCATTTGAAGACACATTCCTGAAACTGAAACAGCTGGAGACAGAGTGCAGCAGCCCCGTGCCGACTGAGCGTCCCAATGTAAACATAAACATCCAGGTAACTGGCCTCCATTCCCCTGCTACAGTCCTGGATCTTGTTCAGATCCTTCTGAAAAGCCTTCTACTTGCCTTGCTCTGTTTGCAATGAGTGAGTCATACTGGGGGATAGCAATGGAAATACAAATGCTTTATGATCTATAAACCTGTGTGTGACAAGGCAGTGAGATAAAGATGGGGGCAGAGGTGCATGTGTGCAGACTTGTACCCTGGTGAGATTTTCTAAAATCAGTGGGAGTAAAAGGCATAAATGCTTGAAATGTTTGTCAGTTGTCTTTATCTGTAGGTTACTGCCTGCATGGTGTTGGGTAGTTCACCCTCTGTCTGGAAGGGCTGAGCTGCTTTCCTGGCATTTTTCAATTCCAAGAAGAAGCATCAAAACCAAGATGCTTTATTTTGAGTCAAGTTTGCTGATGATCCATCCCTCCTGTTAAGTGGCTAGTTTGTACCTGCTCTCTGATGTAGGTGTTGGTGTTTACACAAAGAGGAGTTGATATGGTTTGATTTACTGCTCTCAAATCACTCTGAGCAAGCCAGGCTGCACTTCACGGGCAGCTGAGCCAAGTACAAGCCTGAGTGCCCTGAACAGGGTGGGGGTTCTCTTCTCCCTCCTTCCTCTTCAGCTTCCCTCTCTCCTCTCTCACCACCAGGAATCATTGCAGGTTTTACTGAACAAATATATCTACAAACTGGCAAAACATTTTTTCCTGCCTTTGTTTTGAACTTTTTGTCGAGGTGCTGGGTTTCTTTAGGTTTTTAGTTTGCTCTTTAAGTTGGTAAATAATGAGTTAAATAGGTTCAGGGAAGGGGTCAAAGAAATGCCAGGGCCATAGTGAAAATAAGTGCTGTTGCTAGAAGGGATGGAGAAGCCAGGATCCTCCCTTAACAACAGCAGTGAACTTTGATAGATTCACTAGTTATCAGACAACTACCTCCAGACAGGATATTCTTCTGTGTTTTTTTAATGAGCTTTAAAAATGAAATTTATTTTTCATTACTCTGCTTCCTTTGATGCAAAATCCTTGGGAGATTTTTGTGTTTTGAGCAAGCAGCGAGAGTGAAACACCTGGCAGTGTTATCTCTGTTTAGGCTACCCTCCCTTGCAGGGAGGCCCGAGGATTTATCTAGCTCTGAGTGAAGCAGCTATGATTTTTCTTGCTCCCTCAATAGTAACAGGAACCAGGTGCCAGGAGAGGTGTTCAGCAGTGTGTGTTTGAGCTAAGCCCATTCCTAAGCGTTTGTTTTCCACCTCCAAGTGAGAGGAGGCTGCTGCTGTGGGTGGTGCTGCAGGCTGCTTGGCTCATGTCCCCTTTAAGGGCTGCTGTCAGGGCTGCCTGGTGCACCTCTCTGCTTGGTGAGTGCATTAAAAAGATTACCAGGTCTCTAAGAAGATTAGTCAGTAGACTGTCAGTCCTGTTATGCTGAAACACTGCTTCTACATAAACTAAAGCAAATGAACACAGTGTATTCAAGAATATTTTAGCCTGTTGAGCTGCACTTTAGTTCAGACAGAGAGAGGGAAAAACATTTAATTGGTTCATTGAAGAGAATGGCCTGGACCTGTTTCAGAGGTTTTTAAATTGTGGCTGATTTATAATAAGCAAGCTAAGATTCCTGTAATGAGCTAATCTAACAAACAGCTGCCAATACAGAACAGTCACAGTCATCCAGCTGCTGTCACATAAGGTGCCAAGGAACTTCAGAGGTTATTGATACTGGGAGGACAGTAATCTGATTAGAGAGCAAGAACATTTGCATAACAGAGAATTATGGATCTACAGTATGCCAATAGGTGATAAAACACAGTTCAGCTTTCAAGAAGGAAGTGCAAATTATATTAGGAAAATGTAAGAGTAGATCATTGGAGGTTTTTTTAGGGTAGAAGAGACAGAATAAAACTTTTCCACCTATGATGTAGCTTACCAAGAAGTCACTTGAGAGTGTTTGTTTAAAAAAGATAGACAAAGATTAGAGACTCTCTGCATACTTGAAATTCCCAATGCTTCAGATTGCAAAGATATGTAGGTTACAGTAGCACCAAATGAGCACGCCCTTCAGAGAGGAAGGTTAATGGTTTGAAAACCAGTCCTGAAAAGAGTGACCTAAAAGTCACCATTAAAAATTCTGTTTCCTGCCTTTGAAGGCTGCTTTAGAAAACATAGAAGCTTTCATTTATGGTGTTTGTTATAAAATGTACCTGTGGGCTCTTCTCCTGTACTTACTTTTCTTCTTAATCTGTTAGTAAAAGTGTTTGTGCTATCCTCTTCTGGCGGAATTGCATAAGACTGCAATATATCTGCTAAAACCTTGCAATAAGTTTAGATCCTGGAGCTTGCTATTATTTCAGAGGGAATGCAGTATTACAGCATTCTCTCTGAAGGTGTGTGATTACAAATTTCAGCACATGCAGAAACTGTTACAGTACATAAGAGGTTTGGAAAATGCATTGGGAGAAAGTGTTATCTTTCTACTCCTGAAGGCAGAGCTGCATCCTGAACTTCATGACACTGTTATATGCCAACTCACTTCAGCTTTGTTAATTAAAAATCTTTAACTGTTTTCCATCAGGAGATAGAGATGGCCTGACAGTCACCTTTATGTAATTCTATGCTTGCAATCAATCAATCCTGATTGATTCCTTTGATAGGGAAATATTTATCTAGCTACCCTGTTCTTCTAGAGAAAAAGAGGAAGCCAGGGAATGAATGGCTTCATTTTTCTCTGCTGCTCACTGCCAAAATCTGTTGGGATGGAAGAATGAGACTTTGTCCTGTTCCCAGCTTTCAGTAGTGCAGTGACCAGATCTGGCGAAGAGAGCAAATAGCTTTAAATACACCAGTGCTCTGCTTTCATCAGCTTCTGAAGGGAAATGAACAATAGAGGTTCACCCTGTTTGCCCGTCTTCAAAGTCTGCTCCTGAGTCAGAAATACAAGGACGTGAGGGTTTACTTTCTCTGAATTTGTTGTGATCTGTAAATGCATGGAAGTTGGTTCAAAATGTACCTGTATTAGGCTCCATCTTCCTGCACAAAGTGAGTTTTAGTGGCACTGGGAACAGAACTCAAAAGCACAAAGGGTTGGGATCACATGCCTTGTTACTGCCTTTAATCTTTCCTTGCCTTTTTGCATCACTGCCTAGCTCCATGTTTTAATTGAAGAACACAGTACAAGTGTAGTTTGTCTGGTCCATGGAAACAGCAAACGTTCCTAATGAGCTGGAATAATGACAAACCCCCGCAGCTTCAGCGTTTTGTGTGAACACCTGAAATGTCTTGTAAATTAGACATCTGGAGGCATTAGCAGGTGCTGGATGCTTTTCCCTCTAGCTACATGCTTTTTTCATTAAAAAAACCTGTAAGACACCTATGCTTTTTTCAAGTGCAAAATAGGGTCGAAAAAAATGGATCATTAATATTGAGGGAAATGCTTCCTTGGTGGCAGGAAATTTATGCTCTATTAAATTAAAATATTCTGTAATTGTGCTAAGCTTTTTCAAAAGTCGGGAGTCTAATTGTTAATAGACTAGAGTGACCTAATTAAATTGATTTTTCAGGTGGAGGAAGCTGAGAGGAAGTTAAACAATAAAATGGTACTTCAAGCACCAGTGTACTGATGTGCTCAGTTAAAATGATCTGATTTATTGTATTAGTGGAATAATGCATTCAAAATCCTGTACAGGTAGTGTCACACATGGCATCTGCTTCAGTGAGGTCCAGTAAAGACTTAAAGATTATCTCAGTGGGTGCTGCAGCTGTATAAATAATAATAATTTAGTTGTAATTATTCCTTTTGGTAATTCCAGCAACTTCTCTGAAATAAAAGTACTTAAAAGTACTGTTGGTCCTCATAGCTTTTATGCTGACAGTGACCCTTGAATATTTTGTGAAGTTCATTGCTGACTGGGTCAAAATTTGAAAATGGATTCTCCTTTAGATAGTCTCCTAAGATCTTGTTTGGATATCCCAAAAGGCGATTTACAAAGAGACAAAAAAAAAAGAAAATGTTTTTCCCCTCTCTAAAGACAAAATAACTACAAGTTCTCAGCAGTGTCTCCAGGGAATGTAGAAATCTGACAGTGGATGGAGAGGTGTGGGGGGACAGGTGTTCACCTCTTTTTAACTCCTCTGTTCTGCTCTTCTCTTTGCAATGTGCTCCATTCCTCCTGGGCACGCTGCAGTTGGTGCAGGTGGCAGTGCAGCAGGGTTGTCCCTGCTCGGGGCAGTCCTGCAGCACAGGGGGAACAGCCTGCCCTAGACCGTGGCATATGGTGAGGAAAGCAGGACTCTGTCTCCCCCTGCTGAGTCATACCCTCAGAAGGAAGGTCACAGGGTTTAGTTTTCACTCAGCTAATTAACTTCTGCCACTATTCAAGTAGCAATTAGTAGATTGAATGCTTAATTAACATTTTATAATTAAGAAATGAAATTCTCATAATGAAAGATACTGTAGTGAAAGGTATCTCGTTCTTACTTCTCTTCATTATGTATCTGGCTGCCAGTTTGCTCTGATATAATCAGTGGTGGGAGAGGTAGTTAGTAGCACATTAATTAAACTCTTGGTCTAACTTACAAGTGGATTTTAAATTAAAAATCTTCCCAACTTGCATTTGAGAGTAAATGATCAACTTTTACTTAGGCTACACTGACCTGATAAAATGGCTGTTATATTAATCTCCTCTCAGTAAACTAGGCTGCAGTTTTAGGATGCACTTCATTTCTTGCACACTGTATTTTTAGCACAGCAGTTTGCATATCCATATTCAAGCATTGTGCTTTTTTTCCTTTGTGTTGCTTAACATTATAACTGAGCTCCAAAATAAAGGAAAAATTGCTTTTTCATTTCAATATAAATCTGCTGACTTCTCTTTGGCTTCAGAGCCTTGTTATTTAGAGATGTTGATAAACTTCCACCCAGACTTGTCCATGTGGAAACTGCTTCTGATAAAGATGTTTTCCTGTCTAGGATGAAGTGGTGAAGTTGACAGATAAATGTCTTAACAATGCAATCGAGAGCCCAATGGTAGCAGCCAAGTGGCTTCCAGCAGATCTCAAAAGCAATATCCTGAAGGCCCAGGCAGAAGCAGGGCACAAGGTAAATACTCGACTGAGCAGAGCTGTGACGCTCTCAAATGTTTTATTTCTCTTCAATTGCCTGGTGTTGGAGAAGGTGCCTTGCAGATAAGGGTGTTCCAGGAGCCTTGTCCAAGGCAGAGTCAAGGGCTTCTCACAGTGATAATGGTTCTGTACTGGAATGGTTGCCCAAGGAGGAATTTCTGTCCTTGATGATACTCAGCAGGTAACAGGACAAGACCGTGTGTAAGCCCTGGTTTGAGAGGTCATTGAGACAGGTAACCTCCAGAGGTTGCCTTCTAATCAAGCAATTAAGTCACTAAGACTGGGCTTTTTGCATGTTGTAGTAAATTCCTTACCAAATAACAGTATTTTATTTGGTTTTGTTGGTGAACTGTTTTTATTTCTGCACTGAAGTTGTCATGGAATTGATGTTCTAAGTCCCTGAGTTGTAGATGAACAGCACTTTTTTGTGCTGGGATAGAGACTCTACTGTGAATCTCAGAACTGACACAAGATGCAAACAGGTATCAGAAATGTCTGTCTCTGTTCATTTCTTCTTCTCAGGTTGGAAAAGATGACAGCATGACAGGTGTCAAGAATTCCAATATTCAGGAGGCTGCTGCCAGGTAGTGAATAGATTTGTAAGAAACATGTCATTTAGTTCCTCACTGCAGAACTGAGAATCTGCAGTTTAGTGTGGTCTGCCAGTGGCTCAGTCACCATTGCATTTTACCTTGCATAGGGTACCTTAACCTCGTGAGTGTGAAGTGGTTTTGAGAAGAAAACCAGGATTATAACTGCTAAGTGTTATTATATACAAGATAATACAGATGCTCTTTATTCTCCCATACCTAATGACCATTGTTACAACAGCAATTTCAATCACTAATTATTTCTGAAATGTGAACAACTTCGGTGTGGGGAGAGGGGATGAGTCTGTTCACAGTAGATGTTTTCTAGTGGAGGAAAAGAAATTGTATACAAACTCCTGCAGTGCCAGTTTCCTGAGAATTACTAAATATGAAATGATTGCAGGTCCAGTGGGACAGCAGGAATTAAAAAATGTAAAAGGTTACCACATCTAACTTCTTGACCATTTGTGACGATGCACATGTGGCACATCTCAAAGAGCAGAGGGTGATACTGTAAATAAAATGTACAAACAAAATCTACATTAGCAGTCCCAAAACTTTGTTGTAACAAGTGATTCATAAAGAGCTTTCCATGGAAGGTTGTACCTGTTTTCTCTTTTTGTTTTTTGTTGGTTTGTGCCAGGAACCTTATCCTGTCAGGCAAATCACAGAGCAGTCCCCCAGCAACCAGTCCAGTATTTCAAGATCCAAGAGAGCTGCTGAAAGCAATCCCTGCTTCAAACACCTTTGTTCCGTAAGTGACTCTGGAGAAACATGGTTCTGGGGTAAGGGGACCACGTACAGGGTATGATGAGGGCTGAAAAGATGAGGAACAGTTGCTGAGCATTTCTGCTACATCTAACTAGGTTTAGGGATGCATTTTTAATTACCGTTGCAGCAGTTAATCAGTGGGCCAGGCCTCGGGGTGAGTATCCTTGCAAGCAGTAAGAGAATCTCTCTCAGCTTGTGAAAGGACTGAGATTCCTGACATCCTGCTGCCCCTTACTCTAAAGAGGAAGATAAGAGGATGACAGGAAAGGCTTCAGGCAAATTAGACACAGGGGCTGAAGAAACTCCTTTGAGATAGAAGACATGGGTACCGTTGGGTCTATGCACAGCTGTAGCTGGAACTGTGGGAGAGAGCAGTAATCTGTGGAGGTAGTTGGAAGGCATTTACATTAACATACGAACACCAGTCTTTTGTCTGCCTCCCTGGAACTGGTGTCAAGGTTTTGAGCTGTCTGGGAAGCAGCCCTGTTCCATGCTATCCGGGCAGAGTGCTAATGAGGATGTTTTCCCCTTTCAGTAATACCTTGAATGAGGACAATGCTGACTCTAACCACGAGGACCTGCTAATTCCAGCTAATCTGGCTCCAGCTGAGGAGGCCGCTGTTTCAAAGGTATCACCACCTGCCAGCCTGGAAGGTTTCTGTCACATTCTGAGTTCTGATGCCTCCAGGCAAGCCCAGCAGACCTTGCTGCATGCCTCTCATAGCTCTGTGAATGCCAGCCGCTGGGGAATGCCAGAGAGTGCTTTCTGAAGCAGGCAGGGACACTGCAGAGATCGTTCCAAAGGCCATTTCTGCGTGTCCTTTCCAGTTCATGGCATAACTCTTATTTTTCTGAACTGGTTATTTTTCTCACACTGGAGGGAGCCCCTTGCATCCCAAGGATTTCATGCTCCAGTAAGAAGGTGGTAGGGATGAAATTCTGACATAGGCAGTTCCCATCAAAAGAACTACAGAAGGAAAAGTTTAAATTTACATGTTCATTTGTTATGTTCTAGTTACCTTAAGGTATTTTTTAACTGGATTCCATGAAGAGCACAAATTCGGGGATTAAAATTTCTTTTGTCTCTCTCTAGAAGTAAGCAGAGTCCATCCAATAGCATTGGACCTGTGCTGCCTTTACTTGAGCAGACTGACAGGTTGTTCTGGATGACCAAAACATCCTTCCCTGTAGCTGTTTGGCCTCTAAACCAGTATTACATAGTTGATCCCACTGAATAATCATAAATTTCACTGAATTAAACACCCCACTCTAGACCTTGCTGAGCTTTCAAATGGTGCATACCCCACCTTCACAGAGGGGAGGGGACAGTTTCACTGCTTGCTTACAGTAGCAATCATGTTTTTTCCAGTACATTAATGAGAATAAGGGAAATCAAAAGGCTATTTTTAAAGATCAAATGGAAAGACATGAAAAAATAAGCCTGATAAAAAGTAATGTTCATTAAAGATACTGGTCTATAACTCAGGAAGCCACTAGAGTATTCAGTAGACCTGTGTGGTTGCTACTGGGAATTCAATTCAAAACTGATTTATTCCATAGAGCACTCCAGATGACCAGGACGTTTCCTTAACATCACTGACAGAGAATCTAATTGACTTTACAGAAGCCACACCTCGGGTAAATGTATTTCAAACCCAGACTTTTTCCTTTGCACATAACAGTGATTTTTACTCATGGACTCTTCTCTGGCTTTAGTGTCTGTCTGCCAGGCTTGGATCTGCAGCAGTGGAAAAAAGTGATGGACAGGGATCACTGCTCACATGGCCCCCACCTGCAGGGTGGCTGGTGTAGGGATGTAGATGTGACAGCTTTGCAGGGAAATGAAGGAGCCTGGAGAGTGAACCTGTATGTGTGCCACAGGAAGCTCTAGTACTGTTTTAGTAGAGCTGCAAGTGCCAGCCTGCTTCTCACACTTAATAAGGGATATGTAAGGGTTCAGAAATACATAATTCAGAAATTATATTTTGAAGATGTATGTACATGTGTATATGTCTGTGTATATATAGATATACACACAAATACTTGATTAGTAAACTTGTAATACTAATCAAGCCTTTTATATAGATAAAAAGAAATCTCTTGTAATCTATGCTGGCAAAAATGAGTTCTATTGTATGCACCAAGAGAAAGGGGGAAGTAGGAGGACTTTTGAACTCTTCACAGTAGTGTCCTCTGGATTAAGATTGTCCACAAAGCACTAAAAGATGATGGATTCTTGCCTTTGGAAGGGAGCACTGAGTTGAAACTGCACCCAGTGAGTGTCTGGCTCTGTGCTCAGTGGGTGCCACATCTCCAGTTAATCACTGGCGTGATTCAAAGGCTAACAAAGGGCAAATATCTGAGATTGGTTTGGGGGAGGTGTTGTTTTGGGAGGTATGCTATTTTGACAACGTTTCTTAACTGCTTTCAACCTTTTAATTGAGTTTTTGTTTGCTTTTTGTAGGTGTCTTCTCAGCCCATTGTAACACCGAGGTGGATAGTGCCAGTGAGTTACTTAACCATTTCTTAAAGAAAAAAGCGAAAGCTTTTGTCATGATTAAGAAACAGGAGTTCAAGTTAAATAATAAAATACAATAATTTTTAATAGTTTGATCTGGTACATTAATTTATAGATCTTCAAAAACAAAGCAAACTAATTCAGCTGGAGTAAATCAGACAACATACCCTTTTAATAGTTAAACTTCATTTTTGCTGTATTGTACTGCAGGTAAATGCCATAAAATTTCTTAGAGAATTTGTATTAGTAAAGCCCAGTCTGGAGTTTAATGAATCCTATTTTTGCCGTTTATATGTAAATCATATTGAAATGTTAGCTTGTCTTGTCCTGGCTGGTGTTTTGAGTTTCTTATCTCATTCTTCCCCATTCAGACTGGACTGATTTCCAACGGGCCTTTGGGAAATAACGTTGCCTTATCTTTGAAGGCAGTGAAAGGCAGCACAGAGACCCTGATGTCCTCAGCTGGGCTGACGCCATCCCAGCAGGCACCTGAAGTGAGGTGAGCTCACTCCACAGGTCTGTGTGGGCACTCTTACTGCTTCCACTGATATAGTTACAGTGGCCATTTAGACATAATGCCTTGTTTTGCTGTGCTAATAAACTGTAGCTCTGTCTCAGTTTATAGCATTTCAAGTATGACAAATGAATGGATGTGTGTATGTTAATTCCAAGCTATAAGAGTGTCAGAAAACCCAACTGGTAGAAGCCTTTTCCCTTGCTATTCCATTCTGCCATGCTGGTGAGGCAGAATGATGGCAGTGGCAACCACCCTTGCAGTGACCACCTTTAAAGAATGGCAGTGGTGCTACTGCTGCATTGTTTAAATTTATTCTGTTTGCTCTGCTGCAGTTGTCCATTAGAAAAGTTTGTCTGTTGGTCTCATTAAGTTACATGGGGAACAGCCATGAATGCTGTCTGAAGCAATACTCCTCTCTTGTAATGCATCATGGCAGACCTTTTTGGAGGAATGTATTTACAGAGCCTTATTTTTTTTTCACCCCTTTTAGCCCAGTTACTGAGGATGCTACAGTAAGAACAAAATGTTTACTCACCACTGAACTCTGAAAGAAGGAGTCTCTGAAACTCTCACCTTGTAAAAACTCAAATCTTCTAACATGTCTTCATGGGATCCTTCCAAAAGACTTGCTTGGGATCAAACTCATTCTGAATGGGAGTCAGACAGCCAGCTGGTTTGCCAGGATATCCAGGAAGAGGCTTCTGCATTTTTCACAATAACTGGAGCTGCAGCCTGAACTGGGATGTAAAACCACATGCACATTTGATGTTCTCCTTCAGGAGAAGTGAACTGTCACACTGGCGCTAGTTCTGAACTGAGGAAAAGAAAGCAGCTGTGTCCTGCTGGTGCTGGTTGATTGTTCCTTACCCTGAGCTGGCTCTGGTGCTGTAAGGTGTCGCAGAGCTCTGGGGTGTGAGCTGGGGCCCTGATGGCTGCGGGATAATGAACGTCGCAGGGATGAGGAGAACTCGCAGGGCCACCTCGTGGCCGTGCCCTGCACAGGGCTCTCCGTGGTGGTCACTGTCCCTCCCGCACAGCCAAGGACATTTTCTTCTGTGTGATTATTCTCTCTGGTTTTCCCTAGTTGTACCAACACATACTCTCCTTTTTGGCCTTAACCCCCTTAATAATCCTTGCACACCCGTTACAGTACCTGGAAAGCATGAGAATCTAGTCCATCAGTGACCAGCTGTGTAGGCTGGATTTGAGCTGCTGCTCACTGCAACCAGGAAAATGGAAATTACCTGCCAAACAGCTTGTAGCATTAGCAGAATACAGCAGAAGACTTATACTGATGATTTCATTTTCTACATGATTCAAATACATGCATTTTAGACTAGAGATCTGTATGTTTTAAGAGCCAAAGCAGTGAAGGTGTGAGTGCAGCTTGCTTCAGGAATTGCTTATTGATTAGTATTATAGTCTTCTAGGACTAGAAAGGAAAACAGTTTTCTTGTTTCTCTTCATGCTGTTTCTGGGTGTTTTTTCCAGACACTGTGCTTAAGGTATACTTACCAGGTATTTTTGCAGCCTGAGGATACAACTGGATCAGTTTTTAACGCCACTTTGAATCCTGTTCCAAGTGTCATCTAATAGTTGTATGTGGAACAAATAACAGAAAGACTAGGGTGAAAATAGGAAAAAAGGATTAAAAATTCCTTTAAGCAATTCACTTCTTTGTAGAAGGAAGGTAAGAGCACACACTGCATAGTGTGAAGGCATTTGGGTGCCCAGGTGAAATTTGGGGTACAGTGCATACAGTTCAGAGATCATTTGAGCTCTGGGCAGCAGTATCATCACATAGACCCTGGTGATGTAGCCTGTGAAAAAAGTAATGCAGAGTCACAGGGAGGAGAAACAAAGATGATAAATCCCACATCTAACAGAGAAGCACAGATAAAACAACTGTGATCTTTCTTTCTGAGGAAGAGGTTTGAACCTGTGACTGAGGCTGGAGGGTGTTTTCTGCATAGTGCTGCTGTTTGTAGATACTTATATGCATGTGGTTATTAGAAACAAACTTAAATGTGAAAATTGGTTCTGGATCCTGTATGCACAACTTCATTTCTGCCCATTGGCTGCCTGCACGGTGTCTCAGTGTAAACAAAGGTTTGGACCAAACTACTATGAGCTGTGTAGGTGAGCTGGGCCTAGCGAGCCTGCTGCATTCAGGCCGAGGTGTTCATGCTGCTGTTGCTCTCGTGCTCTTCTTTGCAAGATGCTGAATGAGTGTTAAGGGAGAAGCCACGTGGATTTTACATGACCCACTGCCACGTCTCAAAACCCCTGAGGCCTTAACAGGAATGTAGGGACCAGAGAAAGCTCCTAGGACTGACATACCGGAGTGACTCTGCAGGCAGTGATTTGCAGCCATTGCCTCAAGAGCCAGGATTTCAGGATTAGTGGCAGGTGCTGCAGGTGCCTCTCCAGCCAGCACCAGGGCAGCACACGGCAGGTCCTGCTCCCGCACTGCCGGATGAGCGGAGCCACTGCCCCTGCCAGGCACAGGACTCCTGCTCCCAGCCCTTCAGCTCTCTCATTGCTACTTTCAGTTGAGTATTGGCTTTTTTTATACTTTTAAGTCTCAGCCTTACTGCTTTTTAAAATGTAGAAGATTCCTGATTCGAATATCAAATGTCTTAGTCTGGATTAATAATGCAGTTGCCAGCAAAGTTCCTGCAGGAAAAGGGAAGCAATGGCTGCAACAGTCTGCTTTCTGCACAAAGCCAGGACTGTGTGTGGAAACTTGGCACTTGCTATTCATCTGTTTGCTCAGCAGCTGAGCTGGCATTCACCAGCTACATGTGTTGGGTTTGTAAATAGACAGAATGCAGTAGCATTTTCTTAGGCATGTTTGATATTTGGCTCTTCCCGTTGGGTTCAGGAGCTCTGCGAACTGTCAGCTTGAATCCCTCCCAAAACTGGAATAACAGAAGTTTACAGTTTTCCAGCACTGTGTGTTGAATACCATCCTTAGATTCCTCCCAAGCCATCACAGCAAATAACAAGTAAATAGCGTGTGGTGAGTGTGTCCCCTGAAATCTAAATGGTTCCAAATAACCAACTGTTATTTCAGCATGGTCAGGATAGCCGTGTTTGGAGGGGAATGTTGTGATTACATACATGCACGCACACAGAAACTTCAAAGGGGCGAGGCTTTCCTCGATTTTCAGAGGACTAATATTTGAAACTTCACATAAAAATGCAAACATTTCAGCTGGTAAATTGGGAACTTGCAAAATCTTATAGATTTGGGGCTACAAACCCAACTCTTCCCAGCAAAATCTGATACTTGGAGCAACTATTCACTCAATTTACCTTGATGTAGCTTACTTATCTAACCAAATCATTGCTTATGTAGGGAGCCTGGCGAGACCAAGGTGACACAGGTTTGTGATCTGAACATCCTGCAGTTTGGCATCACTGTTCTGGTTTGCAGCTAGAACTACTGTCTTGCAACATGACTGCCTAACAGGTAATGTAGCATTCCTCATCACCTGCATTTTATCAAACACAAATAGGGATAATAGTTCCTACAGTTAGTGTTATAAAGTATCAGTTAATGCCTGTGTGCTACTGAGAAAAAAGGATTTTCCTGCCATTGCTATACTATTGATTGATTGGCTATAGGGTCCAAGCTTGTTCTTAAAGTCTATTTTTTGGTATTTATTTAAAGAGATTTATAAATAAAGCTTTTGTGTGAATTTGGTGTCAGGATGTTGGCAGGTCTGCCAACCACTGAAAAGCTGTAAGAGTTGACAGGAGTGAATGAATGAATGCTAAGTGATTGCATCTGAAAGTAAAAGTGATTTTACTCCAGTCACATTCTGTGACCGGAGTAAAAGGTTTTATAGAAATCTTGGTGTTTATAATAACAGCATCCCTGCCCTTATCTCAGACTGATTAACCTGAGAGAGATGCAGTTCAGTCTCACCCATTTAGGACCATCAGAGTCTGCATGTGCTGTGTGTATTTACAGGCTTAGGAAATGGGCATTAAATTGTGGGAGTTGAGGCTTTCATACACCAGAATTAAGGAAATCTCTTCTTTAGTTCAGTGGTAATAGAGTTTAATATTAGGTAATTTATAGCAAATAAATTACCTACTTACCTGTTAATCAGTCATGGTTAATGAATTAGCTTGAATGTATTTGATTTTAAACTTAAATTTTTCTCATACTTTGTCAAAGACAGACAGCTATGTAAGATAATTTTGGACAATTTTTTGGACACAACTTGGGCAAGAAAATTTGCAGCCCTGTTAGAGCAGCTCAGGTGAACAATGCAGCTATGTGTGAGTCTCTATACAAACTGTTTGCAGTCCTTGCCTGCTCTCCCTTTGTCTGCACCCTGCTCCTTCCTTCTCGTTTCATGAAGCAAAGACGTACTCTTGGGATGAGCGTGTCCTTCACAAACAGCACTGGATGTATTTTTCACATTGTGAACGTTTTCTGGTACAACCCAAATCTACTGGTGAAGTGATAGCAGCTAGCAGCCAGCTAGCATTTAAAGCTCTGTCTGGGCACATAGTGTTTCTGAGTTTAGGAAGCTGTAGTATCTATATACATATATATATATATGTAGCTGTTAGACACTGTAATGTCACAGCTTTCAAATGCAGCTGGACAATCAACTTTTCAACCAAAAGATAGACCAATATGTACTAATGGCCTTTCAGTGACACAGGGGTGATCCGGGTGTGTTTGCTCCAGGTGTTGGCACCACAGACAGGAGTGCAGGGCCCTCCCCACAGTGCCGGGCAGAGGCAGAGCTGCAGTGGCTCCGGGCAGTGCTGCTGGGGATGCTCAGCACGGCCCCTTAAAGCCAGGCCCGGCTCGGTATCACAGGCGGCTCCGTGTGGCTGCTGGCCTGAGGAGCAGGCACTGCTGGCAGCGCTGCCACACCCACAGGGCCGGGAGCCACAGGATTCTCCTGCAGAATTCACCTCCTTTAGACTGCTTGGCTTGAGCACTCTGCTCCATAAACACACACACCACCCCCACCTATATAACTGGACAAACTTATTTTTAAAGTACATAAGAATATTTTTTTAGCTAGATTTGTTTTGTTAAAGCCGCACTAACTACTGTATTTTTACTTTTTATATGTAAAGCTTGGCAATAGCTCTCAATGTATAATTTATTTGTTGGGTTTTTTATAAAACAAAGTGCACCCTCTTGCTTCTGTTTCACAACACTGGTGACGTATGAACTGTCTTAGGCACTGCACTGAGATCTGTATTGAAACTGTACATGGGAACAAGTAGATTTGTAGTCCACTCAACCCAGTCTTGGAATGTTTGTACTGTAGTTTTGTCTTAAATACACCATGTCAGTGCAAAAGTCTTGCAGAGTCATCTTTGGGCCCCCTGTGTTAAATGGCACAGCACTCAGAGGTGGTTAGCTGGGGCTTAGGACACTGGGTTGCTGCTCTAAACTTAGCCTGTTGTCAGTTAAAGTGTAACTTAGGACAGCACCAAAGCTTGCAGGTAGATGCTAAAGAATTAAATGCCTTTTTTCCAACAGAGCTGAGAGTGTCCAGGAGGACTGTCAGGTGTGCAGTGCCTTTGAAAGGCAGCCCCAGGCGTGTGGCCAGAAGGAGAGCCCGAGCTGCCCAGTGTGGTTCCAGTGCAGGCCAGTTAACCAAGCACCCTCACTCCAGTCTCCAGCCAGGGACTGGGCTGTGCTCACAAGTGCAGCAGCACTGATGATTGATTGTTTAAAGGGAACTGTTTACTCCCAAGCCCTGACTTTGGCTAAATGCTAAAGATGGTAGCAAAGGGCAACTAAACCCTTTGATCATCTTTGTTTCTCAAAAACTATTTGGAAAGTATCAAAAGGAAGAGAAATTACTCCATCCTAATGACTAAGCTCATAGGAGATAATTTCTCTTGTGGCATAATTTGTTATGTAGGTCAAACCGTGATCCCACTGATAAATCACTGAATTGTTCTTCAAATCCAATTACAATTCAAAACAGTGAAACATTTAGGTGTTTCTGTTAGCAACTGAAAAAATCTTCTTTGAATATCTGCATTTTAGAAGATAATATTTCTGCCATTCATACATTTTAATGTTCAGAAACCGAATGTCAGTTAAAACAATGAGTTTGTTGAGATGTTTAGTACTGATCAATTTGTTCCCTTATATAAAATTTATGATACAACAGCACATCTTATGTCAGATGAGGTTGCCAAGAATTCTGCATGCTTTTGCATTTGTTCTATGGACTGCATTTCTGTGAGCATTGCAGATATGTGCAAGGTTCCCTGCTTTTCATAGACATTCTAAACAGCCAACTTCAGTGGCAGCCCCTTCAGTCCCAGCCAAAAATGGGGTGTTGTGTTTTGTTTCTAAATATTTGCCACTAGCTGGAGTAATTCCATTCATTATTTCATGCAGGCCACCACTGAGCTTTCAGATGGCAGCAGCTTTTAGTCACTCGCTTGGGCCTGGGATGAATTCTTATTAACTGCTACAGTTATGGAGAAATATCATAAGCACATCCACAAAGGCTTTTTTCTGCCTCTCTGAAAAGGTGCCTGCAGTGGGAAAAGAGGAGTGAGATGCTCCTGAGAACCTTTTTGGTGTAGCTGATAGCACTGGCTAAGGTTTGAAAGGGGATATGATCAGGAAGTGTCACAGTGGTGTGAGCAAGGACTGTGTCCCTAGGTCTGGACACTGGAGGGTACCTGAAATATGGTTTGTGCATGGCCAGAGTGGACTGAGGTGTCAGGCACTCCTGTGGGCATTTGTGGGATGCAGTCACTTCAATTCCCAACACCCCTCTCTTCCAGCTTGAGCTCACCCTTGTTTTCTGAAGACCTGGGAATGGGCCACAGGGGGAAAAAGATCCTCCAGTAGCTTCAGCAAAGCTGCTGTAGCACAGAGCCCCACTTCAGGATCCAGGCTCTCTTCCCTTGCACAGCATGGCTGGGCCCAACTCCAGCTCAGCCTCCCAGCCCTGAGCTCCCATCCCTGCAGCCAGGCCTTTCCCGAGCCCCTGCTCTCCTGGTGTCCTGTCCAGGGCAGGGAACAGCAGGGCCCTTAGGGCCAGCTCGAGAGGTTTGGCATCCCTTAGTGATGGAGTGGGTGTGGTGCTGCCAGTGCAGTGCCCCCACCTGACCTGGCACACGGGCAGAGCCCAGGGGAGCCAACAGGGGAGATGGGCTCGCTCCAAGCTGCTTTTCCTGCCCGTGCCAAGCCATTGCCTTTGGGCTGGCTTCTGTCCCGCCTGCGTTGGCTCGAGTAAATGTTAAACCCTTCATGGGGCTGCCAAAGGGAAGAGAGTTTGAGGGGGCAGGAAGAAAGGAATGGCAGAGGCTGGATGGCATTTTCCTGGGGCTCTTGCACATCCCCAGGATACCGCTACCTGCCAGGAAGCCTTCGCGTGACTTGGAGAATTCACTGGTTTATTGTTGCCCTTTCCAGTTAAATTTCCTTCCCTTGTCAATCCTGGATAAAAGGCTGTATGTTACGGCAGCTCCCAGGATAAAGCCAAAACAGACATGTCAGTCAGCACCAAGAAAACAAGCTGCTGATTTAAGACTGCAGTGCTGAGTACATGCTCAGCTCAGTCGCTGTATTGATGTCCCTTCCAAACAAACCTCAAACTGGGAAATTCTTGTTCTTGGAGGAGAAATTCAAAGCCTGGGCAGCCCTCGAAGCTGGCTGAAGTGCAGGGAAATGACTGGGGCTTGCAGAATTGTGTTCCTTGGTCAGAAAGGTAAGTTCCTTGTTCAGTTAGAAAGTACACATATTTTAGACTCACAAAGGTGAACATGAGCACACAGTGATAGGAAATGGAGCAGGCTTTATTCATGTGGTAATGTACAGTCCTCTCTGTTTCCAGGTAAGGGTCATGGATGGTCCAAATAACTCTTAAGCAGCTTTTGCACATCCACCTATAATTTTCCTACTGAATTCATGTGACAGTTACTTGTGAAGAGATGATGAAAGTATCTGTAAATATTCTTGAAATCTGTAAATTACTTCAAAGTCGTTATTCCTATGAAACTTTTGGAAAATGAACTTTTCAAATATTTGGAAGTATAAACTTACACTTTCAGGTAATTTCAGATACCAGCAGCTCTTACAGACAGCTGCTGTTCTGTCAGAAGGCCGGTATTTAGTAACTTCTATGGAAAGAAATGCTTTGAATGCTGGACAATATTACCTTGCAAAACAAGCACTTTTTCTTTTCAGCAAAGAAAAACCATATATGAACTCAGAACTTACTACTACAGAGAGGAAATGTGTAACAAGTGCAACGTAGGGTGATAAAAGAGAGATGGAGTTGGAAAAGCAGAAATCTCTTTAGGGCTTAAACATGAGTTACCAGTGGAAACAGCCCATGCTTTGTGCCACTCTGTCAAGCCCTCCTCTTTCTGTTCCCTCCCCACCCCACTGTGGGAAATCAAGCCCTTTTGATTCTGTGTTCAGCCATTAAAGCCAACACTCATTTGGCACATCCTTTGTTCTCACAGGTATAATGCCCTTCCTCTGGTCCTTGCTGATGATTTCCAGGGGGCACTCATTGCTTCACTTCCTCAAGGTTATATACAATCCTTGAATATCTTCTAGAATTCAGTTGCTGATTTGTCTGTTGGGTTCTGTTGTCATAGGTCATCTCATGTTGCCAATATATTGTACAAAGGACACTGAAGAATATAAAATCTTTAAAATCTTAGAGAACATTCATGTTAAGACTAATTGAACGCCTCAAATGTGACTGTGTTTCTCTCTTATGCCATGCAAAATGAGCAAGCTTTGTCCCTGAAACGTCATCTTGTGGAGCCAGCATGGGTTACTGCAGTTCTGATTCTCAAGGCAGCCGCAGCCATTGCCAATTTGAAATGGTATGAAGTGACCAGGAGAAAAGTAACAAAAAGAGCAGCATTCCAACAAGCTCCTCTCAGAAATCACAACTTACATGCAAGTTGTGACTTAAATATATGTCAGGTTTTGTTAACATTGTAAAAAATCTGTTCACAGCAAGTATGAGAAGGTTTAATTATTTTTTTCCCCAGTGTGCTGATAGGAAGCTGAAGACAGTTGCAAGCAGTTGGTTTTCCACCTACTGCCACGGTGGTGGAAATTTATTCCTTCACTTTGCAAGCAAAGCAATCACAAGCAATCAAACTCCATTTGCCTGAAGGAGATCTCAGAGAAGCTGGACAAAGGTTTGCCCCCGATGAGCAGCAGTGTGTTGGTCCTGCTGATCCCACCCCCCGTGGCCACACACCCCCAGTCAGGTCTCTCCTCTTTACCCACAGCCTGAGCAGCAGCAAAAGCCTCTCCTGAACAGGCCAACAGAGGGAGAGACTTGTCCTTGGACAAACAGCTCCTGACTCTCTTTGGGCCTAGTCCTGTCTCTGAAGTGGTCTGGGAGGCAGGGAATTCTGCTGGCTCCAGGGGCAGGCTGAAGGTTTTCATTTCGATGGTGTTGCTCCGCTCTGTGGGCTGTGGGCAGAAGAAGCTGCAAAAGCCAGAGTGCCTCAGGATGGGCACCAGCTGGGGATGGTCCCTCTGCTCACTCTTGCAGTGGCTGGGGAATGCGTCAGTGAAATCTGAGGTAGTTTGGAAATCCACACCAATTCCTAAGATGCAGTGATACATTTTAGGAGAAAAGTTTCCTTTTGTAGTACTACTAAGCTTCTTCCATGTCTGCGTATGGAAATGATACTTCCAGAGGTCATCATAAGGGCTGGAATTTGAAATCCCTCCACCAAAAATCAGCATAGAGTCTTTGCAGACTATTGAAGCGTGACCTACCATCGGAGGAGGTCCTTGGCTGAAGGTAAGAGAAACCAGCAGTTAAGGGGAGACCAAGAAGAAACTTAGCACTGATTTTAGCTTCTGTTTTCCTTTTGACTCAGAAGGATGACTGCTGAACAGCTGCATTGGGACATCAAAATTACACTGCTGACAGCTGCATCAACGCCTTGCCAACAGCTCTCCCGAGCAAAGCCAACTGGAGCCCCAGGCATGGCAGCAGCACTGCATCCTGATCTGAACAATCCCTGCAATTACCAACAGGGCATCGGCTCCCTCTCCACCCGCGCGGAGAATCAGAGTAAGATGAATTCTCTTTCTCTGCTCCTTTAGTGTAACAAATAGAACAGTTTACCTTGTTCTGATGCTGGACCAGCTGCTGCTTCCAAAGTCCCACCTCCACAAGTCCCTCTGTTCAGTGAGCCCCAGCAGCCCCCCAAAGAGGTACATGGCTGTGTGATAAATCACTGCCGAGTGGCCGTGCCGCGCTCCGGGACCGCTGCTGTGACAGGGGCTGGAGACACACAACCACTTCCTTGTATCTGAAACAAAAACACTGATTTATAGATGGATCAAATTCACCCTATTTGAGAAAGGATTTGCTTCCTGGAGGAGGTAGCTATTCAGTTGGAGAATAAGGGTTTCTGCTCTAAGTTTATTATGAGTTAACATATTAAATTCTGACACTGAAAAAGTGCATTTAAAAGAATCAGTTTTGAAATAAACTTTTAATGAAAATGTCAGATGCTCTGTGACAGATGCCATGGAAATTTTATTTACAGAGCAGTTTTTCCTACAGCTTTGTCAGTTCATTGACTCTGATACAGAAAGATACTTTCCTGGCTGTTAGAGAGAAAAAATCAGTCAACAAAAACATTAATTCATTAATGTCTATGCTTATTCTCCCAGTGAGGGAAGGGAGGATGAGATAAACCCATCATTTATTTCAAAATAGTGGCAGAATGGCCATCAGATAACAAGTTATGCATTTAGGAAATCTCTGGGAATCATCTCATTTGCAGTAATCAGACTGGTAATGAATATGCTAAGAAACTATCTCCTGTCAGGTTTGACTCCCCATGGTCAGCTGGAGATTGGAGATCAAAAGATGACATTAATAGGCTGAAATCAGGGTCCTTGCTCGGTCTGAAAGTTTTTAGTAATCCTTGAAGAATTTTAGTGGGTAGTAAACAAACATTCTCCCCGATTTTGAGCTGTAAAACTGGCAAATACTGCAAAATGTATTCCAGTGTAATAGTCTAATTAATTTCAGCCAGAAATTAATTGAATTTGACACAATTTATTACTAAATGTTGCCGAAGAGAAGCCAAAACTAACTTACAGGATTTCTATTGACAAGAATTTTCTTAGCAGAGCAAGCTCTCCTGCTGCAGCTGTTGTTTTACACTGGATCAAAACCTTATCCTGCTTTTTTAACTTACCAAAATGGAATTCCCAAAACTCCTGAGAAATGCCTTTGATGCCAAAGTATCCCCCATAGATGTACATGCTGGAATGGTACACGACTGCACTGTGACCTTTTCTGTTAGCTGGTGCAGAGCTCTAGAACAGTTCAAAAATAAAAGCCTATAAAGTCATATCAGCAGCAATATCTGTCTTGGAAATTCACCTTTATTTTTCCCCACAAATAACCCTGCAGTCCCAAAATTTCTCTTGACTCCTCCATCAAGCAAAAGTAACCAGAGTGGCACCTGTGTCACATCTTAAAAAAAAAAAATTCTGGGTGCAATTTCCAAGGTATAGAAGCATTGTGATGATGAAGTTTCAGTAGCAAGAAATGAGTGATTCCTAATGTGTAGTGATACAAAATCAATCTCAAAAGACCAAGCCACAAATGCTTCTACTCAGGTTTCAATTAGAAGTGGCAGTAACTTGGTGAGTCCACGTGTTCACACTGAAGAATTGAAAAATGCTGCAGCACTTCACGTTCCAAAACGTATTAGCGTGGCTGCCAATCTGTTTTCACAACCCTACTTTTAAAAGCACAGGCTTCACGTATGGTTGCAATATTCCATTTAAAATTAGTTTTCTTGATAAGGATTTCAGAAAAACAGAAGCAGCAGCAGAGGAGAGGACTTAACTTCTTATATAGGACTTAAAATTTAAGAGCAGTATTTTTAAACACTGTTTTGAAGAAGGAAAAAGCCTTAAGTTATTGAAAGTGCAAAGAAATAAAGTACAGCCACATGTCTCTGAAGAGATGAGATTGGAACTGTTTGGGGGAACATATTTCAAAGCAATCTGTTTAATCAACAAAGCAACAGGCATTTGATTCACACATTCCCCACTTCCTGGCTCCTTACCTCCGTCTCTGCTGGTTCGTTGCAGCTCTCTGTCCATCTTGCGGAATCTGGGGATTGAGTTAATAAAGCGCAGTTTAGATCCCGCACCACAAGAGGACACTCCTCCCACAGTAACTGCTCAAATTGCACAGCTCATTTTCAAGGAAGTCTCGTCCTGGTGTTTTCTACTTGACAAGGCTGAAGAAATCCTGCTAGGACAGCAGCACTGACAGACTTCAGGAGACACAGTTTGAACAGTTTTCCTCTATCCTTATCTGATACAGAATCACATAGGTGCCACACTGTATTCCTGTTTCCTAAAGCTGAATTTCATAATGCAGAAGTAACCTGTGATTTTCATCATTTTGTGAACTTGTAGGAATCCCAGATTTCCCTATGGATGTATGACTCCTTTTGCTTACCACACACACACCTTATTATGGCACACTTATTCTTTCTTGTTCTTTTTCATAGGTCCCTTAAATAGCCCTCAAATAACAGCCAGCAATCACAGATCTGCGATCACCGTGAAGGAGAGGAAATATCAGATAACACAGCACAGAGATACAATGAGGAATCAGTGCAGGCTTGCATTACTTAAAGCTATTCTTGCCAAAAGATTTAAAATAATAACTATGAAACAGCTAGACACACAACCAATGTTGAATCACTCATTTCCAATTTCCACTGGTAAGTACTGTGAGTAATAAGATGCTTTCTCCTTTAAAATATATTCTGAGGCTTTTCTTTCTTCCAGCAGGTTATCTCAGACAACTGGTGTAAAACACAAAGGAAGGGTTGAAAAAACCCCATTGACTTAAAGTTACATAGTGAAGTAGCAAAAGAAGACAGGAAACTTAAATCTTGGTCTGGACACAAGATTTACCAGCTCAAAAAGAAATGAGCCTCTCTCTCTCCCCTCCCAGTCTAACATCAAAATAACAGCTATTACTGTACACAGGATTTCCAAAGGGCGAATCCATGGTGTATGACATTGCTATTAAATTCAAATACTGCACTGTATTTATTAGAATACACACTTAAGAGATCCCAAATTTTTGTTCTTAGGAGAAAAAAAAATACATGTTATAAAATGTTGATGTTAATTTCCCACCTTATTTAATTTTTGATTTCCCTTGCTCTAGCTTATGTGTTTCTTCACTAAAAGTACAAATGAGATATATTTTACTGATCTACTTTCTTTCATAAGAAAGTAGAAGCCAAGAAAGCTTGGTTTTAAAATATATGTGGCATTAAAAATAAAAATTAAATAATACATGAATTATCAGGTCTTATGATCAAATAGTAAACGTAAAAAGGAGTGAGGGAGAAATGGAAATTCTGAGACTTTAAAATACATACAATTTTCCCATATAATCCTCTCTAATTGAAGTAAGACCTGCATCTCTGATAGCTGAACAGCCTAATTTGGAGGGGAAAATATGTACACAGTTTTACACTCATTACTTGTTGAAAAGCTTAATGAAGGCTCTGTTACAAGCAGCAGAAAACAGTTTGGTTCTCATTATTTATTACTGCCTATGGAATATCCCATGGAAAATACTGGCTATTGTGTATCATACCAATGTCATATATCCAGAGAGGAGTTTTTGCTTGTGTGAAAGCAGAATCCACCATCCCACCAAAAATATACAGGCTGCCCTGCAAAATAGACAAATATTTGTCACTTACAGGAAGGCACATAGCATGCAAATAATTTTAAAAACAATTCTTAAATGCAAAGGTTGCTATCGGCAAAATTTAGTTAACAATATGATGATCTTTTAACAATCCCAAAAAGCCACCAATTTTTAATTATTCTCTCTTTATTCTCTCCCAGGGTGAAGCCCTGAAGAACATTGTGCTGTTTAATGGGAACAGTATTTCAGAACTGCTCGTTTCTTGTCAGCCTGGGGCAGCTTCAAGGCTGGGAATCTGAAGCTCTCTTGAGGCATTGCTCAGGTATATCGGATTATGCATGTTTAGAGAAATGTTTCCTTGTGTGGTAGCTCTTGATATCCTAAATTCTGTCTTCCCCTCACAGGCAGGGCTGTAATTCTTACTGTGCTTTACTCCCCCGTCCCTCTTCTACACGAGTTCTGTAGTGAATGTTTTTGTGCCGTGGCTGATCATGCAAATGAATTCAGAGCAACTGTTACAACTGCACAGATAAGTCAGAGAAAGTGCTGCCAGGGTCTTTATCTGGTATTACTGCTACTTATTGAGCACTGACTGAGGAAACCAGGGGGCTGCTGCAGAGCTGAATTACTTCCACTTTGTTCAGAAAGATTTCCAAACATAGGTACAGCTACATCCAGAACTGCATCAACACAAAAATGCTTTCTGGGCATAGTATTTCAGTACTTAATACCTATGGCATTTTATTGCACTGTTAGGATATGGACAATTGCACTGTTAGGATATGGACAATATAATCCTGGTCTAGTACCTTATAAGCCACCATTGAATGTTCTTCCAGTTCTTCTGGACCATCTCTTGAGCAATCCAACATTTCCCATTCATTTTTCACTATAAACCAAAGCTGAAGTTAAGACAGTGGGGCACTCAACACATTAACAGTAGGGAAAAGGTGGGCTTTGAATGTGGCTGTGCTGCTTAAAATGAAGCATTTTGTCATCTTTCCTCTGTTAAAAATGAAATATATGAATTTTTCTATTTAGCAAATTTAAATGTAACAGTAATAGTTACATTTAAATACAATAATTGTTACTGCTTGTATTTTAATTGTTACCTACGTCAAATTTGGACAATTCCATGAGCATGAACCCCAGTACAATTCTGTTTTATTCCAGTAACAACTGACCATGCAAAACTATACATCAAGTAAAAAAATACCAAGGCTTATATTTGATAGTGCATTGATACTACAAACCTACAAGGTATTCTATTCACATGTTCCCTTTGTGCACTCTCATATGCATGAACTATTGCTGTGTTAGAGAGTCAAGAAAGCTCATTGATATCCCTTGCTAGAACCAGGATATTTTAAATGACTCAGTATTTTTGGTTGAGGAAAAAATACCCCAAAACCAAAAGGAACTGAACTGAAATCAAAACTTTGTGGGACACTTGCAAGAGGAGCAAACACCCCCCATCTGCCCAATGAACAAAAAGCAGTTTATCCAGCCCTGTGACAGAAAGACCTTAAATGAGGATAATCTGTTAAGCACAGAGCATCCTCAATTTCACGATGACTGATGTGGAATGGCTTTAATCCAGGCATTCAAGAGAAGGGGCCAGCTCACCTGTGTGGTATCTCCAGAAGTCCCTCAGCGTGGTGCTGCCGTGCCCTCCGTAGAGATAAACAAAGCCTCTGCAGACGGCACAGGCGTGCTTGTACCGGTCACAGGGACGCGGCTGCTGCGCCTCGGCCGCTCCGCAGGCAGCTCTTCCCTTCATGCTGATAACCGGGATCTTATCCAAGGATCAGCTTGCAAAGGGCTACCATGTCAGAGGAGGGTCCCAAAATATCAGGGACAGGGCTAAACCCTGTTTGGTCTGCAAAAAGACAAAAAAGGAAAAAAGAAAAGTCTCTACCTTATGATAAAATGTTACTGTGTTTTCTTTTCAATACCCTCAAAAGCAACAGTGGACAACTTTGTCCATCTGTGATAGTACACTAACTTGAGTAAAGCACCTGAAATTCTGACTCAGATTCTTGTACCAGTGAGGCTGGGACAGGA